>NW_015971600.1:102665-438269 GCF_000835475.1 Cladophialophora bantiana CBS 173.52
AAAAAAGAGGGGGGGGGGGGGTTGGCGTCTGATACAATTCTATGGAAGACAGTGGCGTTTTGCGTGTGAGATTCGAGTCCGAAGAGGGTTGAGTGCCCTCCTCGTGAGGAGTAGCCTGCTTATCCGTGTCGTCACTCGGTAAGGTGATAGTGTCTTGTGTATTCGAATTGTCGGTCGCTGAGGAGATGTTCACCGAGGCCGAGTTCGACAAGGGTTAAGCATTCTCCTTTGCTGGGTTCGAAGAGAGTTGAGTTTTCTTTTTTGTCGAATCCGAAGAGGGTTCGGTGCTCTTCTTAGGACGAGTAGGCTGTACATAAATCGTGGTGCCGTCATCCAATAAGCTATTTATATTCTGTGCATTCAAATTGTCAGACGCTGAGAGGACATTTGGCGTTGGTTGAATTTGGCCGGTTTGCAGGATGGCGAAACCGTTGTGGGAGTCGCAGAATTGGTTCATTTTCTCTTCAATAATGAGGACCTGATTCGGGAGGAGCTGGGAAATTAGCCTGCAAAGATTCTCTCGCGTGGTGTAACACGACGAGAGATCGATTGAATGCTCTCACGTTGGTTTGTCGTTGAGGGAGAGACAAACGTGATGGAGAGACTAACGTCATGGTGTCACGAACCCACCGTTGTCCCCAAGTACTCTACGCCCTCCACCCGAATCGGGTGGACGGTATAGAAAGAAAAGGAAAGGATAAGGCAAAGGACGGTTAAGGCACAAGGCTATCGGTTAACGCTGCCTTACCCTTTTCACGTGACAGAAAGAGAGGAAGCTATAAGAGTCTCCTCTCACCTAAATCGGCTGAGAGAGAACTCTTCCTTTTTCTTAAGCGTTGAGTCGTTGTCAATAGGGCTACGTAAATAGAATAAGGTATTTAGCTACTCTAATTCCTTTATACCTACTACGTTACGTAGGTCTCTAGTAATTCTTAACGCTTATCTATTACGTAGTGATACTATCGAGCTAGTAGTAGCTATATGCGATTCTAGAGAGACCCCTAAAAATCATCCTTACTAGGGTAAGTTCCTATCTAAATTAGATGAGAATGAACCCCCCATCGCCCCGAGATAATGGGGCGCCCGAGGTCTCGTCGAGGACTATCGATGAAGACCCTACGACCACTACGGACTCTATAGACCCGCGACACTTCATTTTTACGTCTACGGACGTAAGTAACCTTAAAGAAATAGATGATAAATAATTATAGACCGAACTATCTAGGCTTAAAAGAGAAAGGATACGGCGAGAATAAATAGATCGAATTCATTATCTACGGAGAGAAAGTACTCTTAGTGTGAAATAGAGATTAATGTAAGAGACTATAGTATATTCTCGAAGTCTCTCACCTAAATTAGGTGAGAATAATAAGCGACTAGCCATAGATAATTTAGCTAGCTACGCGAAAATCTTTAAGGCGGACCCCCCGAAGTATTTTAATAAGGGTAGTTACTAAGTCTTAACTAAGTTTATTATAGGCATCGAGATATATTTCGAGTTCTATCACTAGGACCTAATAGATCCTAAGGTAGCTAAGCGAGCCATCTAAACGGCGGTAATCTAGCTAGATGAAGAGCCTCGTTAGATATATTATAGATAACGTAACGTACCCGCTAGTTAGAAGGAATTTCTTACGTTTCTTTAAGGCACTATTAAAGACTCTTAAACTCACACTTTTAAGGTTACTTATACTACTTAGTTTAGAAAGTAATGAAAAGAATAGAGTATTCGTTAGTACTTATATAAACTAAAGTAAGTAGAGGCCGAGATAAAGACATTAAGACTTACGGAAGTCGAGTAAAAGATATAGCGTTTCCTTCACGGTCTATAGCTTAATATTCGTAACGTAGTTATGGTAAAGCCATAGAAGGTACGTCTTAATAGAAATACTATTCTTACGGCCGCCTATCGCCATAAGATATATTTCGCGAATAAGTAAAAGAGTAAGGCTAAGGAGAAGAATACTTTAGGGAAAAGAAATGAGCTTCTAAAGTAAAAGACATCGATGACTATAATAGAAAGTGGGAATAGAACTTTTCACCCGAATCGAGAGAGAAAAAATATATTTAGTTCGCTAAATATGTTAGCTAAGCCTAAATCTAAGTAGAGAGAAAAATTAACGTTCTCGTTTATTTCTAAGTGCTATAATTGTTATAAGGAAGGGCATCTAGTACGGGATTGCCCTAAAAAGGGTATAAAAAAATAGATACTAATGTAGTAAACGTAGCTACCGCATTAGGGTATATTTAGTCTACGAGACACGGCGCATTAGAGTAACGCTATGTGAGCATTTAAGTAATAGTCCGAGTAAAGGGCGAGAAGTATCGATTGCGGGCTCTTATAAACTATGGAGTATAGAACGACTTCATCTCATAGATAACTATTATTAGGCTTAGTTTAAAAGGCGTTTCACCAGATATATTTAAAAAGGCTATGAATGGACGGTAGATCATTATTTACGGCCGTTATAGCCTCGAGGTTTAGGTCATTAATGACCGGGGGAGGACTACTAAGGCTAGACTTAATTTATTATCTACGAATATCGAGGGATTCGATATAATACTCGGTATACGCTAACTTAAAGTAATTAATTCCGACATTAATTTTAGAGATGGTACCTAGGTAGTGAGAGATTTAGACCGCTAAACCCGAATTAGTATAATTATAGCGTAAGAGCTTATTTAAGAGAAGAATGAAATCTATATTATATAGTATTAATCTTTAGAGAAATCTTAAAGAGTTTCTTACTCGAATCGGGTGAGATAGTATTTCACCCGCCTCCGAACTCTCGTATTAAGTAAGAATAGAGATATATCTTCTCTTTATACTAACTATAGCGACGTAGTATTAGATTCGGACGAGACTTAAATTTTACTAGTGTCGAGGGTAGAGTATATAATTAATCTTACGCTAGATATAATAGTACTCTATAGACCCATCTACTCTTTAAGTAATAGAGAACTCGAGGCTCTAAGAGAATATCTCGATAATACATTAATGAAAGGATGAATTTAACGAAGTATCTTATTTACTAGGGCTCCTATTCTATTTATTCTAAAGAAAGACGAAGGACTTCGCCTCTATGTGAACTATAGAGGGCTAAATAAGATTACGATTAAGAATCGTTATTTATTACTCTTAATATCTAAGATTCTTAATCGCCTAGTAGAAGCAAAACTCTTTATAAAGCTAGATCTACGAGATACTTACTATAGAATCCCCATTAAAGTAGAGGACTAGTGGAAAATAGTATTCCGCACTAGATATGGGTAGTTCGAGTACTTAGTGATATCTTTTAGGCTAACGAATACCCTAGCTACTTTCTAGGTATACGTGGACGAGTCTCTAAAGAGCTTATTAAACGTTTTCTACATTGCATACATAGACGATATTCTAATCTTTAGCAGAATAGAGAAAGAATATAAGGATCATATTAAATAAGTGCTCGAAAGACTCCGGAAATCACGGCTTTTCATTAAACTCAGTAAATACGAGTTCTATGTAAGAGAAGTGACATTCCTAGGCTTCATCGTTAATGAGAAAGAAGTTTCAATGAATTCTTAGAGAGTAGTAGCCATCCGAGAATAGCCTACCCCCTAGATATTTAGAGATATCTAGATATTTCTAGAGTTTACTAATTTCTATAGAGCTTTTATTCGTAATTTCTTAAGAGTAGTAACGCTAATTATAAATCTACTATAATGGAAGAAGTTGGAAGTAGTGGACAGAGTTATGATTAGCTAGGGCGCCGACCCTAGACTATGATTCTTCTTATATAGTTCTGGGGGACTATCTTTTATAGACAATATAAGTAACTAAGTTACCAATAGAGAGGACTTCCCCTAGTTAAGTGTGCGCGTTGAGAAGAGACTATACTCACCGCCGTACGAGTTAATGCCCATGGCTAGTAGCCTCGCCCCAGTTTAATAGTGCCACCAATAAGATCTTCGGCGAATACTTATAGATAGATATCTCTCTACGAGCGATGGGAGAAAATTACGAAAAATAACTAAACTAAACTACTTACTAGACTAATAGAACTAAAGAATTACCTACCTACCTATCTAACTAAATCTAAAGAAACTGGCTATATATGTAGAACCGCTACGCAGGGTGTATTATTTAGATCACTAGCTGAGCAAGTCTATCCCGCTGTACGGAGCGATTTACGCTGGCTATTCATAGAGACCGCTGCTCGGGGTGCCTTTTGGGATTACTGGCTGTATATATTTGCTACCACTATGTGGGGTGGAGACCAACGACTTAACGACTATTTAGACTACCTAGAAGAAATGAGAGAGAAGTATCTCCTAGAAATATAGGAATACGTTTAACCCTGAAAACTCCTAACTTAAGAAGCTTAGGAGGAGTCGAAGAACGTGGATCTACTTAAGAAATAATAAAAATAAGCGGTTGAACTAAACTCACTAAAATAAGTGAAGTTAGAGCGCTACTAGTCGGGAAGTGAATCTAGAATTTTAATGGAAATTACTAGTGAAGATAAGAAAGAAGCTCGACGAGAAAGTCGGTGAAGAGATAAAGAGAAGAAGAGAAAAAACAATAATAAAAGTACTAAAAATAATAAAATATCTAGATCTTTCGGTTTCGTTATTAAGATTTTACACTATTTCGATTATAAGAGAAGAAGTAAGAATAATTTAATAAAGAAAAATATCGTCTACGAAAGAATCGAATAGTAAAGAAAAGCTAGGATCTTCTACGATATCGAGTATTAGCTTATAAGATCTATCGACGCTAGATTCGACGATATAATCGTTATACGTCTCTTCTACCGTAATGTTAATGAGAGAAATACTTTAGAGCTTAAACGAAAGTAATAATCTTTTATACTTTAATGAGAAGAACGCTACCTCTTTCTTCGAGAAGTTTAAAGAACTATATAAATATAACTAGATTATATTAAGCGAAGAACGTATTCGTAGATCTATTCGCTTTATATCTAAAGTAGAGAAAGAACGCTGTAAAGAGCTCGCTAAGTATAACGTAATAAAGTAAGAAAAGTTTAAAGAGAAGATCTTAAATAAATATAAAGATCGAAACGAAGTGTAGCGAATAATAAGTATTTAATATCTTTAGGCACTCGCGAAGCATCGACGGGAGAAGTCTTAAAGCCTAAAGCTATATCTCCGTTAATTTCGTAAGACTACGACTCATCTAATTAAAATCGAAGTCGAGACTAACTATACTTACTATCGTCTTCTTTTATTAGAATTACTAAAGACTTATATAGATAAGATTCGAAAGAAATAGAATTTAATAAATCGAAAGCCGGAGAATTCGAACTTTTAGAAATACTAGAATTAGATAAAAGAACTATAGAATATTAACAATGAAAATAAGAAATTTACGTAAGGAGTACTCGACGAGAAGTTCTAAGAACTAGCGTACGAAAGAGAGACTCGACCCTTAGCCGTTCGAAAGAAAGAATCGTAAGAATAACGTCGTCGTAAGAACTACACGGATAGTAAAACGAAGTCCAATAGAAATGCTTCGTCGCTGATAAATCGACCTTCTACTTCTAAGAGAAATAATTAATCGATGAAGAAATTATTCCGTTTAATGGGAGCACTAACACTACCGATCTAGACGCGGAACGCTATTACTCTAGACTTTATAACTCGACTAATTAAGGCATTAAAGGACGTTCCTTAGAAAGCGATCTAGCCCTCACGCGGCCAGTAATCCTAGGATCGTTCAATTCGATTCGGAGAAATATCGTAGTACTACGGTAAATAGTCTAGTCGACGGAGTTCGAACTCGAGTAGTTCTAAAGGAAATTATTTTCTTTATGATTAGCCGGGATACGTACTACGAGATGACCCTTAGTGAATATACTAGAAAGCTATGGGAGCGTTATATCTTAATTCGGAATATAGGATCGCTCTTAGAAAGTTCCGAGATTAAGATCGTTCTTCACTTACCCTACTAATTCCTACGAGAGAGATAAAGATAGAAAGATTAGAATGAATTGCGCGAGAGATCGATAAGAATTCGGGAGTTACGTTCGAATGGCCTTATGATATACGAGATTCTAATTCTACGCCGCTAGAAGCGAGGTTAAGTATTGTTTACGTAGCCGAATCGAGACTTAATTACGCTGCCCTAAATAACTCTAAAGATAATTCCTGTATCTCGAATACTATAGGTCTAAAAGGAATTCGTGTAAATCAGCCCTAGAGTGAAGCTTACGTAGATACCCTGGGAAAGCGTTTAGCTCCCTAATAAGACGGATATACGTAAGCGAAATACCCTCGAATTAAGGCTTACGAACCTTCGGTAGAAGGACTAAGACGATATGTAACGCGACGGGCGAAATCTAATAAAGAAATCATATATAACGGGATCGCGAATAATTCGCTAGGTTCGATTAGCTCGACTAATTAGAGATCGAGAATTTCCCTATATAATGTATAGAATAAGCGGTTACGTAACCCGACCTCCTAGGATACTGTGATAGGAGATTCACTAGGGCCCTCCTAGCCTCGTTAGATATTATTACGTCCCCGAACTATAAAAGAGACTACGTACGAATTACCTAGGCCTAGGCCTCTTCGAAAGACATTATTATAGAATCTAAATAGTGTCGAAAAGATCGTAAACCACCTATTAAACTAAGAGGTCTTAATTCGAATAGGGGACTTACTATTAATAAAGAAGGTTCGGAACGAGTGATTCTCCCGTAAATATTGGTATTACGACGAAGATAAGTAAGAGCCCGTCTATTAGGGTCATACTCCGCGAGGTAGCGGCGTAAGACTTACGTAAGCGAAAGGGAAACCTACTACTAAAGTCGGTACGGTATAAATAAATTCATTAGTGAATCGTCCGATCCACCTAAGACTATACTATAGTGAGTGCCTCTATCTACTCGTAAAGATGAGAGGCCGATATAAAGACTCCTTACTAAATACTAAAGCCGAGATTAACCTAATAACCCTCGCCCTAGTTAAAGAGATAAGACTATCTTAATATATACGAAAAGCTAAGTTTATTTACGACGTCGTAGGCTTTAACGACGACTAAGAAAAGTTTATAAAGATGATTAAAGATTTTATAGTTAGCATCGCTAGAATCGAGATCTTAATAAATATCTATATAACGAATGCTATGGACTCAACGTACCGTTTTATCTTAGAAAGACCATTTTAGAAGGTAGCTTAAGGATTAGTCTAGGAAAAGGACGAGGATACTTATATTGTGGGTTTAACGGATAGCTACGTCGGTAAGAGAGTATAAATAGTCGCACAGACTACTCCTAACTTCGATAAAGATCGAGATATGTTCACGATATTCGAGCTTATATACTTAGTCTCTTTAAAAGGCTAGGCGAGTATAAGACGATGAAGAAGCCCGTACTCACGTTAATAAGGGCTTAGAAGAAACCTAGAACGCTAGCTCTCGACTTTAAGATAGACTAGGACGATAATCTAATCTCGGTAACGAATCCTTTCGTAATGAGCGACGACGATCTCTAGAAGCTATAGTTCTTAGCTAGATCTTTCGACGTATAGAATGATGAGTAATTCGTAAGATCGTTAAGGCTAGTTAACGACGAAGCCTTAAGATAAGATCTAGAAAATAAATAGCGATATAAACGTCTTAGATCTAAGCGGCCGTTGGAAGCTCGAATTAATACCCTCTATAAGAGAAAAGCTAATAAGGTGAAGCCTATGAATACCGATCGATAGAACGACTTAATACTCGGAGAATCACTAAACTAGAGAGTAAAGACTATTACGAAGAAATAAGCTACGTTTAACGGACGACCGTATCGATTCTCTAAATGAATATACTCTAGACTTATAATATTTTCTTAC
Organism: Cladophialophora bantiana CBS 173.52; assembly: GCF_000835475.1. Classification (NCBI taxonomy): domain Eukaryota; kingdom Fungi; phylum Ascomycota; class Eurotiomycetes; order Chaetothyriales; family Herpotrichiellaceae; genus Cladophialophora; species Cladophialophora bantiana. Next base: position 110,505 of record NW_015971600.1, read on the forward strand.
GGGGAACGTCTAACACCGGAGCGCCTAGAAAAGCTAATCATCGAACCTAACTTAATACCCCTTAAGAAGGAAGTCTTAGTGGAAATTCTATATAACCGGGAAGACGCTTTAGTTTAGAATATCGAAGAGATTAGAAGAATTCATTACGATGTGGCGTCGCCTTAGATAATCCGAACTATACCGTATATCTCATAGTAGACGAAGAGTTTCCTAGTCTCTAAGGCACTCGAGCCGATCGTAATTAAGCTAGTTAAGAATAAGATTTAGTCGCGTCTCTTCGAGTTTAGTCATGGCTCGTATAGGAACTCCTTCTTTCTAGTTAAAAAGAAAAAGTCTAGGGAATATCGACTAGTGATTACTACTTAGAATATTAATTCGGTGATAATAAGGGACGCTAACTTATCTTCTTCTTCGAACGACTTTACTAAAGAATTCTTAGGGATGTAAATGACTTTTCTTCTAGACTAGCTTTCCGAATACGATTAAATAGAGCTCGTAAAGAAGAGCCGAGATCTTACGGGTATTTATATATTCATTGGGTTAATTCGATGCGTGATATTATCTTAAGGAGCGACTAATTCTGTGGCCTAGTTCGTACGTATTACGAATCGCATCTTATACGAATAAATTCCGGAACGTACACGACTATTCTTAGATGATATCGCGGTAAAAGAACTAAAGACCGATTACGGATAGAAAGAAGTAGTTCTAGGAATGCGCCGCTTTATGTTAAAGCATTTAACGAATCTCGACGAAGTACTAATTAATCTCGAAAGGGCCGGCGCTACGATTGTAGACTAGAAGCTATAGCTCTATATAAATGGAATCGAAGTAGTCGAGTACGTCTACGATCGAGATGAACGATATTCTTAAGAATCGAAAATCGATAAGATTCGAAACTGGCCTATCCCGACGAACTAACTAGAGCTCCGTGGCTTTCTTAGAATCTACGTGTATTATCGTGTCTAGATCTTTTATTTCGTAATCATTGCTGAACCGTTATACGCCTTACTTCGAAAGAATGTAGTTTAGATCTAGGAAAGAGTTTACGATGAAAGTATTAGGGACCTACGTAACGCAGTAGATATAAAGAGATTAGAGTAGCTAAATATCTTATTCTATTTACGTAGTCTTATTGACAACGACTCAACGCTTAAGAAAAAGGAAGAGTTCTCTCTCAGCCGATTTAGGTGAGAGGAGACTCTTATAGCTTCCTCTCTTTCTATTACGTGAAAAGGGTAAGGCAGCGTTAACCGATAGCCTTATGTCTTAACCGTTCTTTACCTTATCCTTTCCTTTTCTTTCTATACCGTCCACCCGATTCGGGTGGAGGGCGTAGAGTACTTAGGGACAACGGTGAGTTCGTGATAGTTGCCCCCCCTCTAAAAAGCGGCTCGCCCTCGAGTCGCTACGAGTATAAAGACAGCCTTAATCCATCGTATGGACAGGCCGTCTCAATTATTAATGACGAAGATAATGATATGATAGTTAAATAGTCATTCACTAACAATAGTAAGTAATTAAATTCCTACCCGATTTAGGTGAGATAGTCGTTTTATATTGTTACAGCAATGCGGGTGAGATTCAATTCACTTTAGCCTTTACTTTGGTTCTTAAGCCCTTTACTATGGTCTTCTTCGTCTCTTTCTTCCTCGTTTAGATTAACTATAAGATATGTAAGTATTACCTACCCTACTCGGGTGAGAGACGCTACTAATATATATATAGCCTCTTACGTACGAGGAAGTCCGGCTAAACACTTAGTCCTAGTTAGGCTATGGTGCCAGCCTTATTAGTAAGAATTGTGAGTTCTGTAATATTAGAATAATGATAGCGTACTGACGAAAGAAGCGCTTTCTGCGGTTTTACGGATCCTCCGTCTACTCCTAGCTCGGAGCTAGTTTTTTCTACCTTACCCTACGACTAGACTTAGTTTAAGTCGTGTGGGTTTTACTCTCGTTCCCGGCCTAGCGCTAGCTACGTTACCGTAAGTGAGAATTTAGCTAAGGTTAATGATATACTAAATAGATTAGATCCTCGTTAATCTATAGGTAGGTTATCGTGCCCTCTAAGCTCTCATCGAGAGAGTAATTTCCGTTGCTAACAGTGGTTCGGCTATTCTAGCCGATTAGATATAGGTGTTTCTCACCCGATTCGGGTGATGAATCACTAACATCTATTTTAGGAAATAGCTTAAGTCCTAAGTATAGGGGCTTAAGCCTATATTTCGAAAAGCTAACCGTGCTTATAAGGTTGGCGACGATGCCGACCTCTCCGATCTTAGAGAGATTTAGCATTTACTAGACGTTCCAATGAATGTTTTTATCTTTTATTAGTAATACTAAGAGGTGGAGAAATAATACTAATTAGAATAGTAACTCCCTCTCTCCCGGCCTCTTCTACCTTCGTTAATAACGATGAGAAGAATTTTAGCTCGGGTTTCGATATACTTATCCTTCTCACCCGATTCGAGTGAGAAATCACTAATAGTGAAATAGACTAAAGTATTAGTTATTTTAGTGACTCCTTCTCTTCTCTCTCCTCTTCTCCGGCTTCGCCGGTCTTAAAGAAGGTTGTTGCCTCTTTCTTCTCTTCCGCTGTCGTCGTCCGCGCTCGCTAGAGAGTGCCGAACGTATGGTTAGCTACTCTTCGCGGCCCTAAAATATAGGTCGAATATATAAATTAAGAACGTCTCTAGGTCTATGGCCGCTGGGACAACGATGTCTCTAGACGACGTCGTTCTTCTCGTTTATAGTATTAACATTAGGGTTATATAGAATATAAGTAGATAGTAGGGTAATATTGTCCTTAGGAGATAGGTCGGGACCTCCCTAAAATATAGAATATATATAGATAGTAGGGTAATACTTATTCTTAGGGGTAGGTCGGGACCCCTAAAACGATCTATAAGGGTATCGCCTTTACGTGGCGTAGGTTATAAGTAGCCCTTTATAGTGAAACTAAGTATACCCCTACTTGATTTAGGTGAGAGATATTTCTCATTAAGTACGTACGCCGTACTTTTCATCGAACTCTCTAATCATTTTTCGTATAAGGGCACCGGTGAAGTGTTTCCTAGGTTCTTATGTATTGTGTTTATGGCCTCACCCTAGCTATTTAACTAATCAACGTCGTCTTACTTTCTTTCCTTAAGCGTCTAGAATCTATTTTATATCGAACTCTTTCTCTTTATCTACATTAATAGATGAAGAAGGAAGAGTTTCTTAGCGTTAATAATAAGTCTAAAGAAGTAAAACGTAAAATGTTAAATGAATTCATTCATAACGCTTAAGTAGAGTAAGTTAATAGACATTTTTATCTATTCGTTGTTTAACGTAGAAAGGCCCTATATACTTATTAGAGAGTTTCTTACTAGCTTTACGTAACTTAATGTTTTTCGTTAAGAGTATAACTAGATCGCCCGCTATAAATTCTATATTCTTACGGTGCTAATTATAGTAGCTCTTAACCTTTTCTTACGTTCTTTACTAGGATTCTCGTAAGTGAGCTCGTATAGCTAAAATCTCCTTAGCATTTTATCTTACTCTCTTATAAATTAAGAGCGGTTCCTTTCCACCTAATTCGGGTGAATAAGGATCTTTAAGATTTCTTTTTATACTGGGTTTATAGTTGTACACTATCTAGAACGGTACAGCATTAATCGTACTATTCCGGCTATTATTAATAGCCCATTCTACACTACTAAGCGGTTTAGCCTAGTTACTTTATTCGTTATTTAGATAGCATCTTAAGTAGTATTTAAGCACTTAATTCAGCCGCTCTATTTATTCGTCTATCTATAGATGAAAAGCGGTTAATAGCTTTCTCTTGACCGTGAGATAATAGTACATCGTCTTCTAATACTTCGACGTAAATAGGGAGTCTCTATCACTCACAATTATTTTAGATATTCTATATCTCGAGAAGACTTCATTAATTAAGATCGTCCCTAATTTCTAGGCCGTTATATCTTGCTTACATAAAATGAGACGCACTATTTTTAAGTGCCTGTCTACTACCACTAGCACCGCGTCGTAGACGCTATTCCGATGCTTAGACGGTGGTAGCTCTACGATGAAGTCCATGGTAATACCTTACCAGGGCTTCATCGGCGGAGCTAGAGGGACCAGCTCTCCATAAGGCTTATGCCTTAGAACCTTCATTCTTTAGCATACATCATAAGTATCCATATATTCGTAAACGTCCCTCTTCACCCTGGGCCACTAGTAATAACGCTGAATAACTTCGAGCGTTCTAGCTCGCCCAAAGTGACCCCCGTCCTAAGGATCATCATAATTAACCCTTAGGATCTTAGCCTTAATCGTTAAATCATTAGAAATATAAACGAGTTTATTTCGTCGAACTATTCCCGCTTAATCTAGTGTCTAATGCTCTCCATCTACGGAGGTTATCTACATTCGTACGTCCACGAATCGATTAAGACTCTGCGCCTCCCGAATCTGAGCTTCTAGATTTACTCTCTCACCTAATTCGGGTAAGAAAGTCGGCGCTCTTTCTCTTTTAGGGGTCGCCTAGCTTATATTTACTAGGCGACCGTCCTCGATGAGTTCATTTAATCTATCGCTCTTCTACTCTAGCTCTACTTCGCTAGTAGAAGATATTAAGCTAAAAATAGTGTTCCATTCACTGTCCCTTGAATGCGGTTTTCGTAACGACTACGCTCTCGTTAATACCGTAATTCGAACAGCGCTAATCGATATCGGTACTTTACCGTCTTCACTCGATTCGGGTGGAGGCTCTAAGCGTAGGGCTATAAGTTCATACAGTATATTGCCCTATTTATTAGTACTTAAAATTGCTCGCTTATAATTAGGCCTTTTAAATAAGCCATCAGCGAGGTTTTTCTTACCTACCCTCTATTTAATACGAAAATTAAATACTACTAGATCTTCTACCCAGTGTATTTATCTCTTTCGAGCTAACACCTTTATATTCATAAAGTAGATTAGCGCTTTATGGTTAGTGACCATAGTCACTATCTTAGAGGGGGCTTCTAGATAATGTCTCTATTCCTTAAATGCGTATATAATCGTTAGTATTTCCTAGTTATTCGTAGAGTACCGAATTTTCTTAGATTTATATTTACGGGAGTAGAAGGCTATAGATTTCTAAACGAATAAAGATTCCTTATCCGTTTTAGATAAGAGAATAGTAATCTTCTAGAATAATATATCTTCTAGTTCACTACTAGAGACATCGATCTTTACTCTTATCTCTAGGTCTAAATCGTAATAATGGAGTAGAGGGGCTCTTTTAAAGCGCTTCTTAAGCTCTTAAAAAGTCTCATCTATTTTTAGGGTTTATTCTAGAGGGCCCTTCTTTACGCTATACTTTATTCTCTTTAGTAGGTCTATAATTAGCGCCATCACTCTTAAGAAATTACGGATGAAGCCCCTATAGAAATTAGTAAACCCTAGGAATATCTAGATATCTCTAAATATCTAGGGGGTAGGCTATTCTCGGATGACTATCACTCTCTAAGAATTCATTGAAACTTCTTCCTCATTAACGATGAAGCCTAGGAATGTCACTTCTCTTACATGGAACTCACATTTACTAAGTTTAATGAAAAGCCGTGATTTCCGGAGTCTTTCGAGTACTTATTTGATATGATCCTCGTATTCCTTCTCTATTCTGCTAAAGATTAGGATATCGTCTATATATATAATATAGAAAACGTTTAGTAAGCCCTTTAGGGACTCGTCCACGTATACCTAGAAGATAGCTAGGGCATTCGTTAGCCTAAAAGGCATTACTAAGTATTCGAACTACCCATATCTAGTGCGGAATACTATTTTCCACTAGTTCTCTGCCTTAATAGGGATCCTATGGTAAGTATCTCGTAGATCTAGCTTTATAAAGAGTTTTGCTCCTACTAGGCGATTAAGAATCTTAGATATCAAGGGTAATAAATAACGATTCTTAATCGTGACCTTATTTAGCCCTCTATAGTCCACATAGAGGCGAAGTTCTCCGTCTTTCTTTAGAATAAATAGAATGGGAGCCTTAGTAGGTAAGATACTTCGTCGAATCCACTCTTTCATTAATGCATTGTCGAGATATTCTCTTAGAGCCTCGAGTTCTCTATTACTTAAAGGGTAGATGGGCTTATAGGGTGCTATTGTACCTAGCGTAAGATTAATTACATACTCTACCTTCGACACTAATAGAATTTAAGCCTCGCCCGGATCTAATGCTACGTCGCTATAGCTAGCATAAAGAGAAGATATATCTTCGTCTTTACTTAATGTAAGAGTTCGGAGGCGGGTGAAACACTGCCCCACTCGATTCGGGTAAGAAACTCTTTAAGATTTCTCTAAAGATTAATACTACATGATGTAGATTTTATTCTTCTCTTAAATAAGCTCTTACGCTGTGATTATATTAATTCGGGTTTAGCGATCTAAATCTCTCACTACCTAGGTACCATCTCTAAAATTAATGTCGGGATTAATTGCTTCGAGCTAGCGCATACCGAGTATTATGTCGAATCCCTCGATATTCGTAGACAATAAATTAAGTCTAGCCTTAGTAGTCCTCCCCCGGTCATTAATGGCCTAAACCTCGAGGCTATAACGGCCGTAAATAATGATCTACCGTCCATCTATAGCCTTCCTAAATACATCTAGTGAAACGCCTTTTAAACTAAGTCTAATAACAGTTATCTATGAGATAAAGTCGTCCTATGCCCTATAGTCTATAAGGGCCCGCAATCGATGCTTCTCGCCCTTTACTCGGACTATTACTTAAATGCTTACACAGCGTTGCTCTAATGCGCCGTGTCTCGCAGATTAAATGTGCCCTAATGCGGTAGCTGCGTTTACCACATTAATATCTATTTTTTTATACCCTTTTCAGGGTAATCCCGTACTAGATGCCCTTCCTTGTGGTAATTGTAGCACTTAGAAATAAACGAGGACGTTGATTTTTCTCTCTACTTAGCTTTAGGCTCAGCTAATACGTTTAGCGAACTAAATGTGTTTTTTTCCTCCCGATTCGGGTGGGAAGTTCTATTCTTACTTTCTATTATAGTTATCGATGTCTTTTACTTTAGAAGCTCATTTCTTTTCCCTAAAGCATTCTTCTCCTTAGTCTTACTCTTTTACTCATTCGCAAAACGTATCTTATAGCGATAGGCGGCCGTAAGGACAGTATCTCTATTAAGACGTACCTTCTATGGCTCTACTATTGAACTGGGGCGAGGCTACTAGCCATGGGCATTAACTCGTACGGCGGTGGGTATGGTCTCTTCTCAACGCGTACGCTTAACTAGAGGAAGTCCTCTCTATTGGTAACTTAGTTACTTATGTTGTCTATGAAAGATAGTCCCTCAGAACTATATAAGAAGAATCATAGTCTAGGGTCGGCGCCCTAGCCAATCATAACTCTGTCCACCACTTCTAACTTCTCCCATTACATCCCTCCCATTGTCGCTCGCTTCCTTAACGACCTCGCTCAAGACTTAACTATAATCTTCGCCTATTCTTCTCGGAAACATTAATTCTTCTTCATGTCCTTTAAACGCTCTGCGAAGTTATCCAATTATCTCCCATCTAACCCCTTCGGACTCGAGCCCTTCAACGCCCCTAGATCTTCACTGCGCTTCGGTTCACGCATAATCATCTTGTAGATCTCTAGGGCGATAGTGAAACGATCCTCGATATCGACTTAAGTATTAGATAAGGCCATTTGTAAGCGAGCCGTCTCGTAAGTTTCCGCATTAATGATCGCCAGAGAATTCTTAATCACCTAGAGCCCACAACTACTAGTGTCCTGCTGAAGATTAGATTTAAGGCGTATTTCCCGGGGTGAAATACTGAAAACGCTATCCTTTAACCATCGAACGAAGAAATCGAGTGCCATCTTAGTCGTATCTAATCTACCTTGTGTCGAATTAATGACCGAGTACGACTGCGTTGTCTCATCGGCTATGAAGATCAGCCAATGGTGCTCTTTACCTATTAAGTCGTCGTTGAAGATAATGAGTCGTCTTATACCATCGTCGACGTTTCCCCAGGCTTTGAATTCCACCGGTGCGTTTACGTTCCTACATTAGTTGATCCAGAAAAGGAACGCGGCGCCTAAGATGATGGTACATCTCACATATGATTCTTTCCGGCTTACTATAATTCCCGCATCGATGAAAGACTAATTAATCCATCCGTCATGTCTAGGACCTAGTAGGGCGCTCCGAAGAGCACTACTCGAGACATCGATAGCCTTATAGTCGGGATGGCTAGATAGAACCCAGTAATTTATCGTTCCGAACCTTTCTTCCCACTGCTTTATTAATTGTTCGAGGTTCTTCATAGAATCTTCATGAGGCGCAGCGATTCTTTCTAATCCTTCTAGGTACAAGGCGATTCCTTTCTCGGCTATGTATAGGTAGGCGGATGTATATCGTTTAGGTATATACCTAGTAAGTAAGCTCAATGCGTTAATCATCTTTTTAGCTCCGAATTCGTGGTATCGTTGTATATCTTCACGGCTAACCAAGGGTACATCCCTTCCGTAGTTCGTCTATCTTACATACTTCTAAATCATTAACCACGCGAACACGATAGGGCTCCTAGGATTCGGAATCGGATTCGGTAAGTTGTCGGGCGTATCTCTTCTAAGGGAGTATAGTGGTAGGACGGCTCTGGAAGGACTAGCAACACGCATTCCCCAGTTTATAAGTTACTATTCGATCTCGATTCCGTAGAAGAGTTCTAAAATTCTCGGCTTCTTTATACTTAGGTTATAGCCGGGACTTAGAGCTGCGGAGCCTGGACTAGGGGTCACCGTCTATAGTCGCGGTCTCTTTACAACGTCTAAGATATTAATCGGATTATTTCTCATTTAATTTACCCATTCGCGACTCCTAAGAATAGGGCGTTCTTCTCCTGGTTTCGTGAGCTATATTAAACTTCTCCGTTCTGCACCCGTTAAACTAGGCCGTATCGGAAGGGCGCTTTACTATAGTCGCATAGGAATTAGGGCAATGAGAGTAGGCGCAGTAGGGGCCGTAGAAATAGGAGTCCGATCGCCTCGGGTAGTCCGCGTATTCGGACGTCTTACGAAAGTATTAGAAGAACCGGTAAGGCCGGCGAAATTCGTAGTTCGAGGTGTAGGGAGATTACCAGTACTAGAACGAGTGACGGGTCGGTGAACTCCCGAGCCTAAAACGTTCCTGGTGATTAAACCTTACGTGGTAAGTGGTGCCACTGGCCTAGGTTTTCCTTCGGATACAATTAGATTATCATAGTTTATAGAAAGAACGCCTACCCAGTACAGCCCAGCCGCTTCTATGAATCCGTACCGACTAAGTACCTCTAACCACTCGGGACGGTTGCGCTCAGCGATTCGCTCATTATCGTTAGGTATTTTACCGTCGAGGACGATCTAAATGTCCCCCGTAACCAGATGCGGCGAAGCATTATAGTGTCGATTCTATCGAATTCGGGTTAGACGGGCTATCATTTTATGCGAGGCGACTTACAGTAGCCGAAGAGAGGTTACGTTGTACTAGAGTGAGTGTTTCCGAGCGAATTAATACTAATCTAAGAGTATAGTCACATCCCCTCCGTATGGAATGATCAATTTATTAAAGAATTCTACTAACGTCTAAGTAGGAAGCTTCACGAATCCTTCGCGCGGGATGAGAACGCCTCTCTCTCTGCACTTATAATTGAAGAGACTCATATCATTTATTCGGCCGTATTTAGAGAGTAGCTTATTACGTACCTCTGCGCGACGATTTCGTCTATTATTAAACTCTTTCTTTCTAGCGTATAGACCAGAGTATTTTTAAAACTCTACACGGGCATTTAGAAGATCTTTAGTGAGGTCGTAGACTCGTTGAGCTATGAAGTCGCGGATCTCGCCCATTTACCGATATTTCAATTCAAGAGAGCTATAGAAGTCTTTAACCCGATTCGCGTTGTCCTAATTCATAGTAGCTATAGCTTCTTCGAGCGCAACTTCTCTAATATGGTCTGGGTATTTAATAGTGAGGACAGGCTGGTTTTCGACGATTCCGGCATTAGGTGCTTAATATTTAGTATCCCTATTAATAGCGGCTATAGAAGTAGGATTTAGGTGAATCATTGAAAGTCTCGGTAAAAGTGGCCTAGGATTTCCGGACATCTTAATAGCGTAGTAGATTATTAAGCTGGGAACCCGAGGAGAAAGGAAGAAAAGAAAAAGGTAATTCGGTTTAAACTATCGTCGTCGAAATGCTAAACTTAATAATGAAGTTATGTAAAGGTTTCTAGGCTTACGCTTTTAGAATCTCACTTAGAAAGGTGATTTTAAGAGTAAAGAACGAGTCGAGAGAGTCTAGAATAATTCGAAATGATATGATCAACGGAGAATTGAGTCGTAGAATCGTAATCGAAAGAAAGGTTAATAGAAAGGTGAGGACTAGATACTTATATCTACCTTCAGTAGAAGTATATACATCCCGGCGTCTCTATAGTAAAATCCCGACATTTTACGTTTTAGATTGTCTTTCCGAACTAATTCCGTACTAGACTCGACCTCCTAGTGATAGCATCGTCACTAGTAGTGTTACTAGTATATATCTTCCCCGTCATCTTTAGTCTACACGGCTACCTAATTTATCTTATCTATGACTAACCTTTTAGTCATCTATGAAGGCCTTACGATATCCTTGCTTAGTGAGCGAGGATTCTTAAAGCTCTCGTTCCCTGGCGTCATTGCTTTTCGGTGGGAGTATACTTCGAGCTATGATATCCGCTTTATCTTTCAACGTTTTAGGCGGGGACGGCTACCCCGATAGCCGTGAAATTTCAACTAATTAGCGTGCTTTATTTTTCCCTATACAGTGTTCAGGTAAATTCAGCTAATCAGAGTACGCGCTCACTTCCTTACGTTCGTAGTATTTTCTTTACGGCCCAACGATTTACGATACTTCATTCCCTCCCTCCTTCTTTTTATTAGCGAGGTTCCGGAGTTAATAGAGTCGTAGATTTAGACGCATCGTAGTTCGGTCCGAGCGTAAGGCTATGCCCACCGTCGTTCTCTTCCGTATGAACTTCCCGTAAGTCTTTAAATTTAGAGCGTTGCCTTCCCTACCGCTTCGCAATAGCAGAGCGAAAGGGGTGGCAACGAACCCTACGCAGTTCATTTCTCAAAAGATTCTCCCAGAACATTCAAACCATTGTACTCTCTCCGTATTTAGTCGGTCATGGGGGGAATTTCGACTACTACTATTAAGGGTGGCGGCCTCGTCGCCCTATTTCGAAGTCTACGACTACGGCGCAAGTAGGTTCCTCCCCGCTCCGAGGAAGAGGACTCTACGTCTATAGAATCTTTCGCCTCCGCTAAGTACGGTGGATCCGGAGTCATTATCCATTATTGCTCTTCGTCGTCGGCGAAGTCTCCTAGTGATGAAGGTACATTAGCTAGGAAGTCCGCTAATCTCGAATAGAACCTCTTTAGGCGACTAGCAGTATACGTACTACTTAGCCGGGTCCCATCGAGCTCCACCAACGTATACGTACCCTTCTCTTAATTCGCTTCCATAATTTTAAACGGCCTAAATCATCGAAAGGCTAATTTCTTTTCTACAGATATATTCATTAATCCTACGATATTATAACTAAGAATTAGTATATCCACTTTAAATGATCCGGAATGTAAACTATATCGCTTATCGAAATATTTCTTCCCGAGCCTTCGCATCTTATTTAGATGAGCTACTACCTCTTCTAGGTCTTTACTTTGCCTTTCGAGGGCCCGGGCCCTTATAGTAATTAAGTCTACAGTGTCGACAACCTCATCCTAATTCATAATATTCTAGGTCGTAATCTTAAGCTCGATCGGTAGAATCGGTCTATCTAAGAATTCGATCTCGTATAGTGTTATTTCGGTGCCGGCTTTAATAGTTATTCGGTCTACCTAAAGAACAGCATAAAGATGGTGCATCTATGTGCCTCCCCCATCCGTTTAGCACATTTTTAAAAGAGTATTCGTAACACCCCTATGTCCTACCTCCACTTGTTTATTTATCTAAGGGTGATAGGCCGAAGTAATCACGCGTTTAATTCTATATTTTTCGGCGAGTTCTTTCACTCATCTCTTATTCTTAGGTCCGCCGTTATGCACTAATCTTCTAAATAAGCTATGACGGTAGATGATCTCTTCGTATAGAAACTTCGTCACTATTGCACTATTAGTAGATGTAATACCTCTAAATTTAACCTAGCCGCTTATATTACTTCGCGCTTCCATAAGGTATCTTTTCCCTTAAGACATCGACATTAGAGTGTAATCGACACTGATCTACTCCCAGCGTATATCAACTGATGTTAGGAATATCTCGTTATATAATCTCCTACTTTCGCGGAACTAATATTCCGGGTAGGTCTTGACGAATTTCTTAATGTCCCGATACTAATCTTCCTAGAAATAACGATCGGCCACTCGCTAATGTGTAGATTCACGTTCAAAGTGTTCAGTATCATCATGCATTGCTTCGAGGATTCTCTTCTTCTCGGCATCATTATTAATCACCCGTCTACTTAATCTATTCGCTGTTAGTTTTCTGAATAGATGGCCCCCGCGGACGAAGAAGTTCATTGAATCCTTTTATAACTATCGGAAATCCTTATTGCTTATTCCGTGAGGACGCTATTAATCTTGAAGATACTTCGTAAGCTACTTCGAATCTTCCGAGTATTCGTCTTCGAAGAGCTAGATCACGCGCGATGCTACTGGGCTCGCGGATCGATCCCTCGCGCGTACTACTACCGGTCGCATCATTACGAAATCCCGGTGAGTAGCGTTCCATTTAATCGGACGAATATTTCCGCGAACGATTAGTATTCTGGCCTCGATTCAATCGTTAATCTCTTCTTCTCTCTCCGCCTCTTTAAGATCTTCCTCGGTCGGAGGACGACGAGATAGGGCATCCGCAACTACATTTTTCTTACTAAGCACATGTTGTACATTAAAGTCGAATTTACGAATCTAGGCCAACCATTGATTAACCACTACTCCTAGTAAATCTATCGATTATCGATTAAGTTAAGCAGCGAGAGTCATTACGTTAGTTTCCACGATAAAGCGTACGGTATACAACCATCTTTTAAACTTCTTAAGGGCTTTCAGCAATCCCCGAGCTTCTTTCTTAAGGGCATCGTATTCTAGCTCGGCTTTTACCTACACTCCGCTCTCGTACTTTATAGCTCGGCGTATTCCGGTAATCGGGTCAACTTACATAATTACGCCTCTCTATCCTCGGCCGCTCGCGTTAACTATAAGGATAATCTATCCGCCATCCTCACTATAATCTAAGCTAACTAAAGCAGAAGGCGACGATAAGGTAAGTTTCAAGGCGCTTATGCTTTCATCGTGAACTCTTTCCTAGATCTAAACTATATTCTTCCGAAGTAAGGCGTACAACGGTTCAGCAATGATTGCGAAATGAAAGATCTAGACACGATAATATACGTAGATTCTAAGAAAGCTATGGAGCTCTAGTTAGTTCGTCGAAATAGACTAGTTTCGAATCTTATCGGTTTTCGATTCTTAAGGATGTCGTTTATCTCGATCGCAGACGTACCCGACTACTTCGATTCCATTTATGCAGAGCTATAGCTTCTGGCCTATAATCGTAACGCCGGCCCTTTCGAGGTCAGTCAGCACTTCGTCGAGATTCGTTAAATGCTCCAACATAAAGCGGCACATTCCTAGAACTACTTCTTTCTATTCGTAATCGGTCTTTAGTTCTTTTACCGCGATATCATTTAAGAATGGTCGTGCACGTTCCGGAATTTATTCGTGCAAGATACGATTCGTAATGCGTACGAACTGGGCCACAGAATTAGTCGCTCCTTAAGGTAATATCACGCATCGGACTAACCCAATGGATGTATAAATGCCCGTAAGATCTCGGCTCTCCTTTACGAGCTCTATTTAATCGTATCCGGAAAGCCAGTCTAGGAGGGAAGTCATCCACATCTCTAAGAATTCTTTAGTAAAGTCGTCCGAAGAAGGAGATAAGTTGACGTCCCTTATTATCACCGAATTAATGTTCTAAGCAGTAATCACTAGTCGGTATTCTCTAGGCTTTTTCTTTTTAACCAGAAAGAAGAGGTTCCTATACGAGCCATGACTAAACTCGAAGAGACGCGACTAAATCTTATCCTTAATTAGCTTAATCACGATCGGCTCGAGTGCCTTAGGGACTAGGAAACTCTTCGTCTATCATGGGACATACGGTATAGTTCGGATTACCTGAGGCGGCGCTATATCGTAATAAATCCTTCTAATCTCTTCGATGTCCTAGGCTAAAGCGCCTTCCCGATTATATAGGATTTTCACTAAGACTTCCTTCTTAAGGGGTGTTAAGTTAGGTTCGATGATTAGCTTTTCTAGGCGCTCCGGTGTTAGACGTTCCCCGTGAGAAAATGTTGTAAGTCTAGGGTATATCTATTTAGAGAATCGGTACGGTCGTCCGTTAAACGTAGCTTATTTCTCCGTAATAGCCTTTACTCTCTAGTCCAGTGATCCTCCGGGTGTTAAGCCGTCCTGTCGATCGGTATCCATAGACTTTACCTTGTTAGCTTTCCTCTTATAGAGGGTATTAATCCGAGCTTCCAACGGCCGCTTAGATCTAAGACGTTCATATCGCTATTTATTTTCTAGATCTTATTTTAAGGCTTCGTCGTTAACTAGCCTCGACGATCTCACGAATTACTCATCATCCTATACGTCGAAAGATCTAGCTAAGAACTATAGCTCCTAAAGGTCGTCGTCGCTCATTACGAAAGAATCCGTTGCCGAGATTAGATTATCGTCCTAGTTTACCTTGAAGTCGAGGTCTAGCGTCCTAGGTTTCTTCTGAGCCCTTATTAACGCGAGTACGGGCTTCTTCATCGTCTTATACTCGCCTAGCCTTTTAAAGGGGCTAAGTGTGTAAGCTCGAATATCGTGGATATATCTCGATCTTCATCGAAGTTAGGAGCAGTCTATGCGACTATTTATACTCTCTTACCGACGTAGCTATTCGTTAAACCTACAATGTAAGTATCCTCGTCCTTTTCCTAGACTGATCCTTAAGCTACCTTCTGAAATGGTCTTCCTAAGATGAAACGGTACGTTAGGTCCATAGTATTCGTTATATAGACATTTATTAAGACCTCGATCCCAGCGATGCTAACCATAAAATCTTCAATCATCCTTATAAACTTTTCTCGGTCGCCGTTGAAGTCTACGACGTCGTAGATGAACTTAGCTTTTCGCATGTATTGAGATAGTCCCATCTCTTTAACTAGGGCGAGGGTCATTAGGTTAATCTCGGCTTTAGTATTTAGTAAGGAGTCTTTATATCGACCTCTTATCTTCATAGGTAGGTAGGGGCACCCACTATGGTATAGCCTTGGGCGAATCGGGCGATCCACTAATAGATTTATTTACACCGTACCGACTTTAGTAGTAGGTTCTCCTTTCGCTTACGTAAGTCTTACGCCGCTACCTCTCGGGGTATAGCCCTAATGAACGGGCTCTTACTTATCTTCGTCGTAATACCAATGTTTACGGAAGAACCACTCGTCCCGAACCTCCTTTATCGACAGTAAGTCCCTCATCCGAATTAAGACCTCTTAGTTCAATAAATAATTTACGATCTTTCCGGCACTATTTAGATTCTGTGATAATGCCTTTCGAAGAGGCCTAGGCCTAGGTAGTTCGTACGTAGCCTCTTTTATAGTCCGGGGACGTAATAACACCTAACGAGGCTAGGAGGGCCCTAGTGAATCTCTCATTATAGTATCCTAGGAGGTCGGGTTACGTAACCGCTCATTCTATACATTGTATAGGGAAATTCTCGGCCTCTAATTAGTCGAGCTAATCGGATCTAGCGAATCATCTACGATCCCGTCATATATGATTTCTTTATTAGATCTCGTTCGTCGCGTTGCATATCGTCTCGGTCCTTCTACCGGAGGTTCGTAAGCTCTAATCCGAGGGTGTTTCGCTTACGTATGTCCGTCTTATTAGGGAGCTAGGCGCTTTTCTAGGGCATTTACGTAAGCTTCACTCTAGGGCTGGTCCACACGAATTCCTTTTAGATCTATAGCATTCGAGATACGGGAATTATCTTTAGAGTCGTCTAGGGCAGCGTAATTAGGTCTCGATTCGGCTATATAGACGACACTTAATCTCGCTTCTAGTGACGTAGGATTAGGGTCTCGTATATTATAAGGCCATCCGGACGCAACTTTCGAATTCTTATCGATCTCTCGCGCAACCCATTCTAATCTTTCTATCTTTATCTCTCTCGTAGGAATTAGTAGAGTAGGTGAAGAACGATCTTAATCTCGGAACTTTCTAAGAGCGATTCTATATTTCGGATTAAGATGTAACGCTTCTATTACTTTTTAGTATACTCACCAAGGGTCATCTCGTAGTACGTGTCCCGGCTAATCATAAAGAAAGTAATTTTCTCTAGAATTACTTAAGTTTAAATCCCGTCGACTTAGCTATCTGCCGTAGTACTACGGCGTTTCTCCGAATCGAACCGAACGATCCTGGGACTGCTGTCCGCGCGAGGGCTAGATCGCTTCCTAAGGAACACCTTTCAATGCCTTAATTAGTCGAGTTATAAAGTCTAGAGTAATAGCGTCTCGCGTCTAGATCGGCAGTGTTAGTGCTCCTATTAAACGGGATAATTCCTCCACCGATTGATCATTTCTCTTAGGGGTAGGAGGTCGATTTGCCAGCGACGGAGCATTCTTATCGGACTTCGTTTTACTATTCGTGCGGTCGTCACGACGACGTTGTTCTTACGATTCTTCCTTTCGAACGGCTGAGGGTCGAGTCTCCCTTTCGTACGCCAGTTCTTAGAACTCCTCGTCGAGCACTCCTTACGTGAATTTCTTGTTTTCATTGTTAATATCCCATAGTTCTTTTACCTAATTCTAGTATTTCTGAAAGTTCGAATTCTCCGGCTTTCGATTTATTAAATTCTATTTCTTTCGAATCTTATCTATATAGGTCTTTAGTAATCCTAATAAAAGAAGGCGATAGCAAGCATAGTTAGTCTCGGCTCCGGTTCTAATTAGGTGAGTCGTAGTCTTACGAAATTAACGGAGGTATAGCTTTAGGCTTTAAGACTTCTTCCGTCGATGCTTCGCGAGTACCTAAAGATATTGAATACTCATCATTCGCTGCACTTCGTTCCGATCTTTATATTTATTTAAGACCTTCTCTTTAAACTTTTCCTACTCCATTGCGTTATACTTAGCGAGCTCTTTACAGCGTTCTTTCTCTTCTTTGGACATAAAGCGAATAGATCTACGGACACGTTCTCCGCTCAATATAACCTAGTTATATTCACATAGTTCTTTAAACTCCTCGAAGAAAGAGGTAGCGTTCTTCCCATTGAAGTATAGAAGGTTATCACTCCCGTTCGAGCTCTAAGGCATTTCCCTCATTGACATTACGGTAGGAGGGACGTACAACGGTTGTATCGTCGAATTCGGCGTCGATAGATCTTATGAGCTAATACTCGACATCGTAGGAGGTCTTAGCTTTCCTTTATTATTCGATCCTCCCGTAGACGATATTTTCCTTTATTAAATTATTCTCACTCCTTCTCTTATAATCGAAATAGTGTAAAATCTCAATGGCGAAACTAAAAGATTCAGATATTTTATTGTTTTTAGCACTTTTGTTGTTGTTTTTTCTCTTCTTCTCTTTGTCTCTTCACCGACTTTCTCGTCGAGCTCCTTTCTTATCTCCACTAGCAATTTCCATTAAAATCCTAGATTCACTTCCCGGTTAGTAGCGCTCTAACTTCGCTTATTTCAGCGAGTTCAGTCCAACCGCTCATTTTTGTCATTTCTTAAGTAGATCCGCGTTCTTCGACTTCTCCTGAGCTTCTTAAGTCAGGAGTTTTTAGGGTTAAACGTATTCCCACATTCCTGGGAGATACTTCTCTTCCATTTCTTCTAGGCAGTATAAATAGTCGTTAAGTCGTTGGTCTCCACCCCATACAGTGGCAGTAAACATACACAGCCAGTAATCCCAAAAGGCACCCCGAGTAGCGGTCTCCATAAACAGCCAGCGCAAACCGCTCCGTATAGCGGGATAGACTTACTCAGCCAGTGATCTAAATGGTACACCCTGCGCAGCGGTTCTGCATGTATGGCCAGTTTCTCCAGATTCAGTTAGACAGGCAGGCAGACAATTCTTTAGTTCTGTTAGTCCAGCAAGCAGTTTAGTTCAGTTGTTTTTCGTAATTTTCTCCCACCGCTCGTAGAGAGACACCCATCTGTAAGTATTCGCCGAAGATCTTGTTGGTGGCACCATTGAACTAGGGCGAGGCTACTAGCCATGGGCATCAACTCGTACGGCGGTGGGTATGGTCTCTTCTCAACGCGTACGCTCAACTAGAGGAAGTCCTCTCTGTTGGTAACTTAGTTGCTTATATTATCTATGAAAGATAGTCCCCCAGAACTATATAAGAAGAACCATAGTCTAGGGTCGGCGCCCCAGCCAATCATAACTCTGTTCATCACTTCCAACTTCTCCCATTACACTATAACTACGTTACGAATATTAGGCTATAGATCGTAAAGGAAACGCTACATCTTTTACTCGACTTCCGTAAGCCTTAATGTCTTTATCTCGGCCTCTACTTACTCTAGTTTATATAAGTACTAACGAATACTCTATTCTTTTTATTGCTTTCTAAACTAAGCAGTATAAGTGGCCTTAAAAGTGCGAGTTTAAGAGTCTTTAATGGTGCCTCGAAGGAACGTTAGGAATTCCTTCTAACTAGCGAGTACGTTACGTTATCTATAATATATCTAACGAGGCTCTTCATCTAGCTAGATTACCGCCGTTTAAATGGCCCGCTTAGCCATCTTAGGGTCTATTAGGTCCTAGTGATAGAACTCGAAATACATCTCGATGCCTATAATAAACTCGGTTAAGGCCTAGTAACTACCCCTATTAAAATGCTTCGGGGGGTCCGCCTTAAAGATTTTCGCGTAGCTAGCTAAATTATCTATAACTAGTCGCTTATTATTCCCATCCGATTTAGGTAGGAGACTTCGAGAATATACTATAGTCTCTTACATTAATCTCTATTCCACACTAAGAGTACCTCCTCTCCGTAGATAATGAATTCGATCTATTTATTCTCGCCGTGTCCTTTCTCTTTTAAGTCTAGATAGTTCGGCCTATAATTATTTATCGTTTATTTCTTCGAGGTCACCCACGTCCGTAGGCGTGAAAATAGAGTGTCGCGGGTCTGCAGGGCCCGTAGTAATCATAGGGTCTTCATCGACGGTCCCCGACGAGACCTCGGGCGCCCCATTATCTCGGGGCGATGAGGGGTTCATTCTCACCTAATTTAGATGGAAACTTACTCTAGTAAGAATAGTTTTAGAGGTCTCCCTAGTATCGTATATAGCTACTACTAACTCGATAGTGTCACTACGTAATAGATAAGCGTTAAGAATTATTAGGGACCTACGTAACGTAGTAGATATAAAGAGATTAGAGTAGCTAAATGCCTTATTCTATTTACGTAGTTCTATTAACAACGACTCAACGCTTAAGAAAAAGAAAGAGTTCTCTCTCAGCCGATTTAGGTGAGAGGAGACTCTTATAGCTTTCCCTCTTTCTGTTACGTGAAAAGAGTAAGGCAGCGTTAACCGATAGTCTTATGCCTTAACCGTCCTTTACCTTATCCTTTCCTTTTCTTTCTATACCGTCCACCCGATTCGGGTGAAGGGCGTAGAGTACTTAGGGACAACGGTGGGTTCGTAATAGAAAGTATAAGCGCCTTAAAACTTACCTTATTGTCGCCTTCTACTCTAGTTAACTTAGATTATAGTGAGAATGGCGAATAGATTATCCTTGTAGTTAACGCGAGCGGCCGAGAATAAGGAGGCGTAATTATATAAGTTAACCCGATTACCGGAATACGTCGAGCTATAAGGTACGAGAGCGAAGTATAAGTAAAAGCCGAGCTAAAATATGATGCCCTTAAGAAAGAAGCTCGGGGATTACTGAAAGCCCTTAAGAAGTTCAAAAGATAGTTGTATACCGTACGCTTTATCGTAGAAACTAACGTAATGACTCTCGCTACTCAACTTAATCGATAATCGATAGATTTACTAGGAGTAGTAGTTAATTAATAATTAACCTAGATTCGTAAATTCGACTTTAATATATAATATATATCTAGTAAGAAAAATATAGTTACGGATACCCTATCTCGTCGTCCTCCGATCGAGAAAGATCTTAAAGAGGCGGAGAGAGAAGAAGAGATTAACGATTAAATCGAGGCCAGAATACTAATCGTTCGCGGAAATATTCGTTCGATTAAATGGAACGCTACTTATCGAAATTTCGTAATAGTGCGATCGGTAGTAGTACGCGCGAGAGATCGATTCGCGAGCCTAATAGCATCGCGCGTAGTTTAGCTCTTCGAAGATAAATACTCGGAAGATTCGAAGTAGCTTACGAAGTATCTTTAAGATTAATAGCGTTCTCACGGAATGAGTAATAAGAATTTCCGATAGTTATAAAAGGATTCAATGAACTTCTTCGTCCGCGGAGGCCATCTATTTAGAAAACTAACAGCGAATAGACTAAGTAGACGGATGATTAATAATGATATCGAGAAGAAGAGAATTCTTAAAGTAATGTATAATAATGCTAGACACTTTAGACGTAAAGCTATACATCAGCGAGTAACCGATCGTTATTTCTAAGAAGGTTAGTATCGGGACGTTAAGAAATTCGTTAAGACCTACTCGGAATATTAGTTTCGCGAAAGTAGAAGATTATATAACGAGATATTCCTAACATTAGTCGATATACGCTAGAAGTAGATTAGTGTCGATTACATCTTAATATCGATGTCTTAAGAGAAAAGATATCTTATGGAAGCGCGAAGTAATATAAGCGGCTAGATTAAATCTAGAGATATTATATCTATTAATAGTGTAATAGTGGCGAAGTTTCTATACGAAGAGATTATTTACCGTTATAGCTTATTTAGAAGATTAATATATAACGACGAACCTAAGAATAAGAAATAAGTAAAAGAACTCGTCGAAAAATATAGAATTAAACGCGTAATTACTTCGGCCTACTACTCTTAGATAAATGAATAAGTGGAGATAGAATATAGGGATATTACGAATGCTCTTTTAAAAATATACTAAACGGATGAGGGAGGTATATAAATGTACTATCTTTATACTATTCTTTAGGTAGACCGAATAACTATTAAAGTCGGCACCGAAATAACACTATACGAGATCGAATTCTTAGATAGATCGATTTTATCGATCGAGCTTAAGATTACGATCTAGAATATTATGAATTAGAATGAGATTATCGACACTATAGACTTAATTACTATAAGGGCCCGGGCCCTCGAAAGACGAAGTAAAGACCTAGAAGAGGCAGTAGCTTATCTAAATAGAATACGAAGGCTCGGGAAGGAATATTTCGATAAGCGGTATAGTTTACATCCCGAACTCTTTAAAGTAAGTATACTAGTTCTTAGTTATAATACCGTAGAATTAATGAATATATCTATAGAAAAGAAATTAGTCTTTCGATGGTTTAGACCGTTTAAAATTATGGAAGCGAATTAAGAGAAGGGTACGTATACTATTAAGAATCTCTACTGATCCTAACTAGGTTAGGGTTCTTAGTAACAATCCTAGAATAGTATGAGCTGATTAGGGAAGACACAAGGTATGAGCAGGGTTCTCTATTACTAAGAACTATATAGTTCAGTAGATAACATAAGTTAGCTACGAAGAGAGTATAACTATCTAGGGTAGTGAGGGTATATATATAATGCTTACGCTCTATGCGCTCTATACGCTCTATGCGCTCTATTAATAGAGCCAATAGAGCTAATAGAGCTAATAGGGCCTATTACGTGATTTAGCCTTATTCCTCCGTAGATTCTTCTAGATGTTTAATGAGCGTAATGAGTCGTGCTCGTGCGACTCGTAATCGATCTTCCGTAAGGCTATATCTAACACTACTCTTCCTTCGGTTAGACTCTTATTCTAAGAGTTCGTCTTAGCGATGATATAAAAGCGGAACGCTACCTAGCTTAAATTTATCTAAGTCTAAAGATATCTTCTCTTCTCTCTTCCTTAAATATTCATAAAGCTTCTCGTTAACGTTCCTCTAAGCGTCGCCTTCTTACTAAAAAGATAAAACGCCTAGATTCTTTAACTATAGCCCCTTATTCGAATTACGCTAAGTCGTCCTCTATCTATTTCCTTCTAAAAGATAATTCTCGCTGTAGCGAGTGTACTCGGAAAAATATGAGATGTAATGATCAATATTCCGAGGAGGAGTTTCAGTCTCTAAAGAAGAAGAAGAAAGAGTTAGAAAGTCGTTGTCGTGAGGCGCGTGAGGGGATGGTAGAACGGGCCCGGAGGCTATGCGACCGTATAGCTTAAGTGCGTGCTAAGGCTACTAAGTTCGTAGCCGAATTAGCTAAGTTAGAACGTCGGCTGACTAGCTATCAGCGGTAAATAGAGGGGTATACTCGTACTTAAAGCGATATAGTAGTTCGGTAATCCTGGGTGTTAGATACCCTTAATCGGAAAGAGAGGTATAAGCCGAATGAACCTAAGCTACCGATAGCTCATAAGTTCGCCTTCGACGATGAATAGCTAAATGCTTTACTGACGTTAGGAATCACTTAGAGTAATCCTTCCTTATTTTCCTTAGAAGTTCCTTCGAAAGGTTGGTTTCTAGTTCCTAGCTATTCTCGTACTCGTC
The DNA here is from genome assembly GCF_000835475.1 of Cladophialophora bantiana CBS 173.52. Lineage (NCBI taxonomy): Eukaryota > Fungi > Ascomycota > Eurotiomycetes > Chaetothyriales > Herpotrichiellaceae > Cladophialophora > Cladophialophora bantiana. Next base: position 133,311 of record NW_015971600.1, read on the forward strand.
GTATTCTAACCATTTAATTAGATATTAGGACTAGCCGCGCTTAACGCGTTTTCTAAGAACTTTCTTAACATCATATTCCTCGGGTGCGATCTCCTTATCTAGCGAAAGTATTTAAATGATTTTGGCGTTCTTTGGCGCTGGTTCAAGAAGTGCTTTGTGGAATACGTTGTGGATGCGCATGTCTTTCGGTAGTTCCAATCGATATGTCACGTCCCCCAGCTTGTCTTTGATCCTAAATGGTCCGAGTTTCGTGTAGTCTAGCTTCGCGCTTGGTCGTTTCGTTTTGATGTTTTTTCGCAAAAGGTAGACGGGGTCCCCCTTCTCGAGAATCGGTCCCTCGATTCGTCTCTTATTTGCGTATTTTGTCATCCTTTCTGCGAGAAATCGTAGATCTAACTTAAGTTATTCGTATAGTTCCTTCATAGTTAGTGCTATATTCTTAGCTCTTAGATTTAGACTTTCGTCTATAACTTCCTCGAGTCGTGGGTGAAACCCGTAATTTATAAAGAATAGACTTATTTCTATTACTAACTTATAGTTATTAAAATAGAATTAAGTAACTAATAATAGTCTTACCTAGTTTATCTAACTATAATCGACGTACATTCTTAGATATTATTCTAAGGTTTAGTTAATTCTTTCCGTCTATTCGTCTATCTACGGGTGAAACGACGTCGATAATTTATACTTCGTCATTAGTAATTCCATTAGTGCCTTTTAAAATTTAGATGTAAAGAGCTTATCTCTATCTATAATGATCTCTTTAGGCATCTCATGATTAGTAAAGACTGTTCGTAGAAATTTATATACGAATTCTTCTACTATTGATTTCTTAAGATATAGTCTAAAGTATAAAAACTTCGTTAGTCTATCGTATATTATTAATATACTATCGTAGCTCACTTCCGTAAGAGGTTCTTATAATTTAGGTAGTTTCGTAATGAAGTTAAATGTAATAGATGTCTAGGCTTCATCGGAGACTTATAACGATTTTAGTAGTCTATAGAGTCTATATCTTACGTACTTCGTCTGCGCGCACACTTCGCACTAGTTAATAAATTCTTAGATTTCTTATCTTATATATTTCTAAGGATCGTGGTGTTGGGTAATGAGTTCGATTATCTTATCAACTCCTAGGTGTCCCATCAGTGAATCGTTATGGTAGTGCTTTATGACTTCTAGGCGTATAACCTCATTGTGCACTCTGTCTACGAAGTGGTATTCCGTTATATTGGTTTTTAGATTAAATCGGTAGTCGTCTCCTTCTAAGACTACTTCTACTACTGTAAGTACTGGTTGTGTATATGTGAGATATTCTTCTTCTTATCGCAGTAAAGTTAATAAGATTAGCTTTATATCCTTCATATAGTTCGGTCGTCGACTAAGGGCATCTACTCGGCCGTTTTCCTTTTCCTTAACGTAGTAGATTCTAAAATTGTGCGTGGTAAGTGTTTCTACCCATCGCATCTATCTTCTATTAAGCGTCTTAGTTATATTCCAATATAGAAGGTTTTTATAATTCGAGTAGACTTTCATCGAGTATTTAGGTCCTTCTAAATACACTCTTCAGTGTCTAAATACTTTCACTATAGCGAGCAATTCTTTATCGTAAATATCGTAGTAAAGCTCCGGTTCTATTATCTTTCGTAAGAAGTAGGCGACTAGCCTAATCTTCTCGTCTTGCCCTAACTATATGAGGACCGCAGCGATCGCGCCGTCTAATGCATCCGTCTTAAGAAGTATCTATAGGTCCGGGTCGAAGATCGTAAGGATCGGGGCCTCGGAGAACGCTTTCTTAAGATTCTTAATCGCTTATCTAGTAAGCTCTATTAAAGTAAAGGTCGCGACTCCTTTCTTTATTAGGTTTATTAGGGGTGTAGTGATTCGCGAGTAGTTCCGTATGAACTTTCGATAAAAGTTTACGAATCCTAGGAACGCTTATAGTTTCTTTAGTGTAGTTAGTTCTAGCCATTCCAATACACTTTTAACCTTATCGGGGTTCATCTTAAGTCCCTCTCGAGTGACTATATATCCTAAGAATTTAACACTATCTTTATGAAATTCGCATTTTTCTAGTTTAACCGGTAACTAGTATTCCTAAAGGGCCTCCAGCACTTTCGTAACGTATTCCATATATTCCTTATAAGTCTTAGAGTAGATTAATATATCATCTAAGTACGCGACACAGAATATATCGAGATATTTTCTCAACACATTGTTAATTAGTGCCTAGAACGTCGCTGAGGCATTAGTGAGCCCGAATAACATCACACAATACTTAAATAGTCCGTATCGAGTTCTGAAGGCTGTCTTCCATTCCTCGCCTTCTTTCATGCGTATACGGTAATACGCGTCCCGAATATCGAGTGCCGTAAAGTATTTAGCGCCTCTTAGCCGATCTTATAGCTCATCGATTCGTGGTAGCGAATAGACATTCTTAATAGTAATGTCGTTGAGCTTTCGGTAATCCATACATAATCGAAGTTTACCATCTTTCTTTAGAGCGAATAGAATCGGGTATCCTACTTCCGACTTCGATGATCTAATATAGTCTTTAGCTATGTTTTTCTTAAGGTACTCTCGTAGAGCGACTTATTCCTTTTCCGATAAGGAGTAAAGAGGTCCGAATGTAGGTTGTTTTCCTTCCTAAAGATGTATTTTATAGTCCCATGGCTTATATTCTAATAGTGCATTAGTCCCTACTCTTTTCTCGAACACTAATTTTAAGTGTATATATTGTGGTGGGCATTCTATAGTCGTATTGTCGAAAATTCGTGCCGGTCGCACCCAGACCGTTTTCTTTACGTAGGTTTATGCCGCCCCTATCTCTATTTCTAGAGTTTTATTGTCGTGGTCGCAGTTATCGAACCGTATCTAGAATTTAGCCTAGTCGATAATAGAGTTATAGTATTTTAGCTATAGTATTCCGAGAATTATATCGTATTTCATGTTCATAATATTAAGATTTAGCCTTTCCTAGTGATCATTAATCGTTAGCTATACCGCTTTTAGCTCGTGCGTGAGTTATATCATGATTATTCCATCGAATCTAGTAATTAAGTCGAATTCCGGCCTTAGAACTTTCCAGCCTTGTAGCTTCTTTACTACTCTTATGTGTACGAGGTTCTCTATACATCCTAAATCTATTAGAATACTAACTTCTTAGTCTTTAAGTATCTCTCTAAGAAATATGGCCCTAGCGTTAGATCTTATGACCGTATTCACTTTAAGTTTTAGCTTTCGTCTTTCTTCTCTAGTTCTAACTAGATGCGCGCCTCTACTATCGACCTTTTAGCGCTGACGCCTTCTAGAGATATACTTTCGGTGATATAGATGCCCCTAATTCTCCCACTAACCTAGTTTTTTGGTTAGTGAAGGTGATCCATTCTTCTACCTTAGGGTTGCGATACGTCGTAGTTATGGTCGCCACAACGTTGAATTAACTCGGTGTGAGCTTATTGCGCTTCGACAGCCGTCATATCTAGCTTCTCGGGTTGTAGGTAGTCGAGATATTACTCGTGGAGGTGTGGGATTAGTCGGAGGGAATAACTATGAACGCGGTTACAAGGAAATAGTTCGGTGATAAGTACATTAGGTAAAGTCTTAATGTATCGTAGAACTAGAACTCCTCGTTCTCGATATACGCGTATAGTTACCTATACCCCGACTTCCGCTCGATCTATAATCCTCATGTAATTAATCCGTTCGCGAACCTCTTCCTCTGGGAGTCTCGCCATTCTAGCAATATCTAGAATATCCCTTTCGGTGAGAGATCGTAAGAAGGTCTCTTCCTAGTCCGTAGCCTTCCTTACTTCGCGGGTGATTTGTTCTATTTACGCTACCGTTGCTATAACTCGTTCGGTGACTTCTCGAATTAGCTGCCTAATTTCTTCCTTCGTGAAGGATTCTCTAGGTTCCTATATTTAGCTCTCCCTAGTGTAATCGAGGTCTAAGTCGTATTTAGAGTTAGCCATATTATATTTAAGTGGCGTCGTATCATTAGAAGAAATCTAGGTTAGCGGTTATCTCTATGAATTTTCTCCTTAGTGCGCGTATATAAAATCCGGATATATATTGGTCTATGAATATTCTTAACTTCGGTATATATAGATCCTAAAGATCGTTTCTATATCTACTAGTAATTCGTTTAGTTCGTACACCGTATAATTATGTTCCGTGATTCGCCGTAGATAGTAGAGATCGGAGTATAGTTTTCTTATTCAATACTTAGTTCGAATGTGGATCTTATTAGCTATGATCCCCGTAATGATTACCTTTCCTTGGTCTATAGAGTCGCCTAGGCGTACGTATCCTCCTTTAGCTATATTAGCTTCTAGGGTTGTTTTAGCGATTTTCTCCTACTTTAGTTACTTTTCTGCGGCGGCAACCTACTTCTTCTTCTATTTACATTCTTTCGCGTAATGTCCTAGCTTCCCGTAGCTATAGTAGATGACCTCTTTTTTCTTTCTAGGAGAATCCTTTTTATTCTTCTTAGGGTTGTTCCGTCGTTTTTACGCCTAACTTAGGTTTATAGATTAAGGTTCGTAATATAGCTCACGTCTTTTCTAGATGTTTATCTATTGAGCCTTCGCAGCTTATATCTTTCTGGGGTTATGGAGTTCTTATTACCGGTATTTCTTAATATCGTTGTCTTCTTTAATAGCGGCAGCAATCTAGTCCTCTAGGGTGATTTTTTTAAGGTATCGTAGTTCCCACTTAATCTTTAGTTTTAATCCTTCCCTAAAGATTAGAATAGTAATGTTATCTTACTAACCTAGGGCTATATTTAGTGTTCTAAATTTTATCGCGTATTCTTAAACTAACCTTATCTATCGAAGGCCTACTATCTTCTTTTAGACTTTCTTTTTCTCATTCTTTACTCTAAACACTAGCTTCATCGTTTCTTTAAACCCTATAAAGATTTCGAATAGATTAATAGTTTTATCTTCTCTATCGTCTCCTTCATTTTCCATATAGTTCTTAATAAAGGGTCTAAGTCATACCTTAGCGTCTCCTTTAAAATAACTTCCTATAAAGAGGATCTTCTATAGGTCATTCTAGAAATTAGTGAGGTTCATTAGGATATATATATTCATATAGTGAATAAAGAGTATAAGCTTAGACTCTACGCCGTTAAAGGGCTTAGGTGGGTTACTAATTTTTCCCTTGCTAACTGTTAATGGTACGTCTCTCGATGAGCTTACTACACCTATTCCATACGTCGGTGGTAGTGCACTGGCCGTAGTTCTTGGGGTGCTTAGTGTTGGTCTTAGTGTACTCGAGGTTATCGACATCGTATTATCGTTGAGTGATAGTCGTATAGTACGTTATGTAAGTTCGTCTATAGGTGAGGCGGGTCGGTTCGGTCTGCTTATAGAGGTTATCTTCTACAACGGGGTGATAGCCAAAGTGTTAAGGATCTCTACTAATCCTAACTAGGTTAGGGTTCTTAGTAATAATCCTAGAATAGCATGAGCTAGTTAGGGAAGACACAAGGTATAAGCAGGGTTCTCTATTACTAAGAACTATATAGTTCAGTAGATAACATAAGTTAACTACGAAGAGAGTGTAACTATCTAGGGTAGTGAGGGTGTATATATAATGCTTGCGCTCTGTGCGCTCTATGCGCTCTGTGCGCTCTGTTGACAGAGCCAACAGGGCCAACAGGGCCAATAGGGCCTATCACGTAATCCAGTCTTGTTCCTCCGTGGATCCTTCTAGGTGTCCAATGAGCGTGATGAGTCGTGCTCGTGCGACTCGCAATCGGTCTTCCGCAAGGCTGTGTCTAATAATAAGTATATCGAAACCCGAGCTAAAATTCTCCTCATCGTTATTAACGAAGATAGAAGAGGCCGGGAGAGAGGGAGTCACTATTCTAATTAGTATTATTTCTTCACCTCTTAATATCACTAATAAAAGGTGAAAACGTTCATTAGAACGTCTAGTAAATACTAAATCTCCCTAAGATCGGAGAGGTCGGCATCGTCGCTAACCTTATAAGTACGGTTAGCTTTTCGAAACATAGGCTTAAGCCTCTATACTTAGGACTTAAGTTATTCTCTAAAATAAGTATTAGTGATTCATCACCCGAATTAGGTGAGAAATATCTACATCTAATCGGCTAGAATAGTCGAACTACTGCTAGTAACGGAAATTACTCTCTTAATGAGAGCTTAGAGGGCACGATAACCTATCTATAGATTAACGGAGACCTAATTTATTTAGTATATCATTAACCTTAGCTAAATTCTCACTCACGGTAACGCAGTTAGCGCTAGACCGGGAACGAGAGTAAAACTTACATAACTTAGACTAAGTTTAGTCGTAGAGTAAGGCAGAAAAAACTAGCTCTAAGCTAGGAGTAGACGGAGAATTCGTAAAACCGCGGAAAGCGCTTCTTTCGTTAGTACGCTATTATTATTCTAATATTATAGAACTTATAATTCTTACTAATAAGGCTGGCACCATAGCTTAACTAGAATTAAGTATCTAGCTAGACTTCCTCGTACGTAAGAGACTATATACATATTAGTAGCGTCTCTCACCCGAGTGAGGTGGGTAATACTTATATATCTTATAGTTAATCTAAACGAGGAAGAAAGAGACGAAGAAGGCTATAGTAAAGAGCTTAAGAACTAAAGTAAAGGCTGAAGTGAATTAAATCTTACTCGCATTACTATAATAATATAAAACGGCTGTCTCACCTAAATCGAGTAGGAATTTAATTACTTACTATTGTTAGTAAATGACTATTTAACTACCATATCATTATCTTCGTCATTAACAATTAAGACGGTCTATCTATACGATGAATTAAGGCTATCTTTATACTCGTAGCGACTCGAGGACGAGTCGCTTTTTAGAGGGGGGGCAACTGTCACGAACCCACCGTTGTCCCTAAGTACTCTACGCCCTCCACCCGAATCGGGTGGACGGTATAGAAAGAAAAGGAAAGGATAAGGTAAAGAACGGTTAAGGCACAAGGCTATCGGTTAACGCTGCCTTACCCTTTTCACGTGATAGAAAGAGAGGAAGCTATAAGAGTCTCCTCTCACTTGAATCGGCTGAGAGAGAACTCTTCCTTTTTCTCAAGCGTTGAGTCGTTGTCAATAGGGCTACGTGAATAGAACAAGGCATTCAGCTACTCCAATTCCTTTGTACCTACTGCGTTGCGTAGGTCCCTGATACATGGCTTTCCCCACGGGGCTTGGAGTGTACTTGTTACTGTCAGTAGCTAGACACGATAGTTTTACCAAGTATATGACCGAAGGTTCCCCAAATGTTCCCTTCATAGCAAAACACGACAGTTTCGTATGACCAAGAGTTCCTCAAAGGCTCCATTCATAGCTCTGGAGATCTCTTGCCTGCCTCGACCACCTGTTTTCCAAGCTGACTTGGCGCCCTAGGCCGCACTCGAAATAGTTGGATGCTCACAACACCAAAGTCGGCATCTGTCTCAACATAGCTAATAGTACAGGGTGGATGATAAGCTTGACATTTGCAGCGCTGATCGTCTACAACTCATTGACGGCCAACTTGCTCAGTGTACAGCTGAAGGCTAAACCGAAGTCACAAAGTGATGGCAGACACTCCCACTATATAGTTTCCAAAGCCAGAACCACATGACGAGGCCCAGACTCATTGCATTTGGGGACGAAAGGAATTGGAGAATTTGCTTGCTGTCCGCTGAGAGCTTCGTAGCTACTTCCACCGCAGGCACTATCTCGCTTCGCTGCCAGTGGCGCCTCTCGTCTGATTCGGCCGCAGCAAAGTCTACCGCTTGGCTCTTACCTCTTGCCCCTTGTTTCGTGTCTCCCATCTCTTGTTCTTCTCAATATGAAACAGGGTATATTGGACATCGCGGATCCGGGATAGGACAAAGACTACGGAGGGGGAATGTGCAGACCTTGTCTCTGTGTTGCTGTCACTTCTTGCTGCATTCAGGCAGACCGACTGTGGTGACGATCTGACTACCAATGACTGACCCCAGTGGCTGCAGAACCGCTCGACAGTGCTTGTCGCTCCACTTCATCTCAAACCAATGGTTTCATCAGCGAGTTTTGCGGTCTCGAATATATAGCCTGAACCCAAAGGAAATGGGGCGGGGAGGAACAACGGAATGCTCTTAGTGCAGACCTGCAGCCGGTCAGCTGCTCACAGCCAAAGCATCAATATATCAAAATGAATACAACAACCGAACTGAGGTTGGCCTGCGCGTTTGCTGCTTGGTCTACGTGGTGCGGGACCAGAAGTACTGAGGGTACAGGCACGTCGGAAAAGCTATTTCTAATTCAGCAGTGGTCAACGAACTACCTGATTGGAAGACATGACGACCCATTGTCGTTGTTCTTCTTGTTGTCGCCCACCAACTGACTCGGTGCAGACCCCGGAGGCAGCGAAGATATCGCGTTTGACGTCTGCGGTCGTCTCATTCACCAAGCCTGGGATTTCAATCTGGGTGGCTGCATAATATCCCTGGCTTCTGAAAGATGAATTGGCGATAGCATCTGCCAAGGGAGACGTTCTGTTGTTGTGACATGTCAACCTCTGTAGTGGTACCAGCGGAGCGTTTGGACTGTGTTTTCTGGAAAGAGCACGTGTTTCTTGGCGACTCGTCGTTGAGTCTCGGCTCGTTTTGTGCGCACCAGTCCCTTGGTGTTGGCATAATATTTTTTGAGTGATATGTCGCTCAATTTCCCCCAAGGTATCAACAGCCTGGCCAAATTTCCACCAAGCTGTTCAAGAGCCTGGGGTTCGTGTTGAACTCGGCCACTTACCGCACTTCGCTAACCCCCCGATCAAGAACCGCGTTGAAGTCGACCACTTGTTGAGCGGCCCCAAGAGGCCGCCTGACACGTCCCACTAATACACTACCAAAACATTCCGGGGGCGTGTCAAGGTCTCATACTCACGAGGTACCGACACACGGATTGGCACATCCTCTATTCCTCGGCGCTACTCGCTGCCCCTCCAATATTACAACATCCCCGGTCGCTTCGAGTCCACCAAGAGTTGCGAGTTTTGCATTCTCGACAGTAGGGGTAAAAAGGCAGCACAATCTTCCCTACGCTTCGTCTTCCATCTTTCAATTGCAATCGCTGAATCCTTTGCCTTGTCAAGCTCACTTCGCTCTCTCCCCTCTCACATCGGCGCCATCGCTACGGCAAACACTGCCCTTGACCATATTCTAGAGCGATATCGTCTCAGCAACACCACCTTATCCAGTCTCGCCCCTGTTCCCTCCATGCCATAGTCTCGATCTCCAGAAAAACCTATGTATTCAAGTTCGCCAATTATTGAAACTCGAGCCTCACGAACTTCTACAATCTTGCGGAAAGGATGCGGATGATTATCAACTTGAGTACCTGTCGCCATACTTCAACTATATAGGGCACGTATATCGCTGCGTCCTTCTTTGCAACTAGGCATGGTAGCCTTAGTTGGCCCGTTTACGAAAATCCTTTCCCAACACGCACCTCGACAACATGTGTCACGGAGACCTATCGAACTGGGAAAAGTCGAGCTTAGAAAAATCTTTCAAACCTGTGGCGAGGATGCCGATCAAAATTTGTGAAGTGGTCAAGCAAACCCCCCTACAACTACAGCAATTGGCACTCCGGAGGAAGCTAAAACAGCCTTGTGCGGCGCCGAAGTTATCAACCAAATATCTATTCAACTGGCCATGAGTGATATTCGCGACATGGGCCGAGTCTTTGACAACAACACAGGACTAATGGCCCTATAAGTGACCGATAGTGACTGGAAGTTCGAGAAGCAGAAATTGCGATTCGAAGACAGAAACGTTCAGGCCGTTTCAAGTGCCACAAATGGATCGAGACCTACATACTCTACGCGGCGCAGGATGAGCTCTTTCGACCACTACTTGTTTAACCCAGGCTTGAACGGATGGTAACTATGCTGTGCTCAAAATTGGCGAACTTGGACATATAGTTTTGTTCTTCCAGAGTGAGGTCCATGGCTGTTTTCCCTTTCAGTGTCTGAAGGAGGTGGGCTACCGAGGTAGACTAGAATTTTCAGACACTGAAAGAGAAAATAGCCGCTCATCTCACTTTGGAAGAACAAAGAAGCTATGCATCCAAGTTCACCGATTTTGACCACAGCGTAGTTACCGTATGTTCAACCCTGCCCTGCGATGGGAGGCACCTTCACGCGGTTCAGGGTGTCAGTACTCCTGTGTCGCCGGCACAGCGAGGAAGCCGAGACCTCCCAGCTCCAGCTATTTTGCTGCTGCATATTCAAATCTTCGGTCCACGGTCGATCGTTTCACGATACGGACTTGCTCGGGTATAGAATTCCTCGGGAACCATCGTTTATATGTTTTGGAATGAACAGATCTCTTTTGGCATTCGCGCTGTAGTGTACTTTCTCCGTCCTGCCGATGTGTGTGTCCGTCTTGTGTTTCTCCGCCTTAACAGAATGGTTCCGGTGTCCGTTTACGACGATGCGAGGCGCAGGCAGGTAGACAGGCAAAAAGGCAGGCAAGGAAGCAGACAGGTCGATACACATCGCCCCCATTCAGTGATTGAACCAATGTGGTTGCGGCCGGCGTGAGTAGTGAGAAGGTGGTGCGCAGAGCTTCCACCTGCGCCAAGACCCGCTAGACCCAAAGCAAGGGGGCCGAACACAAACAAAAAAGCAACTTCCACCTCCCCTTTCTCTTCTTTGCTTTCTCATTCATCCCACTGGTCTTTTTCTACTCTCTAATGGAATGAGTCTATGCATTCAAGTTCGTCAAACTTGAGCACAGCATAGTTGCCATCTGTTCTGGCTCCCAAGGGCCGGGAACCGGAGTTCCATTGATACAACTCTGCCGCTTACCCTCGCCGTTCCTTCTCTCACGCTTCCAACAATGTTTTGGTTAATAAAGCCCAGGCTCCGCTTACTACTGAGACGCCAGGTGACAACCACTCGAACCGGCTAGGGGGCTCTTTTCAAGAGAGCGCCGCCATTGGGTATTGACCACCCAAAAGGATTAATGTCGACAGATGATCGGCAATTTCCCCTTTCTCAACTCGGGGCCAAAAATGTCGGTTTCGAAAGAGAACAGGTTGCCTCATTGCAGAAACCTCTTCGGTGGCTCGATAGTCGGTTTGCAGCCCACCCAATCCAAGAAACCTGTCGCCCGACCTCGCCTCACTCCGAATATCTGAGAGATTTCGGGAGACCGGTGGACCAGTACAGTTCCTTGCCACCGGACATAGCTGACGGCCTCGTTCCGCAACGTCGAGGCCCTCACCATTCACAGAACCCGGCTCTATTCTAACTTTTCTATATGGGATTGGTCCGCAATGGGTTTTCCTTCAGACAAACCAACTCTTGGAGATTTGGAATCAAGAGTGACAAAACGAGAATACCCCCCGCACGTTCACAGGATCTCCTGTCATTTCAACGATGACGACAACAGCCGCGCATCCCAAGGAATGACGGACTGCCTGCATTCAATTCTACGGACAACCAAAAGTTTGCACTCTTGGTGGAATGTAATATGTTACTCTATCACCGAACTTTGGAAGCCGAGCAACAAAAGTCCTTAACAGCGTGGCATTTTACATTCTACCGAAAGAACTATTCTAACAATGAACCCGGGATCGTTGCGCCAAGTCACTCGCTGACAAGATGTTCCTTCGATGATCCAAGGACAACCGACATCCTTACCATCATCGATATCAATATATATATATATATTGGTTGGCCCGGCATTGAGTGTACACCAACCTAACTTGTTGCTCTACCAGCGTCACCGCCGTCAACAATTTAGCGGATATGCCATTGTTGTCGGTTGCCGGTATTCCCCACAAGAATGGCAGAATTTCTTCAAGAAGTGAAGGCCCTTGCGTCGTTCTTCCTATTGGAGACACGAGACTCTCTCTCTCGTGGAAAGGGCTGGCTTGATTCAGCCTTATCTGAAGACTCTTCCTAGGACTTCCGGGAAGAAGGCCCAAGGCTTTCCCAAAGGCCATTGGAAATCGGGCAGCTAGGCTCCCCAAGGCAGACTCTTGCCAAAAACGGCGCGGTGAACTCGCTTCGGGGGAACACCGTCCGGTCGGCAAAATTTGGGAGATCTACTGCCATTGAAAATCGAGCCGCTAGGCTCCCCGCGGTCGAGTCTCCCAAAAATGGTGCGGTGGACTCGATTCGAGGGAATACCGTATGAGTCGGTAAAAACTGGGGGGCCTACAGCCCTTGAAATCGAGCCGCTAGGCTCAGCACGTCCACATCCGCCAAAGTTGGCGGGGTGGAGTCGCTTCGAGGGAATACCGTACGGTCGATAAAATTTGGAGCCTTGGGCCTACAGCGATTAAGAGTCGGGTCGCTAGGCTCAGCACGTCCACATCTGCCAATAATGGCGGGTGTTCAACGACAGTGTTATCGCATGGGTTCAAACTCAGCAGCTGACCGAGCTGAGACGAGTGATGAACACCGCGGACGCTTCAGCGAAGGCGATAAGCCTCCGAAACCCGAACCAAGCCCATACGGGTCGTGGTTCCTGCGTCAAAGTTGTCCCTCCCCTAAATGTCCTAGACTTTGCAAATGTCTTCAACAGTTGCACTTTCCACCCGAGCCTGCCGTTAGTCGGAATCATTCGGCACACTGGGACAATCAGATACGTCCGGCTTTATCACTTCAACATGGGAGTTTTCAAACTTTTTTCCAAGGGCCGCTCGTATGATCTCGCGATGACCTCTTTCCTCGTCATATCGATCGAAGACTGCATCTTGTTTTGATATTGTCCCGCGAACGGGTCGAGAGTCGTTGTGTCTGGACAAGGACTCTTAAGTTTATTATATATATATATATATATCTATGCAGATGGGGTAAGACGTCTACCCCTCAACCTCGCTACGGTCCTGGCATTTTTCTTGAAATAAGTGGAAGGGGAGAGGTTTTGCCGCTTGCAAAGATTCTCCAATACACAGCGTACCACAGGAAGAGTCGGGACAAACGTGGACCATACTTGACCTCTCGGGTGATCCAACCCTCCAAACTAGGACGAATGGACCGCAAGAGACAAGACTTTTGAGTGCTCCAGTTCAAAATAGGCAGCGGAGGAGAGGCAATCCTCTTATTGAGAATCCAGAGCGTTGTGATGGCGGAAAGGAAACCCGCTGCCACACGCGCAACCGTTTGTCTCAACAGAAGGGAGACGTGTTCCGCTTATACCCTGGCTCAGACCAAACTCAGCTTGGCTCTTTTCGCGTTTTCCGAGGACAGGGAAGAAAAGGGAGTCGGAACAGCTAAAGGAAAAAGAGTTTAAACAGTACAGGAAAGGGAGCCTAAACGGCCAAAAGAAAGAGAGTTCGAACGACCGGAGGGTAAAAATATCGAACACTTGAAGGAAAGAAACTTTGAATGGGTAAAGGAAAGGAAGGTCGAGCCGTTGAACGAAAGTGAACTCAGCCAGTTTATGGTCTGTGAGACGCTGTACCAAGAGAAACCTTGTGTCCGCGAGGAAGAGAGACATGTAGCTCACAGAGTGCACACACTGAACGGAGATTCACGTTCCAATCTTGGAGACCTTGGAGAGAACGCGGCGATGGTGGCCAAACAATGCCCCCTTTCTCTTTCAAATGAAGTGGGACAAAGTTCTCTGATGCGCGATGTCAGGTTCCATCTCGGTTGACATTCAAGGCGGCGAAGCGGAAAGAAATCTCCCAGTCCGTTCCAATCCAATCTCCAGCCATGCGGACGTCTGTTCTGGGTCGAGATACCGATACCGTACGTAGGAAGGGAGAGCGTTCACGGTCAAAAACCCGGGTCGATGCACCGAACGTCATCTGTATACTACGTTTCTGCGTCCTGTTGGATGAGGACGAAGAGGACCGACGCACCGATCGTCCTCCGTATACTTGTTGACGTCCGGATGGAGGACGACGAACATGATGGTGGTCGTCTAAGGGCGTGAGTACAACTGGATTGTCTATCCTTGCTTTTTGGAGGGTGATCTCGCGCGGAGACACTCAACAAGTCGGGTCAAGTGACGTCGTCGGAAGTAGACTCTCGAGGGCCGAGTCAGGGTTTGTTTTGCCCGTGAGCTCTTCCAAATGAGGTGCTCCCAAACCAGCCTTGACGCTGGCATCGGAATGGGAGAGGTCGACGGTAGCCAGCTGGTGCAGTTGGTACAGAAATTGCCTGGGCGCTCGAACAACAGACACGATCTCTGGCTCCAATTTGTCATGTCTAGTCCACCGAGGTTTGAGGCGGAATCCGAAGGGTTCTGCTCCCTGACCTTCGGAATTACGTCTAAACTGCGGACTCTCGGGATCATATCAAAAGGCGCTCTCTCACAATGACTATCGAGATATTTTGGGTGAACATTTAGCTGTGAAGGGGGAAATGGCTTCAGTGCAAAGATGCCCAAGTGCCGGGGAAACATGATCGTCGACACTGAATGTATTATACCAATATACCCAGTATCAAATACTCCTTTTGACGAGTCTGCCCGCTACCAACAGTCCCAACCAACCGGGCTGAATCGACCTTGCTTGTGCTTGTGTGTATGTGTATCAGTCCCAGGCCTTCTCTTGATAATCATCAGCCTAATTCGTGTCCACTCATCATGACCATGCGGTACCCGTTTGCCATAACCACATTGCTTGTTCTCCGGGCTTCTTTCTCCTACTAGCAGCGGTGTGGAGGGAGCGAGCGAGGGAGGCAGGATCGGAGGGAGGCAAGACAGCAGGGCGGGAGTTCAGTCTTCGCGATAAGAGAGCTTCCGCATCTCCGCCAATCTCGCCTGCGCCGCATCCAGCGCATTCCGCAACTGGAGGATCTCGACCTGTAACACAACCACAAGTCAGTACATGAATCCTGCAGAGGCAGAATCGCGAAGAAGAAAGATGACAAACACATACCTGCTGCTCCATTTCCCTGACCTTGAATTCATGTCCGCTCAACCTGGAATAGTCCATGGAGTCTCCTTCATCCTTCGCCTTCTGCTTGATTATATCCTGTACCTGCCTGACCAATGCACGACAGGCCGCTCCCACGGCCCTGCTGGCCTGTTCCAAGTGGTCCTGTGTCTTAGACATGAAACTCGCCTTGACCCGGGATGCGGCAACTAGTTGTGCTGTCGAGGCAGCGACATCGTTCGACGCTACGATCAACTGCTCGGGGGAGTTCCGGCCGGAGATGACGCCGTCGGCGGTTTCAATGAGGGTGTTTGTCGATGTGGCAACGGCCTTTGCAGCGGAAATCAATCCCTCCGTCCATCGGTTGTTCTTCTTGTAGAACGCGGTGCGAGACGAGGATCCTCTTCCTTCACGCACGATCTCGTTCTGCGATTCCGTGGCAGCCTTGATCAGCTGTGCAATGGCACTGGTGACGGCGATGGCGGCTTCCAAGATTGAGTCGTTGATCTTCAACTCGTATGTCGAATAACCCTCGCGAGGCTTGCTCTTCATTTTCGCGAGCCGTTGCGCGGCGGCATCGATTGCGTTGGCGGCCTTGGTCAACTCCGAATCAACCAGGTCACCCAAGTCACCGGTAGTCTTGAGCTTGCTGCCCTTTGGTGCAAAGGCATCAGCGAGTTTGGACAGCTTTTGCAGTTTCATGAGCACATCGTGGTTGCTGTTGATCACCACATCGGTTTTCTGCACGGGTTCAAGTCCTTCTAGGCGGAACGACTGGAGATTCCGGAAGAACTGAACCGTGGAAATGGCTGACTGCCGAGCTGAGTCGATCAATTGGTCGGCTTTCTTCTCCTCGGTTGCGAGGCGGGTCAGGCCCTTGGTGTTAGACAGAACATCGGCGATGGACGCTGCAAAAATGGAGACGGTCTTGATGATGTCGGCGTGTGGGCTGTTGGGTCCATCCGCGACAAAGTTATTGAAGGCGGTGGAGAATTCGGTCGCACTGGCCGAGGCCTTTTCGATCTGGGACAAGACATAAGGGGCCGTGGCGTTTTGATTGCCGGCTTGCATGGGAGAGTCGAGTTCGTACATAGCGTCATCCACTCTTTGCACGCCGCTCTGGAGGACGGAGTCGATAATATCGTTGATCTTGTCGACGGTCGTCTTGATCACCTCGTCGATGGCGCCATCCAGCGCACCGTCTGATTCGCCGTGTCCCAACTTGAGTTCTTCGAGCTCCTCCAACGCCTGTTCCATTCCCGATTTGTAAATCTCGATCTCGTCATCCTTCTCGCGGAGAGCGGCTTCGTGGTCGTAGTTGCGTTCGCCCTGCTTGGCGCGGATCTCCTCCAGCTGTCTTGTCTTGGCGCGGACGGCTTCTTCAAGATCCGCCATTTCACGATTGTATTTGGCCAGCATGGACGACAGTTCAGATCCTTTGGACCTCTCGGCATCCTCGGCCCTCTCCAGTGCAAGCCGCAGTTCGCGCTTCAATTTCTCAACTTCTTCACGGTTGGAACCTTGGGCGCGGTCCTTTTCGTGCAAGGCGCGGTCGCGTTCGCGGATCATGTCGGCCAGTTCGAGATTCTTGGTCTTCATCTCACGTTCGAGGCGTTCTCGGCGGTCAATGGCTTCTTGGGCTGATGCCGCTTTCAACTTCAGGGACTTTGTGGTTTGAAGAAGATCGAGATGCTCTTGTCGGAGTTGAGAGTACAATTTCGCCAACGCCTCGTACTTGGATCGCCACGTGTTGACCTGCTCCTGCAGCGCAGCAATCTGGTCGTCCTTGGATTGTGATTGCATCTGGAAGTTGGCATTGAGCTGTTGCAGCTGTTCCTCGAGGGCCTTCATGCGTTGGTCGTACTGTTGAAGCATCAACTGGTCCCGCTCATACTGTGCCCGGGCGTTGAGGTTTTCCCGCTCCAGCTCAGCCAGACGACCTTGTGTTTGTGCAGCGTACTGGTCTCGAAGAAGCTGTTCTTGGGCAAGGCGTTGTTGCTCCGCCTGCAGTCTCTGTTGCTCTTCAAACTGGCGCTGCGCTTCTTGCTGCGCCAGCATTTGTTGCCTCTGCTGCTCTTCCCATTGTTGTTGCAGCCGTCGTTGCTCCGCTTCATACTCTTCTTGTTGTCTCTGCGCTTCTCTTGTCCAAAAGTCCTCGATATCCTTTTGTGTGTCCGGGGTCCCATTCTTCGTCACGGGAGTAGGAGGTTTCTCGATTTCTTTCGCCGGTCGCTTGGGGAGGGCGGGCTTTTCTTCGTCGTCGGCAAGGAGATTGGGAGGGTCTTGAGGGAGCTTGGGGACGGTGATGAGGGACGTGAGATATCGCAGGTTGGAGCATTCGTAGTAGAACTTGACGAGACGATAATGCTGGCCGTCGTATCGAGTGCGGAGAGGCTCCAGAGCATCATCATCGCCCGTTGTCGTGTGCATCGCCCGGAGCATGCTGGTGATGAACTTGTAAATGCCATAGCTTTCTTGAACCAGTGGCACCAGGGCTGCAATGCGACACTCGTTGTTGGAGCCGCCACGAAAGTGGGAGAAGATCAGCTTCTGGAAAGTGTCAATCTGATCCTGCAAGGTCATCAAGTCCGAGATAGTCTCATAACCCTCGTTCGGATCGTTTATCGACTTGAGGCTGATGTACTCTTCATACTCAAATAACCCGTTGAACTCGGGGTGGTTGCGGTGGAAGCCCAGCTTGGCCAAGAGGAAGAAGACATATTCTCGGATCAGGGGACCATATCCTCGCAGTCCTTCTCCTGTCACGCCTCTAGCGAGACTCTCGATCCAATTGATATTCTGTTGCGCCTCTTTGACCGTCACGGGGTGACCCTCCTGAAGGACTTTGTGGATGGTTATCAGCGCTTTGAAGGTCTGGACCTCATCGGCCATGACGGGCCTGCCTCATCGTTAGCATCCGACCAGGTACATCGGCCAAGGAGGAGCATGGAGACATACTGGACCTTCATCCCAGCCCAGAAGGACAAGGAGGATCGGTGATCCCACGTGTACACTATGCATGATCGAACATGTTTCCTCTTGGGTGCCGTCTCTTCGATGTTCGTTGCCTTGCGGATGTTGATGGCGAGGTCCGACTCGGTTTTGGCCATGTCGATATTACGACCCGTGCCGGTTGCGAGAGCGGGATAGGCCATGTGGGCAGAGTGATCGTCGACGACTTGAGTCTTGCCGAAGCCGTCGTAAATTGCGCCTGCGCCTGAGCGCCGTCTCCCGGCCGCGTCGTAGGTTGGAGGCACGAAGAACGCCAGTCTGACTGCTTTGGAAGGATGCGAGGGAAAGATGGAAGAAACGATACAGTGGGAAGATCAATGGGCCTGTTGCATCACATCGCCGTTAGTTAGGCAGACGAATTTCAAGCAGAAGATGCAGTTGCTTACAGTGTACGTGGTACGTGGTTCGGCGCAGTTCACGACGCTCCCTTCCGGCATGCGCGGCAACGCCCAACAGCTAGTGTGTTTGTGGTATTGGCGCCTTGGCCAGAGCACGTGACAAACTCTTCAGCTTGTGCCATTTCATCAAATGATCAACAACATTGGGGTCTACCACGTACATCTCTACGAATTCAGCTGTGATTGGCGTGACAATGGGAGGAATTAATGACAGCAGTAATATTTCTGTCCTCTGAAAATTACAACAAGATTAAATGGGTTGTGATGGTGATGCGGGCGTCGATATACCTCAAGGACCGGCCCGCGACTGCGGGGAGGGCAGAGCACGTGACATGAGAGAGTCGC
The DNA here is from genome assembly GCF_000835475.1 of Cladophialophora bantiana CBS 173.52. Classification (NCBI taxonomy): domain Eukaryota; kingdom Fungi; phylum Ascomycota; class Eurotiomycetes; order Chaetothyriales; family Herpotrichiellaceae; genus Cladophialophora; species Cladophialophora bantiana. The sequence goes on from NW_015971600.1 coordinate 151,936, forward strand.
AGACGTCAGCTCTTGCTCCAGCAATTCTCTTCATCCACCAGCTTTGAGCCTCCTTGCATGTTGTCTCTTGTCGCGTCGATCTCTTGGGGCTGAGCAGCCCCATGTCACCCTGAGTTGAGATCAGTCCGACCGGCCGGCCAGCCGGGCGAGAAGAAGAATGAGACAGCTCTACCTCCCTTCCTCCCTCCGAAACTCCTTACAGACGCGCTCAGACCATTCTACCTCGATGCGGCCCCTGCGAACATCTCGTTGCTGCACCCCTCACTTGGCTTGAGCAATTTCCGCGCGGTAAAACCAAACTATGGCTGTGACTGTTGCGCCAGTCGTTAAAGATGATAGACATAACAAATCAAAGGCCTGTTCAAGACGCCACCTCGGCATAGCGCAGTCAATATTTCAGTGCAGGCAGATCAAGAGGGAGGCGATACACGCGAACTGGAGGGAACCCGCTTTCCGCAAGAGGTAGTAGTCGCTAACTCGCGATCAAGGGATTCCAATACCTAGCGAGCTCCAAGGTCTATAATGTCCCTCATTTAAGTGAAGGCGAGAATGGATGTGGCAGTCTCTATTTCCATCCTCTTTGCCGGTTGCTCCTGCCTCTTTCTCTGCATCGTTCTCAACCTCTACCTCCAACTTCTTTGTCCGTTATACTTCACTTTTCTCTCCCTCCTTTCACTCCCAACCCCCAGCATCCCTCCCACCCTCCCATGGTCACGGATCCAACATGTGCGTGGAGCTAATTCTGAGTTCTCTGAGCCCTCTTCTTCCACCAGCTCCATTTATTGATCCCGCGGTCTTGCAGCTTCATGACGACGACCCTGTTCCAGAGGATGCTACCGAGGACGACTTTGCCTTCGTCAATTCCACCGATGATGACGTTACCTCGTATGATGGGGCAGGTGACGATTTTGATGAAGACTCAAGATCGGCCCAATTTGCGGACAACGGTTCAGCGTCATCGTCTGTGTTCGATGATAATCCTCCCTCTGAGATCACCCTTCGGTCTCTGCGCGGGGAAAGATGTCGCAAGTCCGATGGCAGCGTCGACGACGATGCCAACCAAGAGATTGGATCGCACGCCACCCATCATGCTACCCCCGAGAATGTTGGCAATAACGGCTCTACATCTTCACCCTGCAGCAATGATGTTCTTTCCGAAGCTCAGAAGTTTGACTATGCCCTTTGCCAAATCACCGATCGTATTCTCCATGACAAAAAACTGTCGAAGTTTGATTTCGACAGGATTACTGATGGTTTGAGTTTTGCCCAACAGTGTGAACTGGAAAACTGGAGATCTTGCCTCGACCCAACAACCCCGAAGGAGTGGAAGATATGGCTATTTCCAAACTGTCCTGGCCCGGGAATGGGTGATGTCAAGATGTGTGTCACCACCTCGTGCCGTCTGCTGGCGCGGTGTGAGAGCACCCGTATCCAATTCTTTCCACGGTATGGGGTTCAGTGCAACAGGCACAGACGCAGAGAGAGCGAGTCAGCCCAGGACAAGAATGATCTCTGGTGCATGGTGCAATGGCCTGAATGTACCGGCGACCCGTTAGGAGGGCTTTGTTGCAGACTCCTCTCTCGTGCCGCTGGTGACATGGCGCTCGGACGGACCATCATGTGCGCATTGAAAGGACAATGTGAAGAACATCAGGCAGAGGAGTCGGATGATGACGATGAAAACGAAGTTAGGAGGCTTCAGGAGATGTTGTTGAAGCAAGCCGGCGTGAGGGGGTGGAGGAGTTGACGCCGTTGCTGATAAAGTGATGTGTTAATGATGACTTCAGCCATGTTAGGCAAGATGAGATTGACAGTCTCATTGCTGACTCGAAAGCTCCAGTAACCCCCCTCGAGATGACAGCTCTCCAGGCAAGGCGATACCATACCGTATTCACGGCGCACATTCTTCCATCGGCCGCGTTTTGACATCCGTCTTCCTTCGCCGCTGGCGTTGTTGCTGCTTGCGCAATCTTCAAAAAGGTATATAAAGGAGAGAAAGGAAGGAGGGGACAAAATTTAAGGGTATTTTCGGAGCTTAAGGAAGACAGGAGGAGGAACACATCACCTGCACTGGAACGAATCTTGTTTCTGGTTTTGTCATGTTGTCTTTTGCTCATCTCTTATCAACGTCAATGGAGTGGGGACGAGCTAATGGTGCTTTTGGGAATGATCACTGCTCCTGCTTGGGTGCAACATGCATGGGACCGGAAGAAACAAGGATTAATACTGATGGAACGGAAAGTGAGTATGGAAGATGATGGGAAAGAGGAACGTTATATTGTTCCTGGACAATGATCATGTCTAGAGCCTCCTTGCTTGATTTGGCCGTCCGTGTGACTCCTGTCTCTCACACAGATCCAAAAAGTCATGTAGTGTCCCCTCCTCCATAGGTCATGCAAACAAAATCCACAACCAAGTAAGCCCTCTATCTGCTGTATAACCTTGTGGCCCGAGCAAGTGAGGAGCGGATCTCTTTGTCAGCAGCACAGCAACGACCGACAGCGGCAACCGACTGCTGACATAGGATCACACTGACATAAACAGCAGACGACACAGATTAATACTGACATGGATGCACGCAGATACAAGGACACACTGACGCAGACTGACACGGACAACTACTGACAACGACAACAAAGGGACCTGACACAGGCACTGCTGACCCAGACACTACGAGGTTCTGACGAAGAAGACACCGACACAGAGAGCTGCCGACGTAGCAAGTTACAAGTATACGATAGGAAACCTGACAGCAGACACCACTGCAGACTGAGAAGGGATAGCGAAGGCAGAGTGAGAGAGTAACTCACTAGAAGAGGGGGCCAGCCAGTCAACGTGCCTAGGTTGGGTGCGTTGTCTTGCTCCCGCGTTGTGGGCTGTCGATTTCCACCAGCTGTCGTCGTCCCATGTCTCCCGACAAGCAAAACAAAATACCCTTCCAAAAGATGAGCTGACGCGGAAGCACGTTGAGAACAACGGCCATGAAGACTTCAATACCGAGGATACGTGCGGCGTTTTGAACAGGTCATGTGACATGAAGCCCTCGTATCTCGTATAAGTGCGGGGTTCGAACGGTGACGCACTTGGCGAGTCATTGACTTGCGGATTTTAGAGCGCTACGCAACCACACCAGAGCAGCCCCAAATACTGCTCCAGGGAGAAAAAAAGTGCAGGACCATTGTCAGCCAGCATTGCACCGTGGATAGCACTGCAGGCAGCATCATGGACAGCAGCACGGATGGAACAGCAAACAGGAAGACGCGTGCAACCACGGAAATGAGCGTAGACAAGGACGCGGACGCAGCCTTAGGAATGAGCATGGGCAAGCACGCGGACAGGACGAGAGGAAAGATCAACGACAATCTGACCGAGCTTGCGGTCCTCGCGCTCCAAAGCCTCAATGACGCTTCGAGCTCGAACACTGACGCGGTCCAGATGAGGAGTGTGGAAACTGCTAGGTACAGCACCTACCAAGAATTCCTGAACAGGGCCTGCGTTGACCACGAGCAGTAACGAAATCACTTCCCAGCCGATCATTGTGCCGAGTGACCGCGAAGAGGATCATGGTGCGAACCGCCATGACAATTGCAATGAGAATAAAGACCCCAATTCCCACCACGAGGCCAACGACCAAACCGCAAACAAGCGCAACGGGCAATGTTACACCATCATCACGGAGGGGGGACAAGAACGGTTGATCATTGTGCTGAGTGACAGCGAGGAAGGTGATGGTGAGAACCGCAATGACAATGGCAACGAGAATGACAACCCTGACAATGGTGACGAGGCTGCCAGAGACACGCCTCGAGAACCTGCCGCTATGAGCGATGGGCGGCAAAGCGTCGCCGTTATCGAAGGCTGCGGGAGAGTTCGCCCCGAGAGAGCTGGTAGGGCCGCGAGAGAACAGGCCCCGATGACGGCACGCCAGCGAATCCGGGGGTTCAAGACACTGGAGGACAAATCCGGGATAGACATCATAACACGCCGGAGGGAGAGGGAAAGACAGGAGGACGCAATAGATGACGAGCAGGAAAGGAGGACGAGGTCAGAAGAACAGACCAGCCTATACCGATACTTCCAGCGCAATCGGCGGCCGCTAGAGGAGCAACTGGTCGAGCTGAAAGAATTTCTGGCGCATCGCTGCAACCCCGCGGTCACCAACAGGAGGATCAACAGCCCAAGCGCCTTACCGGGCAACCCCACCTTTGCACAGCTTCTGATCTACTGGGACTTTTCCGGGGGGAGGCCAAGCCTTGAGGGGGCGACCAGACTTGAAGGAGAGGGAGAATGGGAATGGCAACGGCGCCCCGCGCTTGACTATATATATAGGATGGGAGGGGAGTTAGCAAGTTTATTTGTTTGTGGGTTTCATTTGTTGGACGCATTTCGGAGAACAACCGAACAAAAGACCACGGCGGGAGGCTGGCATGGTTCGCAGACATATAATATATTGCGTTGTCATCAAAGAGTCTTGCTCGCCGCTGTCTGCAACTATAGACCTATGCAGACTGCAGGTTTTGTTTGACCCGGCCATTGCACCAACAACCTCAACCTCGGGGCGTGAGTTTGTACAGTGGTAGCGATGGTCGAACTTCTTCTTCAGCTTCTCCCCTCCTCATCGTCAACACATCTCCGTGTTTGGCCATTGAGCGGGCGTGATAAATCGCGAGCGCAAGGTGGATATTCATTTCGTACCACCGCATCCCGGCTCAAGAGAAGGAAATGCCTTGATGGACAGAAAAAGACAAGTCAACTCTCACAAGTCTTGGGCGGGCGATTTTTGGGGGAAGGGGGTTGTATTGTGGTGTAATGACGATAGAGTGTATAGTAATGTAATGACAATACTGGTGTATCGGTATCGTATCACTCACCTCCGTCACACAAGACGCTCTGCCCCGTGATGTTCCTTGCCTTGGAACTGACCAGGAAACTGACGAGGTTCGCGATGTCCTGGGGTGTCTGGTCACATTGGAGCGAGCCAATTAGCACACATCAACCCAAAGAAGAAGAAACACAAGCCGGCCACCGGAGGGTGGATGGGGTGTGCTCAAGAGTCGAGACAGCCAGTCTTGGGCTTGGTCTTGGGCTTACCTGAGCGCGCTTGAGAGCGGCTCGAGACTCGACGGATCTCTGAAACGCCACGCCTTTCTCAAGGCCTTCGCGCTCCGCGATGCTGGCATCGATTTGACGCCACATCTGGCAAATGGGCAGTCAGCAAGAGCTACAAGAGAGAGACAAGGTGAGCCTTTTTTGGGAGGGGGGTTTTCACATCCGTGTCAACGGGCCCAGGGCAGTATGCTGTTTTAGAGGGGGTGGCTTGTCAGCAAACGGACAGGCAAGCTAGAACTTTGGCACAAACAAACCATTAACCTATTTACCATGTCAGTTGCACTCTGTGCCGCCCTTCTTCGCCAGTGGATAAGGCACTCCACTCACATTGATATCGTATTTTGCAAACTCCAGCGCGGCCGACTGGGTCAGGCCCCGAACAGCCCATTTGCTGGTGGAGTAGGCGACACTGTGGCTTGCGGACTAATAGGCCCCGAGAAATCGAGTCAACAAACGCGGGATAACCTTTTTCTTTTTTGGCAATGGGACCAGGAGGTTCTGACGAGCTTCGCTCTTACCGGTCGATATCCTGCTGTTGAACAAGCCGCCACCATCTTTCCGCCTTTGCCCTGTTTGATCATCTGCTTGGCTTGGTCCATTTTTCAGTCTCTCCGGCCCCCTTCCACAATCATTGCTGATGAGTCTCTCTTACCCGCTTCTCGATAGCACAGAAATACTCCCCTCACGTTGATCTGGCAGTGCTGTTAGATTGGGATCGGAACAACGAGACCTGGACGAGGGAGGCGATGGAGGGGGCCGCATTTTGCTAACTAACGGACTGCACCCTGTCCCATTCGGCGACGCTGACTTCCAGGATGGATTTTGGCACGAGGATGCCGGCGTTGGCGACCATGACCTGTAGGTAACCAGGATCAACAAAATGGACTTTGGGGAGAGTTGTTCAAGGGCGGTGACAAGCAGGAGGCCAGTTTTACATTCAGTTCTCCAAACTCGGCCACAACGTCGGCGACCATCTTCTGGACTTGTTCCTCAACACTGACATCGGCGACGAAAGTCGAGGCTTTACGGCCTGGAGCACAGAACTGGGGTGTTACAACCGAATTTCTTATTCGCTGGGGAAGAGAAGACAGCACATCACCTCACCCTTTTTCTCAATCTCGGCTTTGACGCCTTCGAGATCTGGAAACTGAGCTTGTATATCATTCAACTGCCAGTGCGAATTAGCCCCGAGGTTGCAATACCATGCAGTGCACAGAATTGTCCGATGGGATAGATTCCTCACAGCAATGTCCATGCCATCGTCCGCCAGCTGCAGGGCGATTGCTCTTCCTATTCCTCTCGATGACCCCGTGACGATTGCAACCACCATTGTTTCTTTGATGCCTTCTGTTTCTGTTTTTCTTTCCTGGAGCTACTATGCTGAAGCCCCGTAGATCAACGCATGCATTCCATATTGAAGTTATCTCGAGTAGAGGCGTCATATATAACTGTCAGCCGGGCTCCGGGTATTCGGTAGAGACCCAAGGCGGGGAACAAAAAAGGTGTCGTGCTCCAACTTTAGGCTTCTCCAACGCATTCGCTAGGAAGACCGCGGACCTTGGCCCCGCCTTACGAACCGTGTTGGGACATGGCGAAAAGAAAGGTTATTGAGCGATCTGATTGATCAATGAGACAACTTGGAGTGGGAATGATATTAACACTCGTGTGTTCTATGAAAAGAAGGCCGCATGCAGCGAGGTAGTAATGGGGTAACCAGGTCCTCTTCTTGATCGACTTCTGCGGCAAGGCTGAAATATCACTCTCGCTACTATGTCAATGTCATCGTCTTCTCCCGGCGCAAAGTAACCCAGCTGCTTTGAAAAGATAGACTAATCCCCTCCGTCAAAAGAGAGCTTGGAATCCCGTAGGTGTTGCCGCGGAGGCGGATTCGCTAGAGTTAATGCCCCTATCCCTGCCGGTCAGATCTGAGTGTGTGTTAGTCATGATTCCCAAAAAGGAGAATCAACATGCTCAAGACCGCGCATTACCATCTGTTCTTTGACTCTCACTGTACCGCACACTGCCACCGCGACCGACGTTGTACTCGGGTTTGCACTGTCACTGCAGAGTCGCTGTCGTCGACGAGATCTTCCCAAAAATCCGCACCGTCCTGGCCGAAAACAGACATCCACACCTGAAGCCACGTCTGTCGATTTGGGGGCCCTTCACGTAGTGTCCCACATTCTCCGTTGAACATGTCTTCAAGGTTCCGGCTTGGGGGTTCGCTGATATCCAGGGGGTCATGTCTGGTGTCTGCCGGTTGGAAGTGAGCATCTTCAAGAGGATGTCTCGTGGCAGGATCTCTGCCTCCCAGAGATCGCCACATCTCCACCGCGATTGTGAGGAATGCATCCTCTCCCACCGCCGTCCGGACACGCAGATCGGTAGCGCAATAGCCGCAATTGATCAAATCATAGCATATTGGCCTTTGCACGCCGCCTTCCAGGTGATGGACGGCGTCAATAAGAAGTAGCGGCAGGGAATTTCTCAGGTGAACGCAGCCGATGCCGTTGAACTTGATAATTTCAGGTAGAAGTATATGCCTAAAGGATCGATCGACATATCCTGGGGCAAAAGCCATTGGAAGTGACGGAAGAGTAACACGTAGTGTATACACGCCATGAAGTAAGAGTTTTCCGAGCTGGACACGGGCGTCGAGACGCCTCGCGATCTTCTGACCCTTGGTCGGGTACCATCCACCATCACCCTTGCACTCGTGTACGAGTTCGGCAAGTTGTGGACCATACTTGGGGCCTTTCTCATATCCCCTCAGGAAAGCATCCACCGTCTCCCGAGAAATGAAAGGGGGCCGATGGGCATAGCACCAAAGTGAGCCACGATTGAGATTCGGATGGTTGTCGTGGTTTGGGCAAACCCCTTTCGGTTTCTTTCTCCAGTCAAACAGAACTTTGCAGCTGTAGCATGCCACCATATGTGGAACATCTCTCTCCAGCATTTGAACGAACCGAGCCTTCTCTTCAGGATCTTGTTCGAGTCGTATATCATGTCGCTTGTCAAGCACTGCCCGGCAGTATTTGGAAGCGAACCCAAGGGATGCAACAGAGCTCGGCGGTAAGAAGTCGGCGACGCACAGCAAAAGTTCTGGTGGCAAGCTGGTCAAGGTCAAGACGCCGTTCCTGGAAGTGGGCCGGGAGCGGTGAGCCTGACGCCGCTCTCGTGAGGGGAGGCAACCTTTGAAGAGGGGAGAGAGCTTGGACATGGCTTTGGTCGCGAAGAGGATATGAAGGTTTGTGTGGTATGCATACAAACGCAAAGTCAAGTGTAAACAAAAGAAAACTCAAATGTAAATGAAAAAGCATGTCCCAGTGAGAATATTTCGAGTTACAAAGGAAGAAATGGACGACAGCGGAATGAAAGTTCTTTGGCAGGGTGGCCTTTGCAACCTGAGAGCCGACGGCAGGCAGGAGACAGAATGAGGATCGGCATTGAGCGGGCGAGAAGGAAATAGCGACAGAAGGAAAGAGTGACAGAGGACAGAAGGACAGAAGGACAGAAGGAGAGAGGATGGAGGAGGGAGCATAGAAGTGTGCCGGTGCCAGTGCCGGTGCTGGTGCTGGTGGCGCTGGCCTCGCTACTACCGAGTACCTCGTACACATGTATCTACACAGCCAGAAGTGTCCACCAGCCCAGGCACTGGCCGTGAAAGCCAACAATGCAAAACAAACATGTTAGCCGTGCTCCATGTTGTGTCCCAGTTGGTCGCTAACATCACCGAAGCCATCAGTGATACCCCGGCCGAAAGGCTTGGACAAAGGAAGGCGTCACATCCTCACCGCAAGTCCTCTCAACATCATGGCGTTGAGCAGAGATCGTGGCGAATGCTTACGGTTGAAACTGACAACAACTTGAAGAAAACTCAGCCATGACATTGTCCCGTTGACAATAATATCAACCAATTTCTTGGCCGAGGCTGAGACTAATATTGGAACTATCTCGTTTTCTCTACATGATTTTCTTATTTCCTCCAACGCACGGCAAGAAGGATACCTTATGTCTCTTCAAAACAATTCCTTGGCCTGTTCAACAGCCTTATTCGCATTTCCCTCACCTCCAAGTCTGGTCGCTAACCATCCCATCGCCTTGTCAGCCACCATCTCCCAGACGTCTTTCTCTGGCAAAACCTTGACCTTCAACCAAGCAACTGCCAGCACTGTGGCTTTGATAGCATCCTCGCCTTTTTCAGTGAAGATGTCAACGCTGGTAAATTGCTCTTCAGTAACCCCAAGGAGGGCGAGAAGATTCTTTGAACGGAGCCACGACCCGTCAAACTCCTCCAAACCTATAATCTGGTGCATCTTTTCCGTGTTACTGAGCGTCGTCAGGTCAACCGGTGCCGCGTGCTCGCCAGCCTCACCTGCAATATCTTCTTCATTGCGTGTTGAGCCAAACCCAAATCCCATTCTAAGAGATCGGGCCCTCGTCTTCTTTGTAGTGGTGGCTGGTGTAGAAGCGACGCTTCCGAAGAGGCCCCCCCGGTGCGGTGCCCTGGCAGCTGGCGGGGGTGCGGCGGCGGCGACAGCCGACGGGCGCAAAATTTGGCCGTCGGCCCGTGGGCTAGTCGCACCCGCTCTACAAGCAAACCCCCCTCCAGCGAAGGATCCACCGGGCGCTGCATAGAGCGATACGCGACCTGTTAACCCCTTCGTCTGCACAGAAGGCGCCGACCCCATGGAGACCCTCTCATCAATTCGCTGGCCATGGTTATCAACAGCCACGAATGAGCACCATTTCCCCCCGACTTGGAAAAGGACACCCAAGCGGACAGCTTCTCGTTCGACAATGAGATCCCATTTTCCTTCGTGGACAGACTCGAGAAGTTGCCCCCCAGAACTTCGTGCTTCGGTAATCCAGCCACGGCCCTCTTCGAGTTCGAGGATTGCCTTCTTGGCCGCCAGTTGATGAATTGTTTCGCCCATGCCGATATCTTGAACAGGAACTTTTAGTTCGAGAGGACCATGCGCACTGGTGCCGCGAAGCACAACTGATTTGGGTACTTTGCGGGTCGCTTCGGGACTGAAAAGGAGGTAGACAGTGGTGCGATTGAACCGAAATAGTGGCGGAATCTTATGGGGTGCCTGGAGGATTCTTGGCACTGAGATAGTTGGCAAGCTTTCATAGCGACCTACAGGAGGGTTGGTTGGTTCTTCGGTCGCATTGGCATTGAAGAGGGAAATAGGTGTCCTCCCCTCTGGCTTCTTCAGATCAGGCACGACATCATCTTCAGCTTCTTTGTCCTCTGGGTCAACCATCTCGAAGTCTTCATCTTTGAAATCCTCCACGTCCTCCCCAAATTGGACCTCGAGTGTGTAGTCAGTGATATGGGGGGTAAGGGCGCCCTTCAACATGCGAACCACCCGATTGTCCAGCTTTTCATCTGTGCCGACAAACTGGGCGAAACCATTGCCGGCGCGGGCGACCCCCTCCACAAGTGCAGACGAAGCGCCATCACCGATACCTAGTGTGAAGAAGCGGGCGTTGGGCGTCTGCTTCACGAACGCGAACACGTCATCTTGATTCCAGATTTCACCATCGGTGAGAAGCATGACTTCGAGGGAGAGGTCTTTGTAGCGGTTCTCAACCGTCGCCTTCACTGGTTGGAGCATTTCCGTGCCGCCATAGTCTGCTGCGAATGTCTCTAGGTGCTTGAGAGCATCCTTGAGACTTGACTGATCGTATGTTTTACTTCTCTTGAAGAGGAAGGAGTGCCGCGTTCCAAAGGAACAGATGTTGAATTTCACACCCACTGGGAGCGATTTCAAAAAAACCTTCATGGCGGCAACCAGGAGTCCGATCTTCCCATGCATACTCCCACTTCTATCCACAATGAACACAATCTCAGGGGAGATGTTGGGAAGATTGAATTTTGGAACCAGCGTGGCCATGAGTGCGCGTTGGTTGGGGATTGTAGAGTGAGTCTCGAGCAAGGCACGAGGAGTGTCAGTGCCTTCAGCAAGGACAACGAGAATGAAATCTTTCTCGAGTTCGGTAGTACCGAGAGTTAGCGTAGCCGAAGCGTGATTGTTGTTGAACGAGTCCTCGGCCATGATAGATGTACGCCCCATGGTAACTGCGATTGGATGACTTGGGGACTGTAGGCCGCGCACGATCAAACCTTCTTCAAGCGTCACATCGACGCATATGGAGATACGGCCTTTGCCAATCGCGGCGCTCTGGACGGCGGCAGCAGAGTCGCTCGATAGTGGCCCATAGCGAGGCGCCACGATGGTTGGAATAGTGAAGCGTGAGCCATCGGTTTCCGCATCGCGTTTGAGTTCACCGAGGTATACCAGTTCGACATGGACCTTCTCTGCAGCAGGAACATTACCGATTGACGTGGTGAAGACGTCAGAGGCTTCGGGCAGCTGCTCGAGCAGAGCAGCTGCTTCGCCCTGCGCAACCGCTGCCTGGTACTCTGCTTTCGCCTGTTGTCGCTCTTTGACAGCACCGACGATGGTCTTTGCGCCAATAGTGCATTTAAAGCCAACCACACTGACTCCGTCATAGAGTGGGAAGGTGTAATGGACTTGATCAAGACTGTGGTCTCCGTTGTTGACGAAGCTCTGTTTCAAGGTGGTGCGCGAAGTTGTTGCCAGAATTTTTGTGTGTGAGGACAATTCAATTTGAGGAAGATACTTTCTTTCGGTTCCGGGCTTCTGAACGGGGACATAGCACCCACACAGGCGGCGCTGGTCATGGTACCAGGAGGACATGATGGAGAAGTCAGTGTTTCAAATGATTGAAAGGGTGGAAGAGATGGAGAGATAAAGAGATGGAGGAAGAAGGAGAGGAACAATGGGTGATTTAAGTTCAGTGTCACCTGAGAAGTAGGCAGCCGCGCTGGATAGTTTTGAGCAGGTGAGGCAGACAAGGCAGACTTCTGTATTCACCAACGGCAAAAGCCGCGAGCCAGGTCAGTCAATCGTGGCGCACCATTCGCGTCACTGCAGCGGGGGACGGGAGGATTATTTGATTCTGCCTGAACAAGTCGACAAATGCGTTTGCAATGAAGGTGAGCTTGAAGTGGGAAACACGAGGTGTTACTACGCGAGGCTGTGCCAAAAGTACACTATTCCGTTCCGATACGAGGCTACGCCGGAAATACGCTATTCCGTTCCGGTTAGAGCTCATGTGGTTAACACTGAGGGAATCGCAGCACGGGTACTCTCATGTGGACGTTGACACAAGTTGAGGGGAACGCGGAAGAAGGTAGCGCTGTTCCAGATAAATGTATATGATCTGGCTATTCAAGAACAATCATCAGGCCTATGTTTCCCGAAATAGCCTATGTGTAACGGTGGAGAGTTCACAAGCCGAAAAGGAGAAAAAGGCGATAGAGCGAAGTATTTTTCATTGTCCTGGCTTGACGTGGGATGCGAAAGATGAAGGGTTATGGGTGTGGATCGAAGACGAGCGCTTGTGAAGGCGTATCTTGTCTCACAGCCTGAACGGGAAGTGTTATCATGCTGTAGAATAGCGGCAACGGAGGCAGGGTCATAATTTCCGGTTGCAAAGACTGCATCAATTGATACTTCAGTCTCGTTGCTTGGGTCGGACGACGTCGACAATGTCAAGACTGGCTCACTCGATTGCCCTCTCTCCACGATATCGAATGATGTTGGCGGTGCGTGCCATGGCGAAGGCACTTCTCAGAACCGCAGGTGGGTGGAAACTGGTGCCTGGAGCACATTGAATCTATTTCCACATAGCCGCCATCTCTTGAGTCATAGCACCAAAGCCTCCACAGTGCTAGATGCTAATACAGGGGGGGAGGGAGGTGAAAGACGTGGTTCGGAAGAAGCTTCGGCCATCTTTATCAAGGCAGGTGGAACTCGAGGTATATGGTGTCAAGCCTGTTAACATAACTTGTTAGCATTCGGATCGCCTCTTGATTTGCTCTCTTACATTCTGCCTCTCTTGAAAGCAACAGCTTTGAGTCTTCCCACCTCCTCGAAACCCCGTTTCAGGTACCAGTTTCGCAACCGAATACCCTGATCGGGAACAGTCTCGTCAACAGCCATGATAGCCATCACCTTTCTCACTGGATACACCTTCGCATCAAACTCATGACCTAACTCCCAGGCAATGTGTCTAGTGAAACGGAGTGCGTCGAGAAGCCGCTCGATCAATCTGCTCCCAATACCGTTATTCGTGTGCTGTGGATGAACATAGAGGCTGATTTCAACAGTGTGACCGTATCCCATGCTGGACCCACGGAAGGGTGACGCGTATGCATAACCGACAACATGGTCGTGGTCATCGAGATCGCATGCTACCATATAGGGAAGCTTCCGATCAACGCATTCCTTGTAGCGGTATTCGATAAGCCTGAACGGGGGCTTTTGAATCAGGCAGGAGACGGAAGTCTTCAGCACCCAATGTTCAAAGATCCGCTGGATCTGGAGCAGGTCGCCCTCCGTGGCTAAGCGAACACCAACACCCCTGTAAGCCATGCAAGTGAGAACGGTAATGGTATCTGTGGAGCGCAGGCAACGGGGTTGCAACTTCAAGCACTAGTCCGGCACGTGACGTCATATCACGTGACAGAGCATGGTCTCCCCCCGCATGTCGCGCAGCTTCACTTTCTTGATCTTTCACTCATCGCTCACTTTCACTCTTTGTCTCACTTCATGCTTCTGCTTTTTCTCTTGCTTTTGCCCCCTCGTGCACTCAATATCTTCATCCTCTCCTTTGCGCAGCGCTTCTCCTTTCGTATACACTTCCACTGACTCAGACACGAGCCATGGAGAATCTCTTTTCGATTGCAAATCCCCTACCCATCACGGACGTTCCTACCCTCTCTTTCCTCTATCGCAATAACCTGCTCAGTCCTTCATTCATGGAAGGAATCCCCGTTCCGGACCAGGCCATCAATAACAAGATCTGCACCATTCAAGCAGACATCACAACGCTGTCGGTCGACGTCATTGTCACGGCGGCCAATCCTGCCCTCCGTGGAGGAGGCGGGGTTGATGGAGCGGTTCACCGTGCTGCCGGCCCTAGATTGCTACAAGAATGTGCTGCGCTTGGTGGATGTCCAACAGGTTCTGCTAAAATAACTGATGCATACAACCTTCCATGCCAAAAGGTGATCCATGCGGTTGGACCCATCTTCAGAAGCGAATCGGCGTCTGAACCTCTTCTCCGTGCTGCGTACCACAGTGCCCTCAATCTTGCTGTCCAACATGGCTTGAAGACCATTGCGTTTCCCGCCATATCCACTGGTGTCTACGGTTATCCCAGCCGTGCCGCAGCTCGAGCTGCCATCTCAGAGATCTATGCGTTCGTGAAGGAGCCAAAAGGAGTTCAACTGGACAAAATCATCTTCTGCAACTTCACGGATAGTGACGTGGATGCTTATTCTCGTTATCTGCCGTAAGGATCTCTTTGATCATCGATCTCCTCTCCTTTAGTACTTTGCTTACTGTGTCTCATCTAGTCTTGCTTTCCCGCCGACCCAGGATGACTTGTCCCATACAGGTGAGTATGATTTGCATACCGATAAAATCCCCATGGAGGTCGCCGACCGACATGCAGACCCGTTCGAGGGCAAAATCTGAACCTGCTGTGACCGCATTGTCACAACCCGCCGTCGACGAGCATGGTGCCGCTCGCACCCACACCCTGGGAGTTACCAGCGCTGAAGTGGATGAAGCGAGTCGTCGTCATTCATGTTCTGCACGTCCTGAGATGTCCCCGCCACGTGAAGATCATCTGTCCTACAGTGAACCGGGGGATACTGAGACCGAAGAGAGTGGCGAAGGAGAAGCATCCACGGCAACGGGCAAAAGAGGCAAGGTGAGCACCAAAGCCGCCCTAGATTGCAACTTCTGAGCTACTGACTGATAACGAGGCCACGTATTGCGACCACCAACGTCTTGAAAAACATGATGGTGGTTCTTCGCGCGGATTATGGCCATGCGGCGCGTTAATATGTCAAATATGCGGGATGATTAGGCAGAGCGGTGGCAGGAACCTTCATCCTCCTGCTCCCCGCCGCATTCGTCGAATCTGAGCATGAGAACAGGGAGGAAGCGGAGTTCATGTGGGTATTGAAGGAGCAACGGCAAAAGTGACGCAGACCACGATAGTAAGACCCCAGGTGTCAATGAGAAAACGGTATGGCGAAAGTACAGCAAACATGTTTATTAGTCCCGACAACACGCTTCCCTCACGGGAGGAGTATGGACTGCTTTATCAACAAAATCGGTCTCGGGTGGTTGTCGTCTCAAGGGCGAATGGTGCTGCTGGTTATTGCAAATCCTGTCGTTCAGCATATGCAGCCCTCACAGTTCGCTACACATGTCTGTGTATCCAATAATCATACTTCAATTCACAGACGCTCAATCATGCTCGGGCCAACTTCGGCTCAACTTCGGCTCAGCCTGCGATGACGTCGATTTGCATCTTTTCATCTCGCACGTGTGAAATGAAGTGTAAAAGTGTATTGGACTATCCTAGATCTATGTGGTCGGGGAGGCTGCTTTTATAGCCATAATTACTAGCGTCTTGGCGTATTTCACACACGTGTGGAATACCTAGCCGGCGGTCGGCAAGAACTTGATGCTGTATTATACCATGCGTTCTGCTCCGTAGAACAAGAATACACGCTGGCCACCCTAGGCTCCAAACTCTGCCGGCCAATTCGTGCTCACTACTGGCAAGTTGTATTGCGATGTGTGCTGCAACACCAATGACACTGGCTCGCTAAGCTATACGGGAGTGGTACTACCAGGTTTCTGGCCGAAAGGGGAGCAGGTTTGTGACTTGAGGCCGCTTTCTAAAGATTTTGCCCCGATATGAATGTGGACGCGACAGAGAAGCTGTTGCATGATCCAACTCTTGCCAAAGCACACGTTGCCACCGCAGGATATTCAGAGGATCCCGACGATGATTGTAAGGCCCTAGATGATCAGATGGATTCGTCACGCAGGACAAACTTTCAAAATTTGGCCCAGCCTACTAGGCTCGATTCCTGACCCTATCTCGAGCCACAGACGTTGCCATCTTCATCTTGAATGCTCAAGCCACCGGAAGCGAGCATTCCCACTCCATCCACCCTAAACATTTGGAACCATCAACGCTTGGTAGCGATATGTTGTCCACGAACTCCTTCGTCGTGTATCATCTATGTGAGAGTCGGGATGTACGTAGGTCGATTCTTCCCTGCACGCCGAAAATGAATGGGGAAGCGGCAAACATCGAAGGTGTTTCTACCAAACCACTCGATGCGTTGTGCTTGATAGGATCATGGCTGGCCACAGCTCGCATATCTGTGAGCATTTGTGCGGAAATGGCAAGCTTACGGAAGCTTGGAACTACAATATTCCTGGCTTCTGGACCTCCAGTGGAGGGATGGTGTTGAAGATCGAGCAGAAGTCTGGTTCTTGGAAGGCTCGAGCTATTGGACTATGTACTTGTATTCTGTATTGTGGTCGCTCGCCAAGGGAACTCAAGCAGCTAATTGATCTATTGTTCATGGGGGAAGTGCGATCGATCCGAGACAGAACGCCATCCTTGCATCCACAGACGCTGGCGTTGATGGGCTTCAGAAGCCCTCTTCAAACAAATGTGCCCACTCGAAGGGTGTCTTGCCTCTCATCGTTTGTAAAGAACGAGTTGGCGGGTCTCACTGACGTGACAAACTCGAAGCTCCAACTCAGAGACACCACAAAGATGAAATGGAAGTAGGAAGCTCGGCCTGCCCTTTGATCCTGCAGAATGTACAAGTGAAACGTATCCAGTCCCTTGTATCATACGAGAACGAGGTTGAATTCCGGGCCGTGCTGCCCAGCCATGTATAGGTTCTGGATACGGTTTTAATGCACGCGCAGAGAGATTCTCATGCCATGTTCTGGTGATACTGTTGCTCTACTCTGCTCTTCCTCTAAATCACAACAGGTTTAACAGATTCTTTCATGCGTGCATGTGGCCCAGCCTCGCGATATCTAGGGGCCCACATAACTGAGTGAGTATGACTATTGGAGGGATAGGATTACTCCCTATACCGCGAATTGCTGTCTACTCACCCTCCTCACCCCACTCACCCCATTCCTATTCTTTGACTGCGACAAAGAACCCCCTCTCCTTGCCCAGTCTCAAAATCTCCTCGCATACCTTGTCCGTCACCTCTTCCGTGCCGGCCTGCCCGCCCAAATCTCTGGTTTTCACGCCCGTCTCCAGCACGGCCTCGACCGCAGCCATCAACATATCGGCCGCCTCGCCCTGGCCTAGCCAGCGCACCATTTCGGCACAGGTCCAGAAGGTGCCCACGGGGTTCGCCACGCCCATGCCTGCAATGTCCCACGCCGACCCGTGGATCGGCTCGAACATGCTGGGGTTCTGGCGGGTCGGGTCCAGGTTGCTGGTCGGCGCGATGCCAATCGAGCCCGCCAGCGCCGCCGCCAGGTCCGACAGGATGTCGGCGTGCAGATTGGTCGCCACCACTGTGTCGAGCGTCTCGGGCTGCAGCGCCATCCGGCACGTCATGGCGTCCACCAGCATCTTGTCCACGCTCACGTCCGGGTAGTCCCGGCCCACGGCCTCGTTGACTTCGTCCCACAGCACCATCCCGTTGCGTTGGGCGTTGGACTTTGTCACAAACGTCAGCTTCTTGCGCGGCCTCGACCGAGCCGTCTCGTACGCGAACCGCAGCAGTCGCTCGCAGCCGTGCCGTGTGAACACGCTCACTTCGGTCCCAACCTCCCACTTCTGGTTGACGTGTGAGCGACCCCCGTGGCCGGCATATTCGCCTTCGCTGTTTTCACGGATCTACGCCATTCGGTCCGTGTTAGTCATGTGGGGGGACAGACAGACAGGAGATAGATGGGGTGGTTCATTTCCACATGAAGGAGGGGACAAACGGTGTAGGCAAACCAGGCCATGCAGCAGGGGAAGAGGAGGCGAGAAACAGAACTCACAATGACCCAGTCCAGCTTCTTCGCATTTTCAAGACTCCCCTGGCATGATGCCAAGGGGGATGTCACGCCCCGCAGGATCCGAGTCGGCCGCACGTTGGCGTACTGCTGCAACGGCTGACATATTGCGAGCCTCAGGCCCCACAGGGAGATGTGGTCGGGGACCCTGCGGTCGCCGACCGCGCCGAAAAGGATGGCGTCGAACTTCCGTAGCTCGTCGAGGCCGCCTTCGGGGACGTATCGCCCCGTCTTTAGATATGTATCGCTGGACCAGTCGAAGTGCGTGAAGACGAAGGTGAACCGCGACGAAAACGCCTGTGAAAGCGTCTCCAGCACCCGTATCCCCGCCGAGATCACTTCGGGCCCTATCCCGTCGGCGGGGATCGAGGCGATCTTGTATGCCATCGTCGAGAGCGGCGGGGCGAGCCGCTCGGTTGATGGATGCTGTTGCCGCTGGCGCTGGGATGGAGCTCACGTTTGTTGTGGAAGGACGTTCAAGGAGAAGACCAGGGGTTAATTGAACATGGTAGCTAGTCAATCTGTCAGGATGATGGAGATGGACTGGAAAAATAGGCAGTTATACATATACATATATTTATATGCGAGGCAGAGGAAGACGAATCGGCCTGGTCGGCCATTCTCCGGGCGGGGTTGGCGCCAATTTCTCCACCACGGCGTCCAATGCCGTTGCCACCGAAATCGTGGTCTGTCATTCGCCATGAAAAGACGACGGGGTATTTGGCCGAATCAAGGCCTCAGGGAATGACGTTCGGCTCAGAAACATTGCTTGTATCTGGTCACCTATGCTGTCAACGCCATGTACTGCGTAAAACACCGCCATATTCATCCCCAACGCGGTCCTCTCACGGTTCCGCGCTCACTGCAGCTTCGCAATCCAGTCCACCGACCGGACAACTTGGGCCTGCTTCGCAATCACCTTCAATGCCGCAGCGTGCATGTCCTGCTCCGCGTCCAGGCAAAGATCTTCCAACACCACAAGCTTGTAATCCATATCCGCGCCCTGCCGGACCGTCGACATGACCACGCCGCTCGTGCTCAGCCCGCTGATGACCAGGGACTCGACATCCAGGCTGCGAAGGATTAGATCCAGATCTGTGCCGTGGAGAGCAGACACCCGCCGCTTGGTGACCAGGATGTCGCCCTCCTGCGGCGCCACGGCAGGGTGAATTTGCGTCGACGCGTCGCCTTCCACGAACCCGCCGTGGGCTTTGACCCGGGCAAGCGACGTGTTTCGTGGCGAAGCCTCGGGGAATTCAGGCCGGAAAGCCACCCTCACATAGATGACTTTGAGGCCAATCTTGCGTGCTGCTTCGATTGTCTGGGACAGACGCAGGAGAAACGATTCCGTGTCTTGGTCTTTGAGTCGCTCAACGATGCCGTTCTGGATGTCGCAGACCAGGAGAGCTGTGGTGGCCATTGTCTCTATTCCTTTTTCTTCTTTGCATGCGTTTCTTCCCAACCCGGATTTCGAGGGTCCTCGGTCAATTGAAGAGTCTCACAGATGAAAGTCGCAACCAATGCGTGTAATCTCCTGGTTATCTTGACAGGTACAGACAATCAAAAACTCGCACACCGACAAGGAGTTTTATCCCAATGTATGGACGGGCCACTGAGACATCTCCCGGAGTACCTTCGGCCCGGTTCGTCGACTGATAGTGGTTCACGACATGCCGGTACCGGCACGGCGAGTAGCGCCTGTAGAGCCGGTCCGTTTCGGTGCATGATGCTGTACAACACAGATCACGTGGACCGCATTGGAAAAGGCGGGCATCTCCAGGATGCGGAAGTCGCCGTTCGACATCGCCGAGGCTGCGCCCTAGCACATCTTGAGGATTTACACGTATTTATGGCGCCAGTTCCGCCGAGTTGCACGCTTCTTTCTCTACCAACGTTGCAACCGTGAACAAAAGGGCAAAACCCATCCATCGACATGGCAGCGAAGGCCCGAGTTCTGCTCGTTGGAAGTGGCGGCATAGGAACCATGACAGCCTTGAATCTGGAACAGGGAGGGTTGGCGGCGGTAGCGGCTGTGCTGAGATCGAACTATGCCGTGGTCAAAGAGAGGGGTTTCACCATCGATTCTTGTGATCACGGCAAGTTCGCTGGGTGGAAACCATCCGAAATCCTCCCCAGGGTACCGGACGTAACGGGCGGCCACGAGGGGTCGGCCAAACCATTCGACTACGTGATCGTTACCACCAAGAACATCCCAGATATCCCCCCCACCGTGGCCGACTTGATACGTCCGGCCGTGACGCCGGGACATTCAGTCATTGTGCTCATCCAGAACGGGCTCAACATCGAGAAGCCGTTGATGGAGGCCTTTCCGGACAACATCTGCCTTTCCGGGGTGTCGTTGATGGGTGCCGATGAACTCAGTCCGGGCCACATCCTCGAGAACGACGTCGACAGGCTTTTCATCGGGCCCTTCCTGTCGGACAAGCTGGATCGACAAAAGCAGATTGCGGCTGCGGAGGAGTTTGTACGGATATACTCGGCCTCGGGCAAGGTTCAGTGTTCGTACCAGGCCGACGTGATGTTTGTCCGCTGGAGGAAGCTCATGTACAACGCCGTGTGGAATCCAATTTGTGCACTGACCAATCTGGACACGACGCGGTTTCGACTGGCGTCGGATGAGCGGGACCCCGCCAACCCCCTTGACCTGCTCGTGAGGCCGGCAATGAATGAGATCCGTGCCGCGGCCAGGGGTTCTGCCAATATCGAGCTGCCTGAATCATTGGTCGAGTCGATGGTCGACTGTGACCCAATGGAGATATTCTGTGCCCCAAGCATGTTGCAGGATCGGCGCAAGGGGAGGTTTATTGAATACGAGAACATCCTGGGCGAAGCACTGAGAGAGGGCGAGAGGGCAGGGATAGCAATGCCGACGATCAAGTGCCTATATGGTCTTTGCAAGGCGGTTCAGTGGCGCACCATGGAGCTGAACGGCTTGGTCAACGCCCAGAAGCTGATGGAGGCGAGGATTGGCTAACTACGGTGCTAATATGCTCCTCGCCGACTTGCTCACCCTCACGGCTTTGACAATGTGTTCTCTTCATCATACCAGGGTACTCTGTATCCACGGCTATACATTTTTACCGTAGAAATGCTTCCTTGCCTGAAGCAGATCCCCTCCTCATTTGTCGAATCGGAATTCGCCCTCGTCGCCCAATTCCTCGACTTCATGCTCAACAACACGCTCAATCTCGCTGGCAATGTTCAGCACCCAGTGGTCCCTTTCGGCTCGGCTGCGGCACTTGAAGACCATTCCTCGCCCCGGCACGCCCAACTGGCCCACTCTACGAAGCCTCGCTCGCGTGCAGCCACGGGGTCGGCCGCTATCTTCACCAGAGTCGTTGGCGGCCTCTCTGCTCCTAGATGTCTTGAACCACCCCTTTCTCCTATTCATCCACACCACGAAACATGTCATAACATCGACATCCGCGCTCGTCCATCCGTCCTCAAGGTACACCCGAGGCAGGCTGGCCATACCGGCGTGGTTCGCATCGAAAGTGCGGTTCTGGTATAGCAGGTCATCGTCGACAATCAGACCACTGTAGACATAGCAATCTTTCAGATCCACGTCTTGCTGCTTCTCTTGGTGGATGAATCGGATTTGTTCGCCAGTTCTCTTTCGCAAGGCCGATTGGAAAATTAGCAATTTGCCGCCCGTGAGAATGACCTGACACCGATGAAAGGTAGCTCGTCGGCGCGTTTTGAGGTACAAGGAGCCGGAAATTGTGATGCTGCGACAACTGCCTATTGCGCACATGTTGTAGAGTTCGGGGCTTGCTTCGCTGCGGCTAACTTCCCACTTTTTCGCAAATTGACCGATGATGGCTTCCATTTCTTCGTCGACGTTGAGCTGTTCGAGGTTGGCTTTTCGTATGGCTTTGAAGGTGTCCATCTCGGCGGCCGTCCGAAGTTTCCAGTATTTCACCAAATCTTTCATGCGCTGGACCCACTCGTGGCGTGTCTGCTTCGAGTATGCTTGCAGACGAACGACCAATCCGTTGCCGAGGACAAGCTCAAAGACTCGATCGTCGTCGATTTCCTGCGTCGATCCGTCCTCGTGCCTGGTATCAGCAACCTCCTGGTGGAAATCGACGTCCGAACCGGATCCAGTCTCAAGCACCTCGTCAACGGGCGAGGCACCCCATCTTATGGTACGCACATGTCGGATGTTGCACATGTCGATATACCCGTCCGCTTCCAAGATGTTTGCCACATTCCGCCGAGCCTCTTCGACAGCATCACGGTCACGGCTCTGCAAAGTCATCCGATTGCCCGAGGATAGCCACGAAATATGGCCGTTGCTTAATTTGTAAGGCTCGATGCCGTACATCAGTGGCGTCTTTTCAACGATTTCCTGTGCCGAAGGAACAGTGCTCCCATCGTTTGTCGCGAGTCGAGGTGGATGAGGCGGAGTAGCCTTTGCTGGTCGGCTGAACATCAAAAACTGATTGTGCGTGGAGAAATATAACCGCTTGAAGAATGCCTTACCCATTCTTTTGTGTACCCCTTTCTGTGACGTCAACCGAATCAAGAACCCTTCAATTGGCGGTGGTTCCTCGTGATGATTCCCCTTTCTGCCGTATGTCGAGGTAGGGTAGTGCTCTTTCGGTCGCAATTCCAAATCATGGGATCGGGCCATTGCCATGGAGCCATACATCTTCTGCTCGTTGGCCCCATATACCCATTCAAGCCGGTCGTACCTCTTCCACGCGAGACCCATCTTGGCTGTCTCGCTCCAGACATTCAAGACGTTCGACCATTCAGGGTCGCGTTCCAACATGGCGATGCACTCGGATATGATCTTCCCGGCTACGGCTTTCTCTGCGGCAACCGTTCGAGCCAGGGCCGTCGCCTCGTCTGCTGCATCTACTCCAGCTGCTTCAAGTCCTTCAAACGGCCTCTCCAGTCGCAACGTTACATCCAGGTCCGGGACATTGACTTGAAGCGTCGAAGGCCGTTCCCAGCCAAGAGCGTCTCTAAGGAAAGTGTACCACTCCACAGAATGTGCCTGGGAACGTGGCCTCATCACAATGATTCTCGTCCCTTTTCTATATGGATGCCAGATAACGACGGTTTTATCGAGGGAAGAGTACAAATTGACTCTTGTCGTCTTGGGATCGAGTCTGATCTCATGTTTTGGTTTCTTTTTGGTTGACTCGTCGTCAATCTCCGGGATAACTCGAGTTTTGTAAATTTGAAGCCTGTAATCGTCGACGTCCTGCTTCTTGCTCTTTCTGGCCACGACCATGAACTCTCGCCATTTCTCTAGTATCCTTGTCTCGACCTTGATGCTCTCGTTCTCATCAAAATCTTCCGGAACTTGTTGCAGGCTCGTATCCACTCGAACCAACATGCGTTCCATTTTGACGACAGTCCCCTCTCGGAGAGTATTGCGTCTTAATCTCCGGTTGACAACACGGTCTTGCACTCGAATAGCTTTGTTGACCATCTTCTGTTGACCTCGTTGAACTCCTTCCGAGACTTTGAACCTGACACCTGTGCTCGTCCGTCCGAGGTGATAAGTCTGGTCATCATCTAAAGGGGCAGGTTCATGACGCCGGAGAGATTTTGCGTCCGGTTTTGAACGATCACCCCCCAGGAGAGCCGTCCTGGAGTTAGTTTCCACATTGTCTTCGGTCGATGCTGATGGCTGCACGGAGCTCCTCTTGAAGCGTTGCTCGACACTTTCAGCACGGTCGGTGTCATGTTCTGAGCATTGAGGATTGACCACAGGTGTGGCCGCTTCCGAATCTCCAAACGGATTTTCATGGGCAGTTGTGTATGATTCGGGTTTTGGAGACTTTAGTGCGCTCGGCCGAGGTTTGGCGTTGTCGCTGGCACCGTCCGTGCCTCTGTCCGTAGGGACTGGCGGAGACTTGAGAACTCTATCACCCTGCTCATTTTCGCCATCGATCCTCCGGATACGGGGCACATCATTTGTCGACACCGGCTCTATATCTCTTGGCTCAACCAGCACTTCATCTTCCTCTTGGTCCTCTTCTTCGGCATCTGTGGTCTCGTCTGCTCTTGAATCTCGATCCAAGACATCTTCGGGCTGAGGAAAACTGAAGCTCACCCTGGCAGCGGTCGAAGGACCTTCAAGACTAGTCCAAGTCCGATGATGGGGGTCCTGGTCTGTGGCGGCGCGAAAGCTCACTCTTCGGGAAGAATACGTGCTCAATTGGATTCTGCGCCTGTACCATTCCTTCCGGTGGCTGTTGAGCCATCCTTCGGGGATTGGACCTATGAAGAAGCGGCGGGAAGTGAGATGAAGATGCTCTGGAAAGGCGTGTTTGAGTCGGTGGGCGGTGTACGAGTCGGGGTCGAGGGCATCGAAGTCGTAGGGGCTGGCAGCGGTGCCAATTGGCATCACTCGGGAGGTTGACATCTTCTTTGTGCTATGATACAGGTTCCAATGACAACTTTGTAGGCATACTCATTAAGCCGTTCCGGGAAATCTAGTCCTCAAGCTCCAAAGGAGACAGAGGGCTGTTTGTGCAGGCACAGCTGAATATTGCGATCCAATGACGTCAATGACGATCAGTAGCTAACACGTATTCTTAGTCGGTCTGGGGTGTTTGCCTTGTTTGCACCTTCCTGCGGCCCCCGAATTCCAGCATGCGCCCCTCAAACAAGCCTTCACCGTCACTTCCATCCCCTTTTAAATTGTCCTTGCCTTGCCCTCCCTCATACCGACACTGTTGAATCGGATCATACTTTGATTTTCAACAATGTCTGGCACTCAAATCCCACCGGGCAAAACCTGGTTCGACACACACAAAGTGCACTTTGACGACGTCCCCATATCTGACGACGGCGGCATTTCCACCCTTGAATTCCTCGATGCCTCTGAAGCCACCACCACCCTCTTCGACCTTCTAGGCTCGGTAGCTTTTACCCCCGTCAAAAACGATATGATGGGCAACGTCGCGAAAATCCGCGATCGACATAGAGCTGCCCCAGAGGTTTCAACTACAGTCCAACTGCTAGTCAAGACAGAGCTGGCCTCGAAGACTCACAAGGCCACCGAAGGGCTGGTTTGGCTGACTCGTGGGTTGGATTTCACAGCACAAGCGCTCCGGGCCGATCTCACCACCAACGCTTCTGTGAAAGCTGTGGAGCCAAAGCCGAACAAGGAGCTCGCGGATGGATTTAGAGCGAGCTACAAGAACACTTTGGCTCCATATCATGGCTTTATGATCAAACCTATCTTCAGTGCTGCCATGAGTGCCACGCCCTACAGGAAAGATTTCTATGTGCGATTGGGCGGTGAGGGAACAGATCCCGAGACTACCAGGGAGGCGCTCGAAAAGTGGGTGGCGGCTTTGGAGGCTAGAGTGGCCATTTTGAAGGCCTTTTTGGCCAGCAACGATGCGAAGTGGTAGACGGGGAATCACTGGACCTTTTGTCAGATACATTGGAAAGAAAAAACCACGACAAGAAAACGCTGAAACTGGCCAGCTTCCCAAAAAGTAGGGGCGACAGCAGCAGAGAAAGGCAATCCGCAGCAGAGCAGAACCACAAGGTTTGTGGGCAGAGGCTTCAACTGGCCAGACTCGCTGATGGTGCACACATATATTCCTTCCTCATTCATCTCGGCCACCTGTTGCCTTCGAGTGCCCTGATGTCTTGTAATGCTCCCAAGTCCCAAGAGATGGAGCTGATCAAGACATGCGCAAAGTGATATTCAAATACTCAATATGACATCACTAAGATTCGATGCCTTCGTTCGAATGCTGGTGTTGCCTTGCCAGGTAAACCTTCAATCTTTTCTGTCTTTCCAAATCCTGCTGCTCATTTTCTCCGCCCTGCCCCAAGCTCCCCATTGCCGGAGGGATCGGGCTTCCATCCTTGTTTAAGCCCACACTCTCAAAGAGAACCTGCAACTCCTCGACCAACTCGCTCGCGACCTCTCTCGACTCCTTGTTACCCCTGCGTAGCTCCGTCTGTGCTCGCTCGTATATGCCCTTCAACCGGTTGAATTTTGACCGGTCTCTCATCATTGTAACCAGCTGGTCTCGGTTCTTTCGCATCATGGCCAATTCAATCGCAGCTCGTCCATCCGCAAAAGGATTATCCTTTTGAGAAGCCTCCTCATCCGGATCCAACTTGGCCTGCTGGACAACATCCTTTTCCAGCCTCCCACTAGTTTTGGCTGGGTAATCGTGTTCGTCCCAGTTCACAGCGACTGGGGAGGTCCATGGTGTGAGGACTGCGATGACCAATCCAAACACCATGTTCTGACTTATGGGACCAAAGTAATTTGAGTCCATGGATCTTTCCCTGCTGTTTGCGTCACCTTCAACCCAGACGTGATTGTACGGTATTATGACAGGGTCGTCGCCACCGGGGTATCCGGGGAGAGGTTTGATTCTGTCTCCAGGGATGCCGATGACTCGCTTGACGGCTAACTTCGTGGGGTCGTGAGGCGCGTAAAAGACAACGATCTGGCCCCTCTCAAGTCTCAGTCGGTCAAGCCGATACCCCGTCAAATTTGACAAGGCTTTAATGCCTTTGATCTTTTTCACGAGAATGATATCTGGTGCTGTTGGTGGGAGGTCGGGAGCAGAGTTGATATTGAAAAAGGGGGCCATAGAAGCGCCCTGCACCCGCATGATTGTGAATGGAAACGACATCAAGAAGACTGCGAGCGGCGGGGCAATGAAGAAGAGCCGCCATATCCAATTCCGAGCAGATGCCGGGATGCAAGTGTGTTGCAAGTGTGACTTCCAACTCTTCTTCGAAACCAGCTCCAGGCCCATTATATTCTCATTTTTCTGACCATTTTGGGCTATTGCCGTCTTGAGCGCGCTTCGACTGGGGAGAGAGATCAAGCGAGTGAGTTTGGATACAGGATGACGTTGCCAGAGGTTTGGGCTGCGGTGACTGCAGCGGAGGAGTGCGTGACGGATGAAGTTCGAGATCGACCTTGAGGACGCAGAAGGCATTTGCAACACGACGAGGGAGTGGGAGGCGGAAGGAGACACACACAGAGAGAGGGAGACCCACCTCTCACTAGGTGAATAGGGATCGGGGTCTCCTTAAGCCATCATTGATGCTGTGCAATCAACATGAACAAAGCGCGCATGTATCTTTCCAACCCGGAGACATTCGACTGGGCGCCGAGGCGGATATAGGTCACGTGCTGCGGACTCGCATCTTCCGTCCCCGAGCCGAGGCCTGCAGCGCTTGTTGGAGACATCCGATGTATTCTACATATACAAGTACATACATTCACATGTTACATGATCAAATCCACTTCAACGCATCCGCACCCAACTGCATTGCATTGAGACATCTCATCGCACCCCACCCCCACCCGAACCCAACACAGCCCAACCCAGCCGCGAAACACCGAGACGGCGGACCAGCGCAGCGTGAGGGAATGTGGTCGCAAGGTGTCAACTAAAGAGAGGGAAGACGCACAACAAGAACAAGAGGTAGAAAATGACACCCATGGACTCATACATCTTCCCCAAACCTCCGCGCGATCTCGTGGGCAAAGTGGCCATCGTGACGGGCGCGGGCGCCCAAGGCGACGGCATCGGTAACGGACGAGCGGCTGCGATCCTCCTCGCCGACGTAGGCTGCGCTGTGCTCTGCGTGGACCGCGACCTGGCGCTAGCGGAACGCACCGTCGAAATGATCCGCGAGAATGGGGGCAGCGCGTGCCCAGGCTCCGCGCGAGCCTTCCAGGCTGATGTGACCGACGAGGCGCAATGCCGGGGCGTCGTGCAGGCGGTGATGGACAGCTTCGGCAGGCTAGACATCCTGTTCAACTGCGTGGGCGTCGGCGGGGCTCCGGGGACAGCGGTCGAGGTCGACATGGCGGCGTGGGCAAAGTCGATGGAGATCAACGTGTCGAGCATGGTCATGATGGCCAAGTACGCGATCCCTGCCATGGTCCACAACGACAACGACTGGGGCTACAGAGGCAGCATCATCAACATGGGCAGCGTGGCCGGGATCCGCGGCGGGACACCACACCTGCTCTACCCGACCAGCAAGGGCGCCGTCGTCAACATGACACGCGCGATGGCGGCGCACCACGCCCCCCAGGGCATCCGAGTCAATTGCGTCTGCCCAGGCATGGTGTACACCCCGATGATGTACGGGGGAGGCATGAGTGACGAGGCCCGCGAGGCCCGCAAGAACCGCAGCCTGCTCAAAACCGAGGGCAATGGATGGGATGTGGGCTGTGCCGTGCGATTCCTGGCAGGGCCCGAGGCGAGATGGATTACCGGCTTGATTTTGCCTGTCGATGCGGGCGCCACCGCTGCTGTAGGCACAGATATTCCCCGGTCAGCTAGCGTCAACGGTTGAGAAGGAGGGATGTATCGGGTGCAAAAGGCCTCAACAAGGATAATGAACCGTCAGTGGTGGACGGAAGGATTGATCCCCGCGAAGGGAGATGGAACAGGGCGTCACCGGGACCAAGATTCTTGTTCCTGTTCTCAAATGAATATGTTCCAATGAACTCCGGCCCTATGCCGCTGCGAGAATCAGACCTTGCGATGCTGAAAATCACATCATGCACGGGCAAGACATTGTTTCATGACATGCCAGTCTCCCTCCTTCTTTTCTGGTGCGCTCTGCCTATTTCCCTCAGCCTCTCCTTTTTCCGGTCGGTCTTCCTCTTCTTGTCTCTCGCCGCCTTTTCCGGCTCCGCTACCCGATCAACTCGTCGTTTGGTTCTTCTCTCCTCCCTCCTCTGACGCATGATCTTGCTTGCCTCTGTCACCGCCCTGACGTACTCTACATCTCCGAGTTTCTTCTGCAGCCTTGCCATTACAGTATGGGCGAGCTCGACGAGATTCTGATACGCGGCACCAAAAGTCGGGTCTGCCGACCGAGGGCGGATTGTGTTAGTGTCAGTCATATGCTGAAGTGACACCATAATGGCTCTGATTTGCGAATTTGGTAGATTGGTTACCGAGAGAATTGGGATGAGATTTGAGAGGAGCCGCAGCGACGACTTCTTGGGGAGTAGTGCCGGGGATGTCAGTGCTGCCGGTTCCGTGCGGAGAGTGCGTGCAAGTTGATCAAGGAGATATTGGGTGGCTGGAATTCTTCTAGTCTTCCCTCCGGAGATGGCTCTATCCTCTCCTTCAAACTCTCCCACGTCGCCGGGGTTCTGGTTAACCTCAATCGACAGCAAGTTTTCCTCCAAGCATGGGCCCAGAAATAAAAGAATCTGCTCCATTTGTGCGCTGAGGTCCTCATTGCCGGTTGTACGACGCAAGATCCGAGTGCTAGCTTTTAAGATCCCGAGCAGTCCCTCTGAATCCATGGAAAGGCCATGCTCACAGGTTAGCGGAAGCCTCGAACCCCTCGACGAAATGCATTGGCCCAAGAACTGAATAGTCAAGTCTGCTGAAGTGCTTTGTATCCATGGGTTGGAGTGGATCAATGATGTCCACACATGCGACCACAAAGATGCCTGCTTCTGAGTCAATACTGTGCCTGGATACGACTGTGCCAACTTCAACAGGAGCAGCAGCGCCTGGAAGTGAAGCTCCCATTCGTCCTTGTCGGTCACGCTTGTTGCTTCGAGACATGTGGCAATGTTGCTTCGAATTTTGTTAACTTCTTCTCCAGTTAATGACACATCCGTATCTAAGAGGATAGCGTATGCCTGCATGCTCAGTTTCTTTAATGCGCTGTTTTCCTCTTGATCGATCAAGTTGTTGAGGGGTTCAATCATATTGTTCAGGTGGCCCCGGTCTGCTAGGGAGAAAAGTCGGCCCAGTAGAGCTCCAGCAAGCTGTCGACAGGTTTCATTGTCGTCATTTACAATTCGAAGGAGGATTGGGAGAAAGAACGCCGAGATCAGTTCCTGTGCGATTTGCCCTTTGATCTTCCCAATCAAGATATTGATGGCTTCCATCACAGATTGTCTACCGTCAGGATACTCATATTGGAGATTCTTCATCAGAAATTTCTGTTGTTTCGACCATCTCGAAGAGCTTTGCGGATACTCAACCAAGAAATGGACAAAGACCCCTCTCGCAATATCTCGTGCTTCTTTTGTTTGATTCGTGACCATCATAACACCGATCTTGTCCGCCAGGTTGTAGACTTCGGGCAACTGAATCTTCCTTCCCATGACTGCCCGGATGAAGTTGAACGTAACCCCTTGCCTGTCGGGTGCTTCGATGTCCGGGGCGACACGTTGAAGAAGCTCGGCGATATCTGATTCTTTGACCTTGATGCTCTTGCGCTCACGGAGAACAGCAGCCATCAGTTTCAGCGCAGCCTGAGCCCCTTCTTCGTTGGTACTTGGCGAGATTCTCACGACCTTGACAGCCTCGCTAATATACAGGGGTAAGTTTTGTTCAAGTTCAGGCATTGGGAGTTTGATGATGGCAGACAACAAACGCAATGCGGAAATCTTGACATCCTCTTGACCTTCGACTAGAGCGTCGCCAACAATGGGAAGAAAGCCATGTAGATTCTCGACTGTCAGAACCTCAGCAAATCTTTGCAGCGTAGACCTCACTAAGTCTAGTGCGAATTTAGCAAGCTTGTGCAACAAGGCCGAACTGCGGCTCTGAGTGGTTTCACTTGCTGATGATAATTGAACGAGATATCTCTGCCGGTTCTTCTCGTCATTGGTATACACTTGGACCTGACCGCTCTCTTCTTGTCGGTACAGTGATTGAATCAACTGGTATGCGAATGTCAAGACATCTCGCTTGTTGGCAGACGGGTTCTGTGAAAGACCGCTGCCAATCCTCCGAAGAAGTTCATCAACCTGCCGCACTTGCTTTGCCGTCAGCGTACCCGACAACAGCGTCTGAACTGGTGCGACGAGCTTGGACACGGAGGGTACGCTTATCGATCGTGCTAAGAGTTCCATCGAATCGAAACTCTTGCTACTTTTGACTTCCTTCATGCTGCTAGTGTAATCCTGGTTGTCCTTTTCTTCCCCCACGGCCCCGAAAATGTCATCCATAATGACAGATACAAGGTCTTCGCCGCAATAGTCCAGATCACCGTGTTTGATTTGAGGAACCAGAGCTACCAGAATTGCATGGAGGGTGTAGGAAACCACGTGTAGTTGATACCCTCTTGTGAGGGCTGTGCGCATTTCTTTGAGTACGAATTGCAAACTGCTGGGACCGAGCACAAGGACAACCTCGCAGAGTGCCTTGCGCGCAGCGTCGCGGGACTCTTGAGCCCGGCTTCTGAGGATCTGGGCGATATCGAGTGTTACCGGCGCAGCGGCAACTGGAATCTCGTGCGGTGGTAGCAGAGTGATGAGCCTGACCGCGATGACCGCGATAGGTAGACGAAAACTTATCTCAGCTTCGTCTTTATAATGGACAAGCTCTGCAAGTTTGGGTATGAAGTGAAGCTTCAACTCCTGCTCCACAATACCTTTCTCCGGAAGCGATTCTGCCAGCCGAAATATCAGTTGACCTTGTTCTAGTTCAGAGTCTTCTCTACGAGGGCTATTCGCGGACAACAACGCATCAGTGGCATGCGCAAGAAGTCGATTGGTTGCCTTTTGCTCACTGCCGGTTACGTCGAGGTCATTCTTGTACCGGCGGAACAGCACCTTGAAGTGTTTCCAGTCGATCCATTGAAGAAGAGTGCCTATCGCAGTGATACTTTGGCCTTTCGCGCTCTGGGCCGATTCATCCGTGCCTGTGTCATAGACAAACATCTCCAACAGAGGGATAAAGATCTCCACGATGTTCGTGGTGTTGATCTGCCCTTTCTCAACCTCAGAGACAAGCCGTCGAATGGCGCGGAGACGACGGTGTTGTTGGATATGCAGAATGTTCGAGAAGAATGACGCTTCCTCATCGTTCCCAACCAGAAGAGGTGTCATATTCGCCAATTCTTCGTTGTTGCGTGCGTGCTGCACCAGAAGGCCAAGTAGAGTGACGAAATCTGCCCTCGCAAGCTCCGATTCATGTCTCATGCACTTCTTTGCCACTGGAACGATAGAACTCAAGATCAAATTGTCCAAGTCCGAGCTGCCTACCTCGAGGGCTTTGATAATTAACTTTTTAATGCATTCTAATGCATTTGATCTTATCGTGAAATCCTGACTTGTTCTCAGGAAGAACAGCAAGTTGTAAATAATGGGCTGGCACATCGACCCGACCTCGTTGAACTCCAGAGTTTGGATCGATTGAAAAGCTTGCAGTCGCTTGTCGTAATCAATCTCTTCGAGTCGCTGCGAGGACATAGCATTCAAGTCTTTGCACAGTCGTGCGGTGTGAACCAAACCTTGATTAAAAGTGGACAATCGTTCCAGGACTTCGCATAGCACTTGACGACTAGCATGGTCCTTGAAGTAGTTGAACAACGACGAAATGGGTGCTAAAAGCTGCAAGTGCGAAGTTTGCTCCAAGGTGTCATCAACAGCCAGAAAGCTATGGACCGAGAGGAGCAGTTGACCTTTGACCTTTGGGGATAACTTAAGACCATCATCACAGAGTAGAGTCGTCAATAACTTGAGAATAGACTGCCGGGATCCTGGAGATTCCGCAAAGGGGGCAATTTTGGGCAGGACCATTGTCACTGCAGCAAGGATAGCCTTAGGAGGTGTCCGCTCGAGGAGGGCCGCGAGAGAGGTCAAGAGGCCATCTGATTCGGTTTTGAGGAGGTCGTGGGCCTTGTTTGGCACAGATGGTTCATTTTCAGACACGCCAGTCCACGGAAGGACAATTTCATTCAGTATGAACAGCTTCACCTCATCTGGCGTTGAACGCGCAGCCAGAGTCTGCCATAGAACCCCCGGAAGTCGTCGGTCATACTCTCCAAGGTAGCCAATCTGATGAGATGAATGAGCCCAAGTTGCAAACAGGCATAGCAGACCAGAAATACCCTGGGTTGTCTCCGAGGCAAATATGTCGAGACGTGGACTGATTGCATCGACAAAGAGATCGCGAAGATACAAAGGCCAGTCCACGTCCGGACAATGTTCAAAGAGCAGAACAAGACATTGGAAACCTGTTCGTCGGATACTTCGTGATAGCGCTGCTGTATTGTTTTGCTTGACCGCCGTCTGATTTTGACGGGAAGCTTTGATGACGCAAAAGACAACCGCGTCGACGACTTGCTGACCGTACTGGGCAAATCCACTCTGGAATATCTCCAGCATTGACAATAGCAATCGAAGAAATCCATATTGCTGGTCTTCAGGGACATGCACTTGCTCGAGGGCCATGAGAGTAGGATGGCCTTCTTTGACCTTGGTATCTCTTAATTTGCCAAGGGCAATGTCAAGAAAGATTGAGACTTCGTCCTCGGAGAGTCGCAAGAGAACACGCAGCAACGATTTCCTCCGAGCGTCTTGAGATCCTGACGTTCCTGCTCGTCCCACGATGATGCCAAAGATAAGCTTGAGTACTACAGGAAGAACACTGCTCCGATCCGCTGGTCTGATAGAATTTTCCTCCTCAGAAACCAGAAGTGTACCTATATCCGATGTTGTTGACTTGCCTTCGGCGAGGGGGAGCAGCATAGCCTCGTATCGGCTGAGCACGGGATCTTTCCACCTCAATATGGCCTGAAGCGCGAGCTTTCGAACGTCTTCATTTCCATTGCCCAAGAGATCGACGAGCTTTTCATGGACTTCGGAAGATCTGTAGAGGACACGAGGGTTGACAAATTTTCCGAACAAGGCCAACATTGCCTTCCTGTCTGCAAGGGACCACGCGTGGTCGTCAGGATCGGGGCTTAAAGTGTGCGACGACGTTGAAGCGTCCGACCTGGGCTCGGGGTGCATTTGAACGCGGCTGAATGGTGCAGCAAGGAAGATAGGCACTAGTAAGCGAGAACGGCGCTCAGCTGAACTGGGTACTGTTGCCAACACCTGGAGAGCTAATGATCGACCATTCTGAGGTGTTCTGGGTATTTCTAACCGATGCGTGTCTTGAATAGCTGTGCGAAATCTCTCACTGGAATTTCGGAAATCGTCCATGGTTGATAGGCACAATGATGTGAGTTGATCGACGTCTGAGCATTTAAGGGAGGACGGTGGAGACTTTGCTGGCTGGGCGTCTTGTCGAGACGATTGCGTTAGATTGGCAGGAGACTGGAGCCATTGCATGGCCACGTCGACGGCGGATTCCTCGGTTGGTGTCGAGTGTACCACCTGAGCGAGCACATTGCAAACTTCTATTCTCGTTTGGTCGTAGTAGCGTGACAACAAGCCGAGGCAGAAAAAAGGTATCAAATCTTGGAACACAGAGTCTGTAGGCACACTCTTTTGTTGCCTCGGAAGCCGTCTCAGCAGCATGGAGATTTTCCGAGATTCGCTGGGAGTGTAGGGGATACTAAGAATATCAAGCATCAAATCCGTAGTTTCAAGGAGCCACTGCTTGATATTCGGCCCGCCAAGCGCAGAGAGCAGCTCCAGAGATCTCTTCTTCAAATCCGGAGTCGTGGCCAATAGATTTCGGAGAAGGATATGGCGGATGTTGTTGAAGAGTCGAGACTCCACGCCTTCTACTGCAGACACTTTCTTGAACAGACGGCTGACCGCGTGTACAAAAGCTGGCAAGTGAAAACGAACCGCGGACGTTTTCGGCACAAGTAAAGCAAGCTCCTTGAGCCGTTGGTCAGCAGACGGTGTGATTTGGAGGTAGGAGTCAAAGCCCCAGCCTAGGATTGCGCGTTGACGAAGGTCGAGGTCGCTGCCGGTGTCTTCTAAGACGCCTACTAGCAGATTGTGGTAGGCGTCAAGGACCCTAGCTGTAATTTCTGAGTCCGCAAAAGCACAAGCGCCTTTGACGAAGCGAAGCCGTCCAGCAAGCTGTTCGATGGTAGATCCATTCTCAACTCGTCCTTCCATAGAGAGCTGCCCGAGGATGAAATCTCCAAAATCCGCAGGACAAGTTATCGAGCCGGGGCTCCCCGACCCACCAAAGTTGATCTGCCTTTGCCCCAACCATTCCAGCATGTAGTAAAGACTTACCTCATCCTCAGACCAATGCGTTGAAATGTATTGTTGGAGTCGTGGAAGAACAAGGTCGGTGAATCTCTCCTTTCCAAGCTCTGCACAAATTTTAGAGAAGGTGAAGAATTCCTTTGGGGAAAAACGCTCCGCGGTAAAGTCCAACAACTTCTGCGAGAAGGGCAACAACTGGTCCATTGGCGCAAATTGAAGAATGCTGGCGATAAAAAGGGCGACGACCACACGGAAGCCGTAATCGTCCTCATTGAGGCTCTGTACAGCTGCAACTACTGCTTGAAAGGTCTCGATGAAATCCGCCCAAGCAGAAATCCTGGAACCCCTTCGCGTCGCTAGGACAACCAGCAGAAGCCTTAGAGTGAGAGCCAACTGAGTGACATCTTGTGACACAGCAAAATGCCTTGTGACGTCCAGGACATCCACCAGAACTGGGCGAAACGCGGCGCTTTTGGTCTCATGCATGAGGGCAATCAGAACACCCTCCACAGCCCGCCAAGTTTGCTCATGATTACTTGGGTGGAAGAAGCGATGCAAAAGACACCGTAACAGGGGCACAGCACATGAATGTAACTGTCCATCAATCCCACGAGCACTCTCAACGCAAAGACTCGTGACGCCCATTTGATATGAACCGAGGGTTGTGCAACCATCTTCTTGTGTGAGTCCATCCAAAAGATGCTCGATTGCGAGGCACAAGGGTGTGTGTGCGCGGTTCTTTTCAAATTGCGCGGCGGCTTTTCTGAGCAGGAAGGCCAGCGATTCTGCACTGAAGCGAACAATGTAACTCTTTTTGGAGGAGAGGTATGGTGTCATGATATCGAGCAGGGGCCTCAGATCTTGCACGAGCAATTTAGACAGGTATTTGAATATCCACGCAAGGCAGGTGAAGCACCATTCAACAACCTCAACCTTCTCATGAGTGGCAGCAATCTCCGCAACCAGTTGCACAGTTCTTGAGAAGTATCGCTCGAAGCCTCGGCCAAGATCATGTGCAAGGTGGGTGAGAAGACTGAGGAGAGGTTCGAGGGCAAGTTCGTCCCTTTTTCCGATGTGTTCAACAAGGATCTCGAAGACAGCGTCTGCATGGTGAAGTAACTGAGGCAGACTTTCGCATAGCGGACCCGCCTGGCTGAGGAAGTCGGTGAATGTGCGAGACAAGTTCAATTCCACCCACTCTTCCAATGCGGTATGGAAAAAGCTTTGCAGGGGGTCCTTCTCATTGTTCGCAGGCTTCCTTTTTTCCACAGTATGTACAGGGTCAATCTTCAACCGTGCTATTCGCTTCGTGAAGGGTTCGAATCGATGCAGGTTTGCCGGGGTCGAAGCCATGGCGAAACGTAGGAGGTGAGGTCATGGGGGGAAGAAGAGCGGTACTTTACAGGCCTCCATCAACAGTGTCCGGGTCTGGAGCAGAGAAACACCAGTTTGACAGTTGGCTTTTCGGCGACGAAGTTTGTCTGTGACTGAGCCAAACCGTCAAAAGTGCGGACATGGAAAATTTCCCCCATATTCCACGTGACTGAGGAAATGCGTCACCGTATGAGATCCGGTGGGGTACTTGGTACAAGGTACTTCGCGAACGCTTGTTCGTGAAGTTGGGGCCTGGATCACATGACAACTTTATTTGCGAGCCAATCTCGCCACACATTAAAGGGTCGATCTCGGTATACAAGTACACTATACCCACCACCTCTTCCATGTCTCGAACTCTTGTGAAAGCATAAGGAACGAATAAAGCCACTGATCTCGCAAAGTGCCGAAGCACAATCGGACAGGAGACCAGAGTCTAGTTGTTCTCCTGTCCGTTGGATCTCTCACCTCACATTTCTCTCAAGCATCAACATGGGAACCGCTAAGATGTGAGTCGATGGTGACCTGATTGAAACTGCATAAGCGTCATCGCTGACTCTGGTAGCCTTGTGGTTGGAAGTATCCAAGGACAGCTGAAAAAGGCTTTTGGCAAGATATCAAAACTGCAAGCCAAACACGACTTCTCGTTGGCCATCGTCGTTGGCGATCTTTTCAGTCCTCCCGGTGATGAGAGCAATTCTAGTGAAGTAGAGGCGTTGCTCGACGGTCAGGTCGATGTACCGCTCCCAACATATTTCACGGTCGGCGACTCGCCTCTCCCGGAAATGGTCAGAGGAAAGCTAGACGGAGGAGACATTTGTCCGAACCTGTTCTATCTGGGCCGCAAAGGGACCATGACCACTACGGATGGCGTGAAAATCGTCTCACTTGGAGGTCGGCTAGTTCAAAACGAATCGTCGCTCACTCAGAAGCTGGGTAAATATGACCCATTGCACCTGGACAGCGAATCAAGAGGACTTGATGGCGCTCACTTTGCACACATTCTCGTCACAAATCAGTGGCCGGCAAACATCAGCAATGGGTCGAAGATCGCATTGCCCGAGGGGATCGATGGGACAGCTGGCACACAGTCGATTTCCAATCTCTGTCAAGCACTCAAGCCATGGTACCATTTCTCCAGCAGTCCCCGTGCCTTGTGGGAGCGAGAGCCCTTCAAGCATGTCCTCGACTACACTTCGTTTGAGGAACCGAGTGTAACCAGATTCAAAAGTCTGGCGAGCGTATCTGCGCCCACGAGAGAGTGGATGTCGGCGTTCACATTGGATACTTCCCGTCCTCCAGCCACGATAGAGGCTCCGCTCGAGTCACCGTTCATCAGATCCACACCGCCAAGGAAGCGACAGGCAATTGATGACAAAGGTCCGTATCCGGGAGAGGCCGATGAGGGTTATGGGCCACGCAATCGCAAGCGTGCTCGGAGAGGTCCGCGCAATGACCCCAATGACTGTTTCATGTGCCTGAATAAGCCCGGTGCCAAGACCCACCTTGTCGTGTCTCTGGGGGACGAAAGCATGGCCACAGTGACGAGAGGTCCTTTACCGTTGCCATCGACATTCCCTCAGCTGTCTTTCACCGGCCACGTCATGATTATTCCATACTACCATGCTGCAGACGAGCTGGCTTCTGGAAAGAGATCATCCGACGAGATCGCATTCGAGTTTAAGGAAATGAATAGGTTCCGAAATGCTCTTAGTGTCATGGTCGGTTCAAAAAGCCACGGTCAGCTGGGCACCGTCTGCTGGGAAGTCAATCGGACCGGCATCCGGCATTTCCACTGGCAACTCATTGCATGTCCAGTCGACCGCATAAAGAAGGGGCTTGTTGAGGCAGCATTCAAGGTGAAGGCGGCTGAGTACGGGTATCCAAGCTTCCAATCCTGCGAGGCCGGCGCTCAGCTTCCCCAACGATCAGATTATTTCCGAGTGTGGACCTGGGTCGCCGATCCTGTCCAAATGGCCGACCATGCTAACGGCAACGTGGACGGAGACGAAGACGTGGGCGTGGCAACATCCATGTTCTTTGCACTGCCCACGAGTCAAAAGTTCAACATCTGGTTCGGCAGAGAGGTGATGGCGGGTCTGCTGCAACTGGAAAACCGAGTCAACTGGATGGACTCGATCTCGTGGAAGGATGGGAGCGACCAAGCGGCCGAGGAAGACGACGCGGCGGGCCTACGAGCCGACTTTGAGGAGTTTGATTTTGCAATGAAGTGAAAGCAAACTTTCCAGGTAGAACACGGTCCTGCATATTGGAATTGGAGCTGGTCTGGATGCCCGGGCGGTGGGAGGGACATTGTACATTTATCCTACACATTTCGAGATCTACCCGTCCCTTTCATTTCTAGGGCTGAGAGAGGAGTTTACCGGTTGGCCTTATTGAGCCATGGTCTGGTGGCGCGGTCTGACATGATAGCAGTGCCAGCGAGATAATAGGAGAGGAAAGTGATTCACTACCAGATCGAAGTTGCGGCCTTTGTTTTCTTACAACATCTCGTGTGTAATGTGAACTCCATCTGTAATGATCATCAACGTATCAAGGTCTGTACTTGTTACATCCCTCCAGCAGGAGCGCCAAGTCACTAATGAGGCGGCCCACCTCCCTCACATCGCGAATCTTTGGAAATATGGTGGTACTTTGCCATTCATCCTATACCACTGCTTTCAGATCGCGGTTACTGCGTCGGCGTACAGTGCTTTCTGAACTGCACCGAGGCGCAGAGTGTTCAATTCATCTCCTCCTTTTGGCCAGGCATGAAAATTCCGAACACTGGCCCACTGGTCTGCTCGTCACGGGCCAACCTACTCCGTCTTCGAGGCCACCTGGCTAGCGCCCAGCGTCTGCCATCATTCCGAACATCCAAGCTATGGACAGTCCTCCCCTGACTGATAGAATATCTGGGCCGTCGTATGCAATGACAGCCGGCCCATTTTTGGCGGCGTCATGATTCCGGGAAAACCCCTCAATAGCAATGTCGAATCCGACTCCTTTGTAGCGTCAAGGACCCAGCAGTGGAGGGACAAAGAAATTATCGTCGTGCCATAAACATAATGGTACCAAAAACTAGGACTGCCATTCAGCCCACTTTCCATGATACCTCGCCACACTCTGATCTGACTGAGCTGAATTTTTCGACTCTGTCGATCATCCACCCAGAGGTGTACTCTTCTTTCGAGTCGACCGGCCGACCCATTTTGATGGAATGGCTCAGTTTGCAGGTGCCGGGATGCCAGGCAAACTGCATACATTGCACATCCTTCTCACAAACCGAGCGGCAGTCTTCGATGGACTCGATGGATTTCTTCTCGAGCTCGGAAAGATCGTCCCATATCTGTTGCTTCTCTTCATCATTTTTCCAGTCCCAGTCGTTGTCTTCCTTGACGTGGCCCTCACTAGGTTGCGTAAACGTTTTGTCTCCAGAGAGATTGTTCCAGTCCTTCTTTTGTTCGGTGATGTGCGGCCTGATGAAATCTTCAAAGACGTCCTTGTACAAGTAGGGGACTGCGCCGGGGTCTTCATCGTCCCAGGTCTTGTTTATCCATTCTTTCTCAAACTGCCAAAGCCCTTCAACCTCGTACGAGTGCACATGGTGCCAGGTGATGGCCGGGGTGCACCACACAGTATCAGACCAGACGAAGCCAGATGGCGGATCCACCTGAAACATCGGCCAGGCACCGCTGACGCTGACTCCCGCTTGGCTCATCGCAACTCCTAGCATGACATCCCCGCAGCAGATCGTGGAAGTCTCTTTCTCCCAATCGGCGATCTTTTCAGGTGTCCGGATCTCTTCAAATCTCTGCACCGCATTGCGAGATAACAGATAGCCAGTGCCACCTTGGGCAAAGGCAGTAGGGCCATGCCAATAAACGCAGCCTGCATACAACGGTTCGTCCGGATCCATGCGGTCGAGGAGAAGGAGGAGGTTGGCCCAGCTGAGATAAGTGTCGGCATCGATTGTGACAAACCATTCCGCGTCCGGATACTCCACGTAAGCCTTGTGGAGCATGGGAATGTTCTTCCATTTATCCAGAGCCCAGGCCCTGTCGGATCCAAGCACACTCACATCACCATGCGCAACATGAGCGGCGTGGATTTCATTATAGAACCGAAAGTCATCGTGATTCTCTTTGTACTCTTGTCCGATCCCATCCAAGGCGTCTTGAATCTGGAACTCTCCCACTTGTTGCTCCATGTCGGAGAAGACCATGAAATTAGGGACGCACTGAGCCAAGGTGACGAGTTGTTCAGGGACGCGCGCGAAAACTTCCGTAGCACCCGTCTTGACCATGACCACGACTTTGTCTGCGCCTGGAAGCCGGCGGCATGGTGGTATGCGAGAGTCAGATACGTACGGGGGAGGAGAAGAAACGGGGGCAGGTTCGAGAGGGCTCGTTGACGGGGATTCGACTTCGGGCTCAGGTTCAGGCTCAGGATCGATTTCAGGGTCGAGGTCAGGGTCGAGGTCAGGTTCAGACTCGGGTTCGGACTCGGGTTCGGACTCGGGTTCATGGCCAGTGTCCGCTTCCGCATGGTCTTCAACCTGTGGAACTGGATCGGGGTCTTCATCGACCTCGTAGTAACCGTCTTCCAGGTCGACGTCGGTTACATCTTCGACAGCGGCGGAGGTGGAGCTGGAGCCTTTCCAGAAAGATGCAGGAGAAGACAGGCCATACTCGCCCTCTGGGTCAGGGCTGGGGAGATAGTAGGATCGGAAGAGGAACAGGGAGAGCAGGACGACGAAGACAATGAGCAGCCGTACAGGCCCTAATGCTCGAGGAAGGGACATGGGCATGTTGCTCATGGCCAAGGAGGAGACACTCGACCTCGAGGAAAGCAGGGCGAGGTCGAGAATTGAAGAGGACAGTGCGAAAGGCCGCGAAAGGGAGTCCGCAGGGAGGCCATTGATATTTGGGAGAGGGGCCTTCTGCTTCGGACTGCCAAGCTCCAAGGGGCAGAAAGGTCATGTTTGATAGGCGCACGTGCACGGACCCTGGCTATGCAGAAATTGGCTTGGCGGGCTCGGTTGGTTATCTAACTTGCGACCCTTGGAAGAAAATTCACCGGGACGATGTCATTTTACGAGGTACGCAGGATCACAATATCCATCATATTCCTTATCAATTGACGAACTAAACGTTTTGGTGATGTCGTTGCTTGCTGGGTGAATTAGGGGCATGGGAAACAGAAAAGCCACCACGGCGGCAAGAGCATCGCACAACCATCATTCAAGACGCCAGACAATCTCATGGCCAATGCTGTCGTTCCTTTTTCGAATGTTCCCTGCGGTGCAACGTGGCTTTTATCCATGGAACCCCTCGTCTGCCTCGATCGTCCACCCCCCGCCTTCAATCTTCGTCCACTTCCTCTCTCCGTTGCGCATTCGTTCCCCGCTACGCTTCTCGTTACTCTTTTTCGTCCGAGACGGGCAGAGCGCGTTATAGGGACGGCCTGCTTTCCAAGAATATAGGAAGGACATTGGCATACGCCAGGAGGGAGGTTCTACCTCGACAATGCCATCTTCATCGAAGCGGAAGGTTGCTGAAGCCGCGACATCCTCGTCCGTGCGAAAAAGCACTGTGACGCGGATCGTCAGCTCGACTTTGCTAGCAGGATCGAGGACGAGCTCTTCCATCCATGATGGCAACTGCGGTATGATTTGGCTGTGGATTTCGGCTCGTTGCCGTTGAACGAGCTTGTCTATCTCGATTATGTCCGTGAGATTGTGTCCGTAATGATTCAAGTTGACTACCAAATAGCTGAAGTCCCCGTCCCTGCAGCAGAGGATCGCTCGCAAATTGGGGAACGCCGCTGTGTCGACGGCTGGCATGTAGGTATTTTCCAAGATGATTGATTTAATGCTTCGCCGGATCCCCTCTGGGATTGCGAGGCCGGTTGGACGTGCGCCCTCTTTACAGACGAGGGTCTCGATGCACGTCGGGGAGGGCTTGCAAAATTCGCGAGAGACGTTTGCAAGCGTCAATGCTTGCGCTGGTAGACGCCAGCAAGACCGGTAGGGAAGGTTGGGATCCGGTTCGACGGTGATGTACTCTCCCGCGAGAACATTGTCGAGGATTTCTAGTTGTACTTCTTTGGGAAGATCTAGAAAGGTTTGGGGCTCCTGAGTTTTCGACATGTTTGAAGATGTGAAGGGACGCTGGGACAGGACGATTCAAGCAGAATACAGGATGTTGGGTTGGAGCGAGGACGAGGGAATCGAAGCTGAACAGCGTTCATTCTCACTATATGTCCCTCAGAACCAGTCCGGCCCCTCTCCTGTCAAGGGATGCTGCTATGAATGTGACGTCAAGAAAGAAAAGGTGGCAGGCCATTATCTGGCGAAGCCCCGAAGTCTTGAGAGGATGCCGCACGGCACATCCCTTGCTTGATGCCTCCTGCACAGGGGCACGGAAGGGGTGGCTGGATTGGTCTTACCCAGACAGCACTCCAACCCGATTGTCCTCCCACCTCAATTGATGCAAGCTCAAGGATTCATCAGGCAAGATCTTGAAAGGACGACGCATTGCAATGCAGCCTTGTCTGTGTCGATTGAGTTTGACAAAGATGCTTGTCGCCCCAGATAACTTATCCCACAATACCGCCACGTTCGCCAGAACAAGTATAGGCTAGCCTGGCTGGTGTGGCTGGTGATGCCGGCTCGCCGGCCCCTCAACAGAATCACGTGCGTAATCGGCTATTTGCGGTCTCAGTGAACATGTGACTGTTGGGCCCTTCGGGTGTGTTCAGCCTCGAGGCGCACTGCGCGTCGAGCCCATCTTTTACTTCTTCCTAGTCGGTTTTTGCTCTCGTTGTGGACTGGACAACTGTAAAACAAATTCGAAACGGCCAAGGAAAAGAAGGTGGTGGCCGCCCTCGACAATGCAGCGGTAAAAACACTCGTTGCTACGCTGCTGATTCAGACGATCTTTGCAACAGGAACACGTCGATCACAGCCACGGTAGACGGGGGGAGACAAGAGACGGCTTTGAAACAAGGAAGGCCAGGAGAAGGCTTTGGAATGAATACGGCTGAAGATGGAGGGTTACTCGACCTTGTCGTCTATGGCCTCGCAAACCACAACCAACTAGATCGATACACAGATGGACGGAATGGCAACAGTGATGCCCATGCACATAGATGGATTGATGGACAGGAAAATAGGAGAAGTTGGAAAGGGTCATGGCACGTAGATGAGTACACAAGTGCCCCGACCGACCGACCGAGCGGGCCTGTGAGCAAGGAGGGCGACGCATGCATGCTTGTATGTATGTACAGCATCTCCGTATTGGATGTATGCACATGTCTATGCTATCTGCATATCGGATGCGTGTATGCAAGAGTGCTGCGTAACGAACATGGTCTAGTGTACAATGTCAACGTATTCTGTCCTCTTCTGCGCTGTGTTCCGTATAACTATCTCCTCTACCGTCCGTTAGGTGAGCCTTTTTCCATGTTTATCTCAAATTTTAGATAAGGCCACCAACACCACGTCCAGTGCCAGTATACATATAATTATTCAAATCCCAGTCCCTATCCATTTCCAACCTCACCGGGCAAGGTGCGCAAGGGTTCCACCTCCTCGCCGCGTGGGCCCGGTCGATCGAGCGGAGGACCGAGTTCCCGATCGGCCGCGCCGGGTGACGGCGTCTGATGTCCGCCAGCGGCGTTGGCCGTGGGCGCTCACGTGACTTAGAGGAAAAGATCAGAGACTTGTCGAGGTCCGCACTCTCGAAGAACCTATTTTTACGCAAAAGAGAAAAGGGAAAAACAGTCAGGACAGGCTTGACATGGCGAGACAGAAAAGCCCGACTGTTGGATAGATGGGGGGACGAGAGAAGGCGGAGGACTCGAGTATCGAGAACACCTTACTGGAATGTTGATGGGTGAGGAAGCTTCCAGAAGGTCGAATCGTACCCGCCTCCCGTTTGACGATGG
This sequence comes from Cladophialophora bantiana CBS 173.52, assembly GCF_000835475.1. Taxonomy (NCBI): domain Eukaryota; kingdom Fungi; phylum Ascomycota; class Eurotiomycetes; order Chaetothyriales; family Herpotrichiellaceae; genus Cladophialophora; species Cladophialophora bantiana. The sequence continues at coordinate 196,249 of NW_015971600.1, forward strand.
TCTCGTCGCCGTTGGCGACAGAGGGGGCCGTCGTGGCGGTGGTATGGAGGCCGACTGCCCGTCCTCTGTAGCCGTTGTCGTCGTCGTTATCGTCGTCGCCGTTTCAAGTACTCTCGCTGCTTCCTCTGGCGCACGTTCCGCGGCTCCTCTCGCTATTTCTTCTCCTTCTGCTGTTGCTCCCGTTGCCGCTTCTAACGTAACAGCCGTTGTTGGCGGTCTCTTTGGTGATATCAGGGCATTGGGCATAGGAAGTCTCGCCTCCTTGTGTTCGCCATGCTCACCAAACATGTCCTCGTTGGGATCTATAGTGCGAGCTGGTTCGAGTCCTATTCGAGGAACGAGCACCCCTTCGGCACCAAGGTTTGTGTTGACAGGGTCGCGAGAGCACCACTGGGGCAAACCACCTGAGACGCTAGGCGCTTCACCCACTGCGCAAACTGCCTCAACCTCGTTGTTCCTGCAGATCTGTGACAGGATGGCGACGGAATAGGAGGTTTCAGGAATGCTCTTGTGGTTACAGGCCAATGTATATATAAACTGGCAGAGTCTCTCTGAATAGCTAGGCGACCAGAACACAATCAATCAGACAGGTCCACAACTCAACCTTCGTACAACAGTTTGGGCCGCTGCTGGGTCGGGGCTTGCCGTGAAAGCTAAATTAAAAAAAAAAAAAAAAAAAAGGAGAGAGAGAGAAAGCTAGAAAGGAGTTTTGAGACTGGGAAAATGGATCGGCCGTTGACGCTGAAGAGGCTCAGGCTTCCCTGACTTGAGGTGGCAAGGTGTGCAGGTCGGCAATTGACTACAGAGATCATTTTGGACCTGGTTGCAAAGTTTGTGGGTTTCGAGGTCCTTTCGACCTGTCACTCAGTTCACCTATGTGGCATTTATGACACCATCCCTTCCCAGTGCCTCCGGGGAGTCTTGGGTCTTCTCCGCCTATCAAGCTGATCGCCCTGATGCTAGATGCCCTGGAAAGCTGCCTTTTCAGTGAACAGAGGTGAGCTTTAGAGGCAGCATGTGACAGGTCTAGTTTGTTTAAGCTGCACGGCTACACTGGGAAATTAACTAGGGGTATCATAAACTGCGGCTCGGGACAGATGGGATAGTCATGGCTGTTTGGCATTTTCCTGTGTCCACTAACTAGACAAGACAAACGCTCCGCCAATCGTTCGCTCTGGTTGGGGGGGTTGGGAAGACCCGGCTGCTGTCCTCGTCCTGGATTCGGGTGACCTGCTGATTGATGCTCTCATTTGTTGTCTCGTTGGGGCTGCTCTGATCTTGAGTGTGGCCAGGGGTGGGAGGAGGCCAGGACAGCTTCTGTCCCGGTTCCGAGAGGGTAGTAATGGCGGTGTCGGGGTGGTGGGTGGGTTGATCTTCGCCGAGTGGAGGAGCAGGATTCTGGTCTGCTTGGAACAGGGATGTGGATGGCGATCCAAGCTCCCTTGGCTCGCTCGCTGGAACGTAGCAAGATCCATCATCTAGAGGGTGGTCGTTCGGGCGCCACTGTCGGGTAAGGCGCTCAAGCCACTCATAGTCCAATACCCGCCCACCCTTGGTGATCAATTCGTTGGTGGGAGACAGGACTGAGTAGACGGTGATGGCATGAGGAGGTTTTGGAACGCCAGGCTCCTCCCCGTTATGGACTCGAAAGAAGCCGCGAGGAAGCAAGGGGACTGGGGTGTTGTCCACAGCCGCCGATGGCTCGTTGCCGACTATGGCAGCCAATGACTGCTCCCTGATTCCAGGGGCCCAAAGATATTCAAAGCTGCGGATGGGGGCCGACATTAGACTTTTGGGGGGGTAGGAGGAGAATGGACAGAGAAGTAGATGCAGTATGCAGAAGCCGGTCATGGACATTACGCAGGGCACGGGAGAGTTTAAGGGGCAATATATCTCTGTACCAGCGTTTTTCATTAGCACATCATGGGTAGGTCTGTGACATGATCATCGGAATCATGGCCATATTGAGGCTGAGGAATGTTGACAGGTCCCAAAGGGAAGGGAATCCGCATTTTAGACGCGTGACGGTAGATTGGGGTGATAGAGGAGCGGCGCAAGTGAGTATAGGTCATCACGGTCGCGTATGCCTGTGTCTGTCTCGGCCGGTAAGGCTGAGCGCCAAGGAAATAGGGATTGGCAGAGTCGCCCACCCCGTTAAAACTCAAATAGTTCGTATATAATTGTGAAAGATTCATATCATTTGAACCATCTCGACGAAGCAAATGGAATGTTACTAGCCTCGTAAGACCGTTGCAGGTAAGGAAGAATCTTTAACGGGAGATTCTCCACGATATACCTTGGCGGCTTAGTCATTAAGTGAGTGCAATAATGGAGGACCACAATGGATGAAAAGGTTTCCCGAGATGCCGAACTCGCCAAGGTGCTATCTCGCTCACTCGCAGTATTGCTACTGTATATACCTGCCGCGGTGTATAACAAATACTGAGTTAGTGAGCTAGTGGCCGTTTAACTTAACCTAGATCTGCTAGTATAAAGATCTCTTTCCTTCGCTGTGATTGTCGCTGTGTCTGTGTATCCTGTCACTCATTCCCTCACCCCCACACACCCCCTCCTCTATATGAGATATGAGACCACCACCCCCAATAATCGGGATATTATCGCAGCTATCACCTATTCTCCTTTCCTTTCCTGATCATGTTACTACATCTGGATCCACAGGGCAATGATATCATGGCTTGTTCGGGGCTGTCATTCTACTTGGCCGGTTCGCTCATCCGTCCAACGGACAAGAAATTGTCTAGCGCTGTCTCTCAATCTGTAGCCTCATTGCCCGTGAACCCTTGATGGCTGCATCTCCCAGGGGCAATTCCACAGCGGCCCAGTGACACGCCACGCGCGTCCAATAGCGCACATTCCCCCTCACAGTGCCCAGACTGTTGACAGGCGCCATGTCTCAGAGCTCTCCTCGCATGGAAAGGAACGTGACAGAAATCTAGAGCGCGAAGGAGCGGGTAAAGGAGTGGTGTGAGTGCGTGTGGAGAGGGCCAGAAGGTGGGACTAGGGGCGTCTGTGCAAGTGAGACAGAGTTTCAGAGAACACATCCCCGCAAACTCAAACTCAGCTTGATCACCGGCCCACTCGCCGGACTGAACTTTGCGGCATCGATGGGGCCAGAGCTGAAAATTTCCCGGGGAAAAAAACGGTGACGGCTCGGACATGCAATACACAGTTGTGCCTTCGCCCGGATGGGACAACGCCACCAAACGTTCGAGCAGGGAGGCTTCTGGGATCTGTGCAAGGAGAGGGAGAGACTTTTGGTGACAGGTTCAGCTGTTTTGGTAGCTCTGCGGACAAACCATTTCCTCCACTCAGCGCAATGCGGGCTTATCCAATGGTGCGGCTGAAAAGGAGGGGTAGCTGGCCACATGTTGAGTGCGGGGTACATGACCCGAGCTCCCCCTGGCCCCCCCTAAAATAGCTCGCCAATAGCTCGCCAATAGCTCCCACTCGATACGAGCCAACGCGTCCGCGTGGGCAACCATCGATTAGCTGAGTCTTGCGTAAACCGAGTTTTTCTTTTGGCGGTTCAGTTGTTCGGATATAAAGGATGCTGGTGGGGCCATCGGGGATAAAGCCCTGCAGCGAGCAAAGACCAAAGAGGCAGAGGGAGGCAAGGAAGGGAGGGGACAGAAGTTTGGGTCCAACGCATTAGCAGCCTCGGGACGCCTACTCAGTCCTGTCAGGGCGTTACTTAGTTCGTGTTTTGTTGCTTTTTTGCCCAGTTTTTGTTGCCCACCCGCCATGCCGTCCTTGTTGTCTCGCAGTGCTTTTGTCCACCCGCCCCATCCACGGTTGCTTGTTTGCCTCATTTGCTGCGCCCCTCCCCCTTCCCCCTCACTTGGAACAATCCTCCTCAGACAACCCACCTTGCTCATCTTCCGAGTCGGAAAAGGAGATCATGTCGGAGTCGGACTCCGCCCCAGCCGCAGCTTGCACGGCTTCTTGCACTGTCTGCGTGGCTTGCACGGCAACTGCCTGCGCTGCCGCGGCGACCTCGCTGCGTTCCGAGTTGTCGATGGTGACTAAACGCTGAAAGGCTTGCAGGTACTCCTCGACAAAGGGGTTGGGCGTGTCGGTCTCTTCTTCCGGGTTTTGGCCTGACTGGTCGTGGTGGACGAGGTTCCTCAGCACCCACTCGGCCTTTTGAAAGGCCCCCTTGGACTGCGCGAGGAGCGTCTCCAGATGCTCCCACTTGTTGTGGTCGGGCACGGTCTGGATGGTGTTGGCCACCTCGCTGAGGCGGTACTCGTGGGCCTGGATGTCAACCACCGCCTTCTGGTGCTGCGGCTTACCTTCAGTCCCGCGGCTAACGGTGCCCCGCGCCCGCTGCCAGTGTAGGCGGAGGAGGTCCCTGGTTGCGGCAAAGTCCTTCGCATTAGGCGTAATGTCATGAGTGCGAGAGAGGGTATGGACCATCTCCCAGTAATTTGACATGACCTGAATCAGGGACGTGATTTGGACAGGCTTTTGGACAGGTTAGGAACCGGTAGATCAATCATACGTCAATGAGACTCACGTAGAGGGAAGCCATCGTGTAGCAATCCTGAGTTGGGCGCAGGCCGGCATCATCACACTCGACAGCGGCGATGAAGATACCCCTTTCAGTGTCGTTGTGAACTTTGAGTTGTTTGGGCCACCCCGGGCCCGGCTTCTCTGGCACAAAGTAGCCAAAGGTGTCATTCGTGTGGTCCAAAACCCAGCCCTGAAGGAACCCATTCGGCATGGCCTTGCGGACCTCAACTCGGTTTCGGCCTGTGATATCGCGTCGGTAATCAAGAGCGCTGTACTGGCCTTGGGTCACGCGTTGTCCAAGACGGCGGCACCACGCGGCAATGACCTCCAGGTCGGACTGGGAACCAGCCCGGCCAATGTAGCAGAGTTGGGGCGGAGGTCCCGGCGGGAGCCAAACTGCGGGGGGGACACGATAAGGAAGGGGGGCTATGTATTCCGGGGTCTGGGGTTCACCAGCCTGAGGCGGTTCAGGCGGTGGCCCTACACCAATAAGGGTATTGAGCTGGCTGCGGAGCTCGTGGAGCTCCCGCACATATGCGACCGAGACGGTATCGAAGATCCGGTCCTGCTCTTTAACGGTGTAGAATAGGCATCCAATGATCCGATCGTGTTCCTGGACGCGAGTCTCCAGCTGCACCCGGCCCGCCTCAAGGGACTCCAGCTGGTTGCTGAGAGATTCCATTCGGTGCTCGAGGCTCTCCACCCTGGAGATGAGGGCTTGAGGTACCCTGTGGACGGTTGTTAGCGGGATGGCACGATGGGCCGGCTAGGGGGCAGCGACGGCCGACAGAAACAATGGGCAGACCGAGTTCTCATGTCGGTGACAAGCATTTGCCTTGCCAAAGTCTCTTGAATTTCAGGGAAAGGGGCCAAGGGTCGATCAAGGACCCAAGTCGCAAGTATGTGGATGAGGCAGAAGGAATGCAATGAAGTCAGGCTGGGCGTTTCTGAATCCCAAGGGAGAGATGGAGAAGGGATGGAATTCAGGAAGGGGGAATGCCCAGCTCTATATACCCTGCCTTGCCATGCCATCCCTCGCTCTCTCCCTCTCTAGGAACCACTCTATAATTTTGGACTCCTCCTGCCGGGTGCTCTGTTCGCTGGATCAGCTGGTCGACGGATCTCGAAGCCGGATGCTTGTTCTCTTGAGGTGTGTGTACATGTACACCAAGTTGATGCGGGTCGGATGTAGTACAAAGGGTACCCGCTTCCACTCCCCTGGACGCTGCAAAGGCCATCCATGGCATGGATGCACCTGAGTAGTTATCCACCGAGCCCGCCCATCAGTTGAATAGCCTTTTGCGGCGACCAGCCTTGGCAGGCTTGAACAGGCTTGAACAGACTGGGCATGTTTGTCATGTTTGGGCGTATCTTTGGGCATGCTTGGGTAAGTTTGGGCATGTGCGGGGCTCTACCAACTGCTATTCGCCCGCCACTTTGCCAACCAAAAACCCCTTGCTGGAAGCTCGGAGCCGGGAGCTGGGAGCTGGGACTCGCGCACTTCAGGCTCCTTGAATTTCCCGCGCTCTTTGGGATTGGCAGACGAACCCCTTGCGCCCTTCTACGCACCCACTGGCAAGCACCAGGCACGCCTCTCCCGGCAAGAATGCGCTACGACGAAGTCTAAACTGCCCGGGTTGAACCATGGTCGGACCCTTTCTAGGGGGAGGACATGTCAATCGGACTTCACGGTGGTCTGTGCTTAGAAGTTGGAATGTCCGGCTGCCCTTTTTTCGCGCGGCTAAAGCACGTTTTGGACGTTTTGGGCGCTTTGGCTGAGTATTTGCGAGTATGCATTCCAGCCTCCAGCCCTTGTCAGGTGCAGGTGTTGCCGATGGTCGATGTAGGGGATGCCACAACCCTGACCGATCCAACGATGAAGGGGAGAGGGGAGGAGGCTGGGAATCAGCGCCATTCTAATCGTCATCATTTTCACCCTCATCAGCCCATCAGTTCATCATCCCGTCCTCTTCCCGTCCTCCCACCCATGTCCCTGCCTCTCTCATCTCGGTCATCATCAGCTTCATTCTGATCGCCATCTTCATCATGAACACAAGCATTGATCAAGAGCGCAAGAATCTCCACGAGGAAATGGCTCGGATGCACAAGTTCTACGAGGGAACCACTAACGATGACGACCTCTTCATCAGGCTTTTGGCGGCACACAACAAACAATTGAACCTCCTTCTCACAGGGGCACGCCGCGGCGTGCAGGCACGGTTCCAAGACATGAGTATCGAAGAGGCCATGCACTGCGAGTTATCACGCTCCGTCGGCACCGCACAGGGCATGATCCATGTGATGGTGTGGTTCGCCACGGCGGCCAACGACGAGGAGCATCAGCTCCGTAGGCTGTACGTCTGGGCGTACCTGAGACGCTACAAACTGGTGCCCCAGGGCCTTGGGGTGCTCTCCAACTTTTCGTTGCGCCTCTCGCATCAACCTCTGGAGGACAGTCAGCGACAGTGGGACGAGGCTGTTGAGCTTTACACCCGGTGCGAAGACGAGGCTACCAGGTATCGAGCCAAAGAGGAAGCCGAGCTGTGAGTATCTTCTTTTCCTCTCCCTCCTTCCGTCAAGCCGCCATTGCTAATGCCTTGTTCGGCAAACAGTCTGCCACGGAAGCAGCGGGAGAAGAAGGGTTTTGTTGGCCGCATGCGTGAACTCCATCTGATTCAGCGCAAGCTCTCCAAGCTGTTCAAGCAACAAGAGCAGTCGCAAGAACACTAGGAGCAATCGAAAAAGGAGGAATGGAATAATACTTTGCAGGATGCCCACGTAAAAGTCCTACGGGAATGGAAGGGAATGGAAAGGATGACTGAGTGTACACCTTGCAATTACAGTGTCGTTCAAGATAACTCGTCGCTTACTACGGAGTAGTTGGGCCGGTTATCTCGCCTGCCGTTTAGTCCGTCATTTAGTTTGACGTTAAGCTATTGTTGTGGCGATCTCGCGATGTTAGTGGGCAATTTTTTCCGTCATTTACTCATTTACTGTGTCATTTGGTTCCCCGTTCTTGCCCGTTTTGCCCATTTTATCGGCCATTTACTTGTTAGTCATTCAAAGTCAGTGGTTACCCGGCGGGCCTGAACGTGGCTCGGCTGGGGACCGCCTAGCCCGCTCAGGCTAGAAGGGGGTGCTTACCCCGCTGCTGTAGGCGGGAGTGCTAGGGAGCTCATCGGGTACGCTGGCGGATTTGTGGTCCCACTTCCGAGATAGCCAGCCTTGGGTGCCGGGAGTACATACCGCTTATCCGTCTTGCCCCTCCTCTGTGCCGCTGCGTGACCCAACAAGGTTTGGTTACTCAGTCACAGATCCTTTTGTTAGTATTGAACTGGATGAAGGAAGCGCAGGATATATGAGCCGTGTGACTAAGAGCAGTATAGTCAAGTAGATAACATGAGTTGGCGACGAAGGGAGCGCAAGCTATCTAGAGATAATGAGGGTGTATATATAATGCTAGCGCTCTGTGCGCTCTGCTAGTAGGGTCAACAGGGCCAGCAGGGCATATTATGAGACTTAGCCTTGCTCTCCGTAGGTTCTCCTATGTGTCCAATGAATGTGGTGAGTTGCCCCTATGCGGCTCGTGACTGGTCTCTCTCCAGGCTGTGTCTAACACATTTTCACAACGCAGCATTTCCATAACTTAGACGTCAACCTCGGAGATTCCAGGGTTGTTAGGGATTCCTTGGCAAGTAGGCAGAAACTAGCGATAAGTGCGTATGTAAGGTACCCCTATAGTATATGGTCAATACTGTACACGACCTCTAAGCATAAGAGAGGAGAGAATGCGTCTCCTATGCGGGAAGCGTGCTAGTAATTTTCCCCCGAGTCGCATCTCTTAGCTAGTGAACTGGGGCGAGGCTACTAGCCATGGGCATCAACTCGTACGGCGGTGGGTATAGCCTCTTCTCAACGCGCACACTCAACTAGGGGAAGTCCTCTCTGTTGGTAACTTGGTTGATTGTCCATTCTATGAAAGATAGTCCCCCAGGACTATATAAGAAGAACCATAGTCTAGGGTCGGCGCCCCAGCCAATCATAACGCTATCCACCACTTCAAACTTCTCCCATTACACTAGTAGCCTGATTATTCTTCGATGTATCAGGCGTCCTCCTTCCGATGTTTAGCCGAATCCGTAACAAGGATGTAAAACAGCTTTATAAATGCTTCAGTTAACTCAATGGGCTTTTTCCAAGGATGTTTTTGGAGGTGGGCTTAACACTTAAGGATTGCTCTATCACGGGACATAACGCCTAACAATGTTGGTAACATGACCACACGTTGGGTGTACCGACGGATGAACTGGGTTGCAAAGAAAGAGCCTTGTTCAGCGACTGCCGATCCCTTCCATGCTCTCCAATTCAAAGCTTTGCTCTCCGACAAGAGTACTGTAGAAGCCGTACACTTACATTCTTCATTAACAGTCTCGATTAAGCATTCAACTTGTTGGCGCGCATTATTGCCAAATCTTTAACCGATGGTAACAATATATGGAGAAATACTGCGAATGACGCAAGACTCATTCCTCTCCTGAACACTGAGACTGTTAAGGCTTCCTTGGCAAGTAGGCAGAATCTAGCGATAAGCGTATATATTGTAACAAGGCAAAGTGGCTGTGCTGTGCTGGGCTGATAGTGCGATGGCAGGGAGGAAAAGTTGTCTAGTCACATGTCAAACCAAAATGGGCTGGCAGAAAGGGGGTGCGGAACAGTTTACAGTGCTGGCAGACCGCCATTCTTTACAGTTTGAGCAGAGTATCACGAATTCCATGGTTTTTGGTGCCGTCTACCTAATTCCTGAGTGTTTTATTAGTCCTGTCCTGTTCGTCGATGCTGCCGCTGTGCTAGGTGTTCGTAACCCTAGCCGCTGCCCCTCTAGGTGGTGTTGATGGTGGTGTTGTTTTCTTGTTAGTATCAACCGGAAACGCGTTCTCGATTCCTGATCTGCTGGACAGGCCTCTGTGCGTTGTTGCACGTGCACGCCGAACTCTGAAGTGCTCTGTTACAATAAGGATAGATATATACAGATATGCAGGTGATCCAATGGGAGACAGGGCCTAAAATTAGGACTAAAGACGACATGGAGCCATGAGCAACCCGAGCAGATGTGCGGTTAGCCTGAGCAGAGTGAGGCCGAGCCGGAGTTTAGCCAGGTTACCTGAGTTAAACGGCGAGGCTACGGACCTCAACGCGGGTAACTGGTGCTGCATCTAGGAATGTCACCTAGACAGAGCATTCCCTATACGAATCCTGACCCCTATAAAGCCCATTTCTGCTGAACCGAGCACCCTAACCATATATCCTGAATCCTGACTAAGCAATTTGAGTTGTTCCCGTACAATCGAGGGTAAGTCTTGGCGAGCTGCGGGGCGAGTCTTGAGCAGCCTCGTAGCGTGAGCACAGCCGTAATTTGGGCGGCAGCTGTGCAAAGGCAGTGCTCACGATCGCAAAAGGGCAGGGACTTACTTCGCAGCCCACCTCAGTCCTCACCTGCGCAGAGAATTTATTTCACGAATGCACATCGCTTCGGTCAACAGACTGGTTTCTCTGGATATGCAGCTGGCTTGGAATTGTCGCTTGCGATGTCTGTCGAATACTTTCACTACATGCCATTGGAAGAGGGTCATGTCCGGCTCCTGGCTCTGCGGCAAGGCAGCAATCAGGATGACCCCATCGAATGTGAGCTTTACAGTTACGAGCTAGACAGCAGTCCTCCGTATGAAGCTTTATCTTACGATTGGGGTGACCCGCACACCACCGAAGTCATTTCACTGCAAGGCTCGACATTTCGAGTAATGGGAAATCTATACCATGCGCTACGTCGTCTCCGACAAAGTCGAACAATCCGGCTTTTGTGGGTCGATGCTATCTGCATCAATCAGAGCGATGTACACGAAAAGAATACCCAGGTTGCACGAATGGGCGACATATACGCTAAGGCCAAAGAGTGTCGTGATTGATCTTGGTGAAGCGACAGAGGCAACAGACCAATCGATGGACTACTTGATGCAGATTGAGGAGAGGGGAATATCGCAAATCCCTCCGATGGTTAAATTCTCTGAGGTCAATGGTAGAGAGGACGACTTAAGGCTTGAAGAAGGGTTTCGAGATATTCTATCCAGACCTTGGTTTCAGAGGGTATGGTGTCTCCAAGATGTCTTCCACGCCCAAGCCGCAGTTGTGCATTGCGGCTCCAAAGCTGTGTCTTCAATGACCTTCGCCCGCGCCTCCAAATTATGGCTGGACAAGCCAGACGGTCTATCACACCAGGTCTTGGATCTAATGTCCGGGCCTAGAAGAAACGACCGAGCGGCTTCTAAATACAACTCTATGACCTTCTGCAGCGGTTTCAGCACGCAAAAGCGACAGACCCACGAGACAAGATCTATGCACTTTTGGCCATGGTCGACGATGGGAATTCGATTATGAGGATCTTCAAGGACTATTCCATGTCTCAGCAAGATTTGATGCGTGCAGTTATCGCGAATCTCTGCTTCTGTGAGTGGAGTAGTGTGCCTGAGCTTCCATACAATACGATCGACGAATTCTTGTCGAACCTTGATCCGATCGATAATGGCGTCCTGGAGAAGATTTTTGAGTCGTCACAGGAAATCGATTTGGAGTCCCTACTTCGACATGGATTGCACTATATCAGAATTGACCGCTTTCTTGTTGAAGCTGCGAGCAGGAATAAGACCAAAGGCAATGAGATGGTTGAGCTTCTTCACAAAGCAATTGGCCAGGAGAGATCAGCTTCCCCAACTCCATCAGAAGCGACATCAGTATTTTCGGACGTCTCTGCGCCCTCGACAAACACTTCGTATACGCCCGAGGATGTTGAGATCTCTGTTTGGCACGTGGTGGAAATACTGCTAAGCAAAGATGCCTTCGCTGATCTATGTCAGAGTGGTTTTCATAGCAAGGACCTAGAGCCGGCCAGATTCGCCGATAATTTACGGCGCATGTTGAAGACCTTCGGCAGGGCACTCCTAATTGAAGCTCAATCTTACAGTGCTCGGCTTATAGCGCTGCTGATCCTTGAGGGTTCTCGCCGTATGGCGGCGTTAATCAGAGTCCGGTATGATCGGAGCTATGAGTTTGTCGGCTCAGAATTGATTGATTCCAACGTAGCATCCATGACAGTAACTGAAAGGCGATCTCGAATCGACAATTTTATTCAGCAGCTCAATTCAGCGGACACTGAGACGGCCAAACAATCTCGAGATACGACCGAGAGGAATAGCGATTCAGAGGACGATTCAGACACCATCTTGGATGAAGAGGCAGCTACGGTCTCTTCGCTTGACGAGATTGAGAATTTTATCCCGTCCAGTCAAGCTTTCAAAGGTCTGCTAGAGACTCTCACATCGTTCTTGAAGCGTCCAAAGTTTCAAGACGTATCGCCCTCAATGGCTGTGCTGAACCATGTACAATCCCAGTCTACGGCTACCAATCCACTCGCATGAGCCGTCATCAAAGTTGCAGAAGTATTCAAGAGAAGGAAGTTCTACAACTCTTCCGAAGTTGGAGTTAACTAGGGATTCATTCTCGATGCGGGTCTACGAGAGGCTATCATGCTGGCTGACGAGGATAGAGAGACCCAAAGCAGGGCTCCATAGAATCCAGTACACTTGCGTGAGAATTTCTCGTAACTTATATTGCAAAGACATATCGCTAACTTTTGTCGTAGAGCTGTGGTGAGCCTATGTTCGTTGATGTCAAAGAGCTGAGATCTGGGGGACTTGACAAATTCCAGAAGCAGCTCGCAGCATCATCAGCTCGGTCCCAAGGGCAGATACTTGCTGGGTCTGGCGCAACGTCTTCAGGATTGCCCAAGATGCCCCAACGAGCATATGTTACAGGCGGTTCTAGTGGTGGGTTGTCAAATCCACCTCCCGTACCTGACCAAACAGGTTTTAAGGAGTCGCCTGGAGACCTTCGAACGGGATCAGGTCGACAACAAAATGTTCAAACCATCGACGTTGGTGCAATTCCCCGTTATCTATTGCTCTGCGTAAATACACGAAACCTGACCAAGCTTCTCCATGTGGATCTCAGTTACATTGAGAATGACCAACTCCTGTTCGATGGCATCCGGCGCAGATATTGGGAGGCGAGCAGACATGATTCCTGGCACTATGGGTTGCTTGCACCTCAGTGGCTGGCGGATCGAATGTCTGCTACTTGGAGAGACTGGTTGGGGACTGTGCACTTGCGGGTGCCTCGAAGCGCGGAACTCATCGAGGTTAGTCTCTCCCTTAGTATCTCTCGTGAGATGGCTGCGTCTTGTTAACAACACCTCAGTTCCGACTTGTGCCGTTCCACGCAAGCATCTGTCCTGATAAGGTCAGACTCAGGCTGCCACCCGAAGACCAAGTTAAGGTAGAGAAGAACTATCACTACGACCCCTGCCCAACCGAAGTTGAAGTCTTGAGCATACCTAAGTTTTCGCACCTCCTAAAGCCCGGTATTCACTCTTACGACTTCTGGTTGAAGACGTTCCCAAAGAAACTGCGTGGTAAGCTAACGTACCAGCCGGCAGTCATCGGATGGGGCTTGACAATCCACGAAGGCTGGGATTGGGTCGTCCTGTTCTCCAATATGCTCGTGCTTACGATCCTAGTCGGCGTTGCTGATGTACTATACGCTGTCTTCACACACGACTCAGCTTCCGCATTCGGCTTCGGTGCCTATGCTATGGCTGTAGTTCCACTCTTTCTCACTGTAAAGTACTGGGCATGGCAAGAGCATGAGAGTTCATAGTCGAAGCACATTGACGAAGTGTGACTATGAGGTCGGAAGGGGCTCGGGACTGACAGGCAGCGTGCCACATTTATTTTGAACTAGATGTAGTCTCGAGAATTGATGCTTATTCAATACAGTATGTAAACCAACAGGGAAAGTCATCTAATGTTGTTGATGGAAGTGCTATCTGGACAGTGCAAACTGCATCAACGGCAGGATAAATGTGACAGCCAGGGTTACCAAGACATGTAAAGACCGTCGACGCTAGTATCCGGACGAAGGCATCGGACTAGCGCCGATACCCACAGTGTAAATTACCAAACAGTACAAAGTCAGGCAGACCTCGTGGTCCTGCAGAATCTATCATGTCCTCCAATTGAGTCACATAAAAGGTCAGGCTGCATCACGTGACTGGACAAATGCGCTAGGCATTGCAACACAGTATTACATTAGAACGCTAATCCGCCGCCCTCCTTTCTCCGCAGGCGACGCTCTGGGAAGCTTTGAGAATAAGTCATAGGGAGCTGAACAACCTGAGCAGATAGGCCGTTAAGTTAGCCCGAGCAGACACCGGGTGAGGCTGAGCCGAGGTCGGGCCTGGTCACCTGACGTCTCAAGTCAAGCGGTGATTGGGGCACGCCAAGAGATGTAATGACAGCCCGAAGGGCTTCGAAGCGTGTTGTAAGGGCTTTGTACTAAGTCCGAAGCCCTCCAAAAGTATATAGTCAGGCGTCTCCCCAGATCCCTTCGAAATCAACCAATGTCCTCCGATTTGAGTGACATGCTCACCCTTCTTATCACCTGTGCTCAATCTTCTGCGATCAACTTCCGACCGCAAGTATCGAAAGACAAACAGCGCCGGAAACAGAATTTAAGGCCGTGCGAATACTTTAGGGAAACAGGAAATCGTAGTGAAATATAAAGTGCCAGATGACCGGGGAAGGGGAAGGTCTGGGCAAACGGGAGTGGCATCGCTACAAACCTGCTGCAGGACGCGTTGCTCAGAGGAAGTTTTTTTTTTTTTTTTTTTTTCAGAAATGTAGTAACAAAGCATGAATAGCCATTCCCAAAGAGCCCAAGACTATGACGCAGCATGCGTCGTTGATGCTGAACTGCGGCCGGAGAAGCTGAGCAGTGCTAGTTCAAGGCGAAGTTCTCAGCAGCAGTGCTAGTCTAAGGGGTTGTGTCACGAATAGCTATCCCAAGCCCTATTATCTGCACCTGAATCAGGTGGGCTACTTAGGGCAGGCGGTATAGGTGTTGCAGACAAGGCTGTCAGGGGACAAGGCTGAGGAGCACAAAAGCTGTCGGGATACATGCCTCATGCTTACACCACGTGATAGCAAAAGAGGAGAAGCTACAAGAGTCTCTTCCCTACTCATTCAGGTGGGAAACGATCCTTCTTTCTTCTCCAAGCGTTGAGTCTTCGTCTATATGGACTACAGATAGTTAATCGCATACAGCAATCCAATCCATCAGTGCCTCCTGTCTGGCGTAGGTCCTGATAGGTTGGCTCGATGGTGCGAACTAAGCACGCTGTCCTCGCAAAAAGAATGCTATGCATTGACCTGACCTTTTCGCTAACATTGCGCAGTCTGACCCAGGCTCTGTTGTCCATGTCTAGAGCATAAGTGGATCTGGGTGGTTAGCAAGTGAAGAAACCTCAGCTTCAATCTCTCTTCAGACTCCGCAGATGCCATTAACCGTGAATCAGGGCCGATACACGAACTAATGTGAGTACACGGAATAATTGTTTTCCCTTCTTTCCGTGTATTACGTGGACCAGCATGGATTGGTTACACGGATCGCTGATAGCTCCTCCCAGATAGCTAGACGGAGACTTGATAAATTTAATAGGTATCTAGCTAACAAGGGATACACTCTTCCTCACTGATCAACATGGTCAGCAGAATCTGCGATGCTGCCCAATCAACCAAACACCTTTGTGGAAGATGTCGCAACATCCCTGCTGAAACATTTTACAGCTCGAAGAAATCTGATATTGGTTCTGAATGGCTCTACGTGCCGCGAACGAGGCATCAGCTTATTGAAGGTCCTTGTGCCCTCGATGAGCTGAAGCGAGCGGCAGAGGCTGGCTGTGAGCTGTGTACACTATTGGAAGACGCGCTCTCACTATGTATTCATGATCCATGGACGCAGCTGAGGAGGCAACCCTCAATCGATGGCCCTTACCTTTGGACTCTACTCTCATTATGATCTTGATGTTCGCATTTCGGTCGAACGCAACGGAAAGGATCCCGAGATCCTCTTCCCCAGCTGGCTTGGAAAGCCTGGATCATATCTCATTGAACCTAGCGCCGATACATCCTCTTCTTTAGCCTTAGCGCTCTTATGGATTGCAGAGTGCATCAATAATCATACGGAATGTGCAGTCTCCCCGAGAACTCGATTCCCTCGGAGCTTGATCAACATCGGCCAAGAACCGATTGGCATTGTTCCAACAAATAATCTTCATAGTCTAGGAGAAGATGCGCACTACGTCGCTCTAAGCCACTATTGGGGTGGACCCGGCTCTATTCTTCCACCAAAACTTACTATGAAGACCTTGGCTACAGTTGAACAAGGTATTCCAGATTCGGACCTTCCACCTACCTTTTTGGATGCGGTCCGAACAACCAGAGCGCTCAGCTTTCGGTATTTGTGGATAGATTCACTGTGTATCGTCCAGGATGACAGGACGAATTTCGAAATAGAATGTGCCAACAAGAACTCTATATACAGTAACGCCGACCTAACAATAGCTGCCTCTGACGCAATGTCACGAACCCACCGTTGTCCCTAAGTACTCTACGCCCTCCACCCGAATCGGGTGGACGGTATAGAAAGAAAAGGAAAGGATAAGGCAAAGGACGGTTGAGGCACAAGGCTATCGGTTAACGCTGCCTTACCCTTTTCACGTGACAGAAAGAGGGGAAGCTATAAGAGTCTCCTCTCACCTGAATCGGCTGAGAGAGAACTCTTCCTTTTTCTCAAGCGTTGAGTCGTTGTTAATAGGGCTACGTGAATAGAATAAGACATTTAGCTACTTTAATTTCTTTATATCTACTACGTTGCGTAGGTCCCTAATAATTCTCAACGCTTACCTATCACGCAGTGACACTATCGAGCTAGCAGTAGCTACATACGATTCTAGGGAGACCCTTAAAAACCATCCTTACTAGGGTAAGTTCTCACCTAAATTAGGTGAGAATGAATCCCCCATCGCCCCGAGACAATGGGGCGCCCGAGGTCTCGTCGGGGACCGTCGATAAAGACCCTACGATTACTGTGGGCCCTATAGACCCGCGACACCCTATTTTCACGTCTACGGACGTGAGTGACCTCGAAGAAATGGATGATGAATAATTATAGGCCGAACTATCTAGGCTTAAAAGAGAAAGGACACGGCGAGAATAAATAGATCGAATTCATTATCTACGGAGAGGGGGTACTCTTAGTGTGGAATAGAGATTAATATAAGAGACTATAGTATATTCTCGAAGTCTCTCACCTAAATCGGGTGAGAATAATAAGCGACTAGTCATAGATAATTTAGCTAGCTACGCGAAAATCTTTAAGACGGACCTCCCGAAGTATTTTAATGAGGGTAGTTACTAGGCCTTAACCGAGTTTATTATAGATATCGAGATGTATTTCGAGTTCTATCACTAGAATCTAATAGACCCTAAGGTAGCTAAGCGGACCATTTAAACGGCGGTAATCTAGCTAGATAGAGAGCCTCGTTAGGTATATTATAGATAACGTAACGTATCCGTTAGTTAGGAGGAATTCCTTACGTTTCTTCGAGGTACTATTAAAGATCCTTAAACTCGCACTTTTAAGGCCACTTATACTACTTAGTTTAGAAAGTAATGAAAAGAATAGAGTGTTCGTTAGTACTTATATAAACTAGAGTAAGTAGAGGCCGAGGTAGAGACATTAAGACTTACGGAAGTCGAGCAAAAGATATAGCGTTTTCTTTACGGTCTATAGCTTAATATTTATAACGTAGTTATAGTAGAGCTATAGAAGGTACGTCTTAATAGAGATACTATCCTTACGGCCGCCTATCGCCATGAGACACGTTTCGCGAATAAGTAAAAGGGTAAGGCTAAGAAGAAGAATGCTTTAGGGAAAAGAAATGAGCTCCTAAAGTAAAAGACATCGATGGCTATAATAGAAAGTGAGAATAGAACTTCCCACCCGAATCGGGAGAGAAAAAACATATCTAGTTCGCTAAACGTATTAGCTGAGCCCAAAGCTAAGCAGAGAGAAAAATCAACGTCCTCGTTTGTTCCTAAGTACTATAATTATTATAAGAAAGGGTATCTAGTACGGAATTGCCCTAAAAAGGGTATAAAAAAATAGATACCAATGTGGTAAACGTAGCTACCGCATTGGGGTACATTTAGTCTACGAGATACGGCGCATTAGAGTAACGCTGTGTAAGTATTTAAGTAATAGTCCGAGTAAAGGGCGAGAAGCATTAATTGCGGGCTCTTATGGACTATAGGGTATAGGACGACTTCATCTTATAGATAACTATTGTTAGGCTTAGTTTAAAAGGCGTTCCACTAGATATATTTAGGAAGGCTATGGATGGTCGGTAGATCACCATTTACGGCCGTTATAGCCTCGAGGTTTAGGCCATTAATGACCGGGGGAGAACTACTAAGACTAGACTTAATTTATTATCTATGAATATCGAGGGATTCGATATAATACTCGGTATACGCTGGCTCGAAGTAATTAATTCCGACATTAATTTTAGAGATAGTATCTAGGTAGTGAGAGATCTAGATCGCTAAACCCGAATTAATATAATTACAGCGTAAGAGCTTATTTAAGAAAAGAATGAAATCTACATTATATAGTATTAATCTTTAGAGAAATCTTAAAGAGTTTCTTACTCGAATCGGGTAGGGTAGTGTTTCACTCGTCTCCGAACTCTTACATTAAGTAAAGACGGAGGTATATCTTCTCTTTATACTAGCTATAGCGACGTAGTATTAGATCCGGGCGAGGCTTAAATTTCACTAGTGTCGAAGGTAGAGTATATAATTAATCTTACGCTAGGTATAATAGCACCCTATGGGCCTATCTACCCTTTAAGTAGTAGAGAACTCGAGGCTCTAAGAGAATATCTCGACAATGCATTAATGAAAGAATAAATTTAACGAAGTATCTTACTTACTAAGGCTCCCATTCTATTTATCCTAAAGAAAGACGGAGGACTTCGCCTCTATATGGACTATAGAGGACTAAATAAGGTCACGATTAAGAACCGTTATTCATTGCCCTTAATATCTAAGATCCTTGATCGCCTAGTAGGAGCAAAACTCTTTACAAAGCTAGATCTACGAGATGCTTACCATAGGATCCTCATTAAGGTAGAGAACCAGTGAAAAACAGTATTCCGCACTAGATATGGGTAGTTCGAGTACTTAGTAATGCCTTTTGAGCTGACGAATGCCCTAGCTATCTTCTAGGTATATATGGACGAGTCCCTAAAGAGCTTACTAGACGTTTTCTACATTGTATATATGGACGATATTCTAATCTTTAGCAGAATAGAGAAGGAACACGAGGATTATGTTAAATAAGTGCTCGAAAGACTCCGGAAATCACGGCTTTTCATTAAACTTAGTAAATGCGAGTTCTATGTAAGAGAAGTAACATTCCTAGGCTTCATCGTTAATGAGGAAGAAGTTTTAATGAATTCTTAGAGAGTGGTAGCCATTCGAGAATAGCCTACCCCCTAAACATTTAGAGATATCTAGATATTCCTAGGGTTTACTAATTTCTATAGGGGCTTCATCCGTAATTTCTTAAGAGTGGTAGCGCTAATTATAGACCTACTAAAGAGAATAAAGTATGGCGTAAAGAAGGGCCCTCTAGAATGAACCCTAAAAGTAGATGAGGCTTTTTAAGAGCTTAAGAAGCGCTTTAAAAGAGCCCCTCTACTTCATCATTACGATCTAGATCTAGAGGTAAGAGTAGAGATCGATGCCTTTAGTAGTGAACTAAGAGATATATTATTCTAGAAGATCACTATTCTCTCACCTAAAACGAATAAGGAATCTTTATTCGTTTAGAAATCTATAGTCTTCTACTTCCGTAAATATAAATCTAAGGAAATTTAGTACTCTACGGGTGACTAGGAAATACTAGCGATTATATACGTATTTAAGGAATAAAGGCATTATCTAAAAGTCCTCTCTAAGACAGTGACTATGGTCACTAACTATGAAGCGCTAACCTACTTTATGGATATAAAGGTATTAGCTCGAAAGAGATAAATACACTGGGTAGAAGATCTAGTAGCATTTAATTTTCGTATTAAATGGAGAGTAGATAAGAAAAACCCCGCTGATGGTATAATGGAAGAAGTTGGAAGTGGTGGATAGAGTTATGATTGGCTGGGGCGCCGACCCTAGACTATAGTTCTTCTTATATAGTTCTGGGGGACTATCTTTCATAGACAACATAAGCAACCAAGTTACCAATAGAGAGAACTTTCTCTAGTTGAGCGTACGCGTTGAGAAGAGACTATACTCACCGCCGTACGAGTTGATGCCCATGGCTAGTAGCCTCGCCCTAGTTTAATGGTGCCACCAACAAGATCTTCGGCGAATACTTATAGATGGGTGTCTCTCTACGAGCGGTGAGAGAAAATTACGAAAAACAACTAAACTAAACTACTTACTAAATTAATAAAACTGAAGAACTGCCTACCTACCTATCTAACTAAATCTGGAGAAACTAGCTATACATGCAGAACCGCTGCGCAGGGTATACTATTTAGATTACTGGCTGAGTAAGTCTGTCCCGCTGTACGGAGTGGTTTGCGCTGGCTGTTCATAGAGACCGCTGCTCGGGGTGCCTTTTAGAATTACTAGCTATGTATGTTTGCTGCCACTATATAGGGTGAAGACCAACGACTTAACGACTATTTAAACTGCCTAGAAGAAATGAAAGAGAAGTATCTCCCAGGAATGTGGGAATGCGTTTAACCCTAAAAACTCCTAACTTAAGAAGCTCAGGAGGAGTCGAAGAACGCGGATCTACTTAAGAAATGACAAAAATGAGCGGTTGAACTGGACTCGCTGAAATGTGCGAAGTTAAAGCGCTACTAACCGGGAAGTGAATCTAGAATTTTAATGAAAATTACTAGTGAAGACAAGAAAGGAGCTCGACGAGAAAGTCGGTGAAGAGATAAAGAGAAGAAGAGAAAAAATAACAATAAAAGTGTTAAAAACAATAAAATATCTAGATCTTTTAGTTTCGCCATTAAGATTTTACACTATTTCGATTATAAGAGAAGGAGTAAGAATAATTTAATAAAGAAAAATATCGTCTACGGAAGAATCGAATAGTAAAGGAAAGCTAGGACCTTCTATAATATCGAGTATTAGCTCATAAGATCTATCGACGCCGGATTCGACGGTATAACCGTTGTACGTCCCTCCTACCGTGATATTAATGAGGGAAATACCTTAGAGCTCAAACGAAAGTGACAACCTTCTATACTTTAATAGGAAGAACGCTACCTCTTTCTTCGAGGAGTTTAAAGAACTATATAAATATAATTAGATTATATTAAGCGGAGAACGTATTCGTAGATCTATTCGCTTTATATCTAAAGAAGAGAAAGAACGCTGTAAAGAGCTCACTAAGTATAACGTAATGAAGTAGAAAAAGTTTAAAGAGAAGGTCTTAGATAAATATAAAGATCGGGACGAAGTGTAGCGAATAATGAGTGTTTAATATCTTTAGGTACTCGCGAAGTATCGACGAAAGAAGTCTTAAAGCCTAGAGCTATATCTCCGTTAATTTCGTAAGGCTGCGACTCACCTAATTAGAACTGAAGCCGAGACTAACTATACTTACTATCGCCTTCTTTTATTAGAATTACTAAAGATCTATATAGATAAGATTCGAAAGAAATAGAATTTAATAGATCGAAAGCCGGAGAATTCGAACTTTTAGAAATACTGGAATTAGATAAAAGAACTATAGAATATTAATAATGAAAATAAGAAATTCACGTAAGGAGTACTCGACGAGGAGTTCTAAGAACTAGCGTACGAAAGGGAGACTCGACCCTTAGCCGTTCGAAAGAAAGAATCGTAAGAATAACGTCGTCGTGACGACCGCACGGATAGTAAAACGAAGTCCGACAAGAATACTTCGTCGCTGGTAAATCGATCTCCTACCTCTAAGAGGAATGACTAATCGATGAAGGAATTATCCCGTTTAATGGGAGCACTAACACTGCCGATCTAGACGCGAGACGCTATTACTCTAGACTTTATAACTCAACTAATTAAGGCATTGAAAGATATTTCTTAGGAAGCGATCTAGCCCTCGCGCGAACAGTAGTCCTAGAATCGTTCGGTTCGATTCGGAGAAACGCCGCAGTACTACGGTAGATAGCTAAGTCGACGGGGTTCGAACTTAAGTAATTCTAGAGAGAATTACTTTCTTTATAATTAGCCGGGATACGTACTGCGAGATAACCCTTAGTAGGTATACTGGAAAGTAATGGAAGCGTTACATCTTAATTCGGAATATAGAATCGCTCTTAGAAAGTTCCGAGATTAAGATCGTTCTTTATCTACCCTACTAATTCCCACGAGAGAGACAAAGATAGAAAGATTAGAATGGGTTACGCGAGAGATCAATAAGAATTCGGAAGTTACGTCCGGATAACCTTATAGTATACGAGACTCTAATCCTACGCCACTAGAAGCGAGATTAAGTGTCGTCCACGTAGCTAGATCGAGATTTAATTACGCTGCCCTAGACGACTCTAAAGATAATTCCCGTATCTTAAATACTATAGATCTAAAAGGAATTCGTGTAGACCAGCCCTAGAGTGAAGCTTACGTAGATACCCTAGGAAAGCGCCTAGCTTCTTAATAAGACGGATATACGTAAGCGAAATACCCTCGAATTAAGGCTTACGAACCTTCGGTAGAAGGACCGAGACGATATACAACGCGACGAGCGAGATCTAATAAAGAAATCATATATAACGGAATCGCAGATAATTCGTTAGGTTCGATTAGCTCGACTAATTAGAGGCCGAGAATTTCTCTATACAATGTATAGGATGAGCGGTTACGTAACCCGACCTTCTAGGATACTATAATGAAAGATTCACTAGGGCCCTCCCAGCCTCGTTAGATATTATTACGTCCCCGGACTATAAAAGAGACTACGTACGGACTACCTAGGCCTAGGCCTCTTCGAAAGATATTATTATAGAATCTAAATAGTGCCGGAAAGATCGTAAATCACCTATTAAACTAAGAGATCTTAATTCGAATAGAGAACTTACTATTGATAAAGGAGGTTCGGGACGAGTGGTTCTCCCGTAAACATTAGCATTACGACGAAGATAAGTAAGAGCCCGTCCATTAGGGCTATACCCCGAGAGGTAGCGGCGTGAGACTCACATAAGCGAAAGGGAAACCTACTACTAAAGTCGGTACGATGTAAATAAATTCATTAGTGAATCGCCCGATTCGCCTAAGACTATACTATAGTGGGTGCCCCTACCTACCTATGAAGATAAGAGACCGATATAAAGACTCCTTACTAAATACTGGAGCCGAGATTAACCTAATGACCCTCGCCCTAGTTAAAGAGATAGAACTATCTTAATATATGCGAAAAGCTAAGTTTATCCACGACGTCGTAGACTTCAACGGCGACCGAGAAAAGTTTATAAGGATGATTAAAGATTTTATAATTAGCATCGCTGAGATCGAGGTCTTAATAAATATCTATATAACGAATACTATGAACCTAACGTACCGTTTCATCTTAGGAAGACTATTTTAGAAGGTAGCTTAAGGATTAGTCTAGGAAAAGAACGAGGATACTTACATTGTGAGTTTAACGAATAGCTACGTCGGCAAGAGAGTATAAATAGTCGCATAGATTACTCCTAACTTCGATGAAGATCGAGATATATCTACGATGTTCGAGCTTACACACTTAGCCCCTTTAAAAGACTAGGCGAGTATAAGACGATAAAGAAGCCCGTACTCGCGTTAATAAGGGCTTAGAAGAAATCTAGAACGCTAGCCCTCGACTTTAAGGTAGACTAGAACGGTAATCTAATCTCGGCAACGAATCCTTTCGTAATAGGCGACGACGATCTTTAGGAGCTACAGTTCTTAGCTAGATCTTTCGACGTATAGAATGATGAGTAATTCGTAAGATCGTCGAGACTAGTTAACGACGAAGCCTTAAGATAAGATCTAGAAAATGAATAGCGACATAAACGTCTTAGATCTAAGCGGCCGTTAGAAGCTCGGATTAATACTCTCTATAAGAGAAAAGCTAATAAGGTAAAGCCTATGAATACCGATCGATAGAACGGCTCAACACCCGGAGAATTACTGAACTGGAGAGTAAAGGCTATTACGGAGAAATAAGCTACGTTTAACGGACGACCGTATCGATTCTCTAAATAAATATACTCTAGACTTACAACATTTTCTCACGGGGAACGTCTAATATCGGAGCGCCTAGAAAAGCTAATCATCGGACCTAACTTAACACCCCTTAAGAAGAAAGTCTTAGTGGAAATCCTATATAACCGGGAAGGCGCTTTAGCCTAGGACATCGAAGAGATTAGAAGGATCCATCACGATATAGCGCCGCCTTAGATGATCCGAACTATACCGTATATTCTATAGTAGACGAAGAGTTTCCTAGTCTCTAAGGCACTTAAGCCGATCGTAATTAAGCTAATTAAGAATAAGATTTAGTCGCGTCTCTTCGAGTTTAGTTATGGCTCGTATAGGAACCTCTTCTTTCTAGTTAAAAAGAAAAAGCCTAGGGAATATCGACTAATGATTACTGCTTAGAACATTAATTCGGTAATAATAAGAGACGCTAACTTATCTCCTTCTTCGAACGACTTTACTAAAGAATTCTTAGAGATATAAATGACTTCCCTTCTAGACTAACTTTTCGAATACGATTAAATAGAGCTCGTAAAGAAGAGCCGAGATCTCACGGATATTTATACACTCATTGGGTTAGTCCGATGCGTAACATTATCTTAAGGAGCGACCAATTCTATAGCTCAGTTCGTACGTATTACGAATCGCATCTTACACGAATAAATTCCGGAACGTACACGACCATTCTTAAATAATATCGCGATAAAAGAATTAAAGACCGATTACGGATAGAAAGAAGTAGTTCTAGGAATGCGCCGCTTTATGTTAGAGCATTTAACGAATCTCGACGAAGTGCTGACTGACCTCGAAAGGGCCGGCGCTACGATTATAGACTAGAAGCTATAGCTCTATATAAATGGAATCGAAGTAGTCGAGTACGTCTACGATCGAGATAAACGATATCCTTAAGAATCGAAAACCGATAAGATTCGAAACTAGCCTATCCCGACGAACTAACTAAAGCTCCGTGGCTTTCTTAGAATCTACGTGTATTATCGTATCTAGATCTTTCATTTCGTAATCATTACTAAACCGTTGTACGCCTTACTCCGAAAGAATATAGTTTAGATCTAGGAAAGAGTTCACGATGAAAGCATAAGCGCCTTAAAACTTATCTTATCGTCGCCTCCTACTCTAGTTAGCTTAGATTATAGTGAGAATAGCGAATAGATTATTCTTATAGTTAACGCGAGCGGCCGAGAATAGAGAGGCGTAATTATATAAGTTAACCCGATCATCGGAATACGTTAAGCTATAAGGTACGAGAGCGAAGTATAAATAAAAGCCGAGCTAAAATACGATACTCTTAAGAAAGAAGCTCGGGAATTACTGAAAGCCCTTAAGAAGTTTAAAAGATAGTTATATACCGTACGCTTTATCGTGGAAACTAACGTAATGACTCTCGCTACTTAACTTAATCGATAATCGATAGATTTACTAGAAGTAGTAGTTAATTAATAATTAGTCTAGATTCGTAAATTCGACTTTAATATATAATATATATCTAGTAAGAAAAATATAGTTACGGATGCCCTATCTCGCCGTCCTTCGACCGAGAAAGATCTTAAAGAGATAGAGAGGGAAGAAGAGATTAACGATTGAATCGAGGTTAGAATGCTAATCGTTCGCGAGAATATTCGTTCGATTAAATAGAACGCTACTCACCGGGATTTCGCAATAGTGCGACCGGTAGTAGTACGCGCGAGGGATCGATCCGCGAGCCCAGTAGCACCGCGCGTAGTCTAGCTCTTCGAAGACGAATACTTAGAAGGTTCGAAGTAGCTTACGAAATATCTTTAAGATTAACAGCGTTCTTACGAAATAAGTAATAAGAATTTCCGATAGTTATAAAAGAATTCAATAAACTTCTTCGTCCGCGGGGGCTATCTATTTAGAAAACTAATAGCGAATAGATTAAGTAGACGGGTGATTAATAATGATGCCGAGAAGAAGAGAATCCTCGAAGTAATATATAATAATGCTAGACACTTTAGACGTAAAGCCACACATTAGTAAGTGACCGATCGTTATTTCTAGGAAGATTAGTATCGGGACGTTAAGAAATTCGTTAAGACCTGCTCGGAATATTAGTTCCGCGAAAGTAGAAGATTATATAACGAGATGTTCCCAACATTAGTCGATATACGCTAGGAGTAGATTAGTATCGATTATACTCTAATGTCGATATCTTAAGGGAAAAGATACCTTATAAAAGCGCGAAGTAATATAAGCGGCTAGATTAAATTTAGAGACATTATATCTACTAATAGTGTAATAGTGGCGAAGTTTCTATACGAAGAGATTATCTATCGTTATAGCTTATTTAGAAGATTAGTGTATAACGGCGGACCTAAGAATAAGAAATGAGTGAAAGAACTCGTCGAAAAATATAGAATTAAACGCGTAATTACTTCGGCCTATTACCCTTAGATAAATAAATAAGTAAAGGTAGAATATAGGGGTGTTACGAATACTCTTTTAAAAATGTACTAAACGGATGGAGGAGGTATATAGATGCACCATCTTTATACTATTCTTTAGATAGACCGGACAACTATTAAAGCCGGTACCGGAATGACACTATACGAGATCGAATTCTTAGATAGATCGATTCTATCGATCGAGCTTAAGATTACGACCTAGAATATCATAAATTAGAATAAGATTATCGACACTATAGACTTAATTACTATGAGGGCCCGGGCCCTCGAAAGGCGAAGCAAAGACCTAGAAGAGGCAGCAGCTTATCTAAATAGAATGCGAAGACTCGGGAAGGAATATTTCGATAAGCGGCATAGTTTACATTCCGGACCATTTAAAGTGGGTATACTAATTCTTAGTTATAATACCGCAGAATTAATGAACATATCTATAGAAAAGAAATTAGCCTTTCGATGGTTTAGGCCGTTTAAAATCATGAAAGCGAATTAAGAGAAGGGTACGTATACGTTAGCGAAGCTCGATGGGGCCCGGCTAAGTAGTACGTATACTATCAGTCGCCTAAAGAGGTTCTATTCGAGACCAGCGAACTTCCTAGCCGATGTACCTTCATCACTAGGAGACTTCGCCGACGACGATGAGTAATAACGGATAATAACTTCGGATTCGCCGTACTTAGCGAAGGCGAAAGATTCTATAGACGTAGAGTCCTCTTTCTCGGAGCGGGGAGGAACTTATTTACGCCGTAGCCGTAGACTTCGAAATAGGGCGACGAGGCCGCCACCCTTAATAGTGGTAGTCGAAATTCCCCCTATAACCGACTAAATACGAAGAGAGTATAATGATTTAAATATTCTAGAAGAATCTTTTAAGAAATGAACTACGTAAGGTTCGTTACCACCCCTTTCGCTCTACTATTGCGAAGCGATAGAGAAGATAACGCTCTAAATTTAAAGACTTACGGGAAGTTTATACGAAAGAGAACGACGATAGATATAGCCTTACGCTCGAACCGAACTACGATGCGTCTAAATCTACGACCCTATTAGCTCCGGAACCTCGCTAATAAAAAGAAGAAGAGAGGAAATGAAGTATCGTAAATCGTTAAGCCGTAAAGAAAACACTACGAACGTAAGGAAGTAAGCGCGTACTCTAATTAGCTAAATTTATCTAAACACTATATAGAGAAAAATAAAGTACGCTAATTAGCTAAAATTTTACGGCTATCGGGGTAGCCGTCCCCGCCTAAAACGTTAAAAGATAAAGCGAATATTATAGCCCGAAGTATACTCCCATCGGAAAGTAATGACGCTAGGGAACGAGAGCTTTAAGAATTCTCGCTTACTAAGTAAGGATATCGTAAGACCTTCATAGATAACTAAAAGATTAGTCATAGATAAGATAAATTAAGTAGCCGTGTAGACTAAAGATAGCGAAGAAGATATATACTAGTAATACTACTAGTGACGATACTATCACTAGAAGATCGAGTCTAGTACGGAATTAGTTCGGAGAGATAATTTAAAACGTAAAATGCCGAGGTTTTACTATAGAGACGCCGGGATATATATACTTCTACTAAAGGTAGATATAAGTATCTAGTTCTCACCTTCCCATTAATCTTTCTTTCGATTACGATCCTACGACTTAATTCTCCGTTAATCATACCATTTCGAATCATTCTAGACTCTCTCGACTCGTTCTTTACTCTTAAAATCACCTTTCTAAGTAAGATTCTAAAAGCGTAAGCCTAGAAACCTTTATATAACTTCATCATTAAGTTTAGTATTTCGACGACGATAGTTCGGACCGAATCACCTTTTTCTTTTCTTCCTTTCTCCTCGGGTTCCTAGCTTAATAATCCACCACGCCATTAAGATATTCGGAAATCCTAGGCTACTTTTACCGAGACTTCTAATGATTCACCTAAATTCTACTTCTATGGCCGCTATTAGTAGAGATACTAGATATTAAGCACCTAATGCCGGAACCATCGAAAACTAACCTATCCTCACTATTAAACACCTAGACTATATTAGAGAAGTTACGCTCGAAGAAGCTATAACTGCTATAGATTAGGACAACGCGAATCGGGTTAAAGACTTCTATAGCTCTCTTAAATTAAAATATCGGTAAATAAACGAGATCCGCGACTTTATAGCTTAACGAGTCTACGACCTCACTAAAGACCTTCTAAATACCCGTGTAAAGTTTTAAAAATGCTCTAGTCTATGCGCTAAAAAGAAAGAGTTTAACAATAGACGAAATCGTCGCGTAGAGATACGTAATAAGCTACTCTCTAAATACGGCCGAATAAATAATATAAGTCTCTTTAATTATAAGTGCAGAGAGAGAGGCGTTCCCATTCCGCGCGAAGAATTCGTGAAGCTTTCTACTTAGACGTTAGTAGAATTCTTTAATAAATTAATTATTTTATACGGAGGGAATGTAACTACACTCTTAGACTAGTATTAATTCGCTCGGAAACACTTACTCTAGTACAATGTAACCCCTCTTCGGCTACTGTAAGTCGCCTCGCATGAAATGATAACCCGTCTAGCCCGAATTCGATAGAATCGACACTATAATACTTCGCCGCATCTAGTTACGGGGGACATTTAGATCGTCCTCGACGGCAAAATATCTAACGATAATGGGCGAATCGCTGAGCGCAATCGTCCTAAGTAGTTAGAGATACTTAGTCGGTACGGATTCATAGAAGCGGCTGGGCTATACTAGGTAGGCGTTCTTCCTATAAACTATAATAATCTAATTACATCCGAAGGAAAACCTAGGTTAATGGCACTACTTACTACGTAAGGTTTAATTACTAGGAACGTTTTAGACTTAGGAGTTCACCGACCCATCACTCGTTCTAGCACTAGTAATCTTCCTATACCTCGAACTACGAATTTCGCCGACCTTATCGATTCTTTTAATACTTCCGTAAGACGTCCGAATACGCGGACTACCCGAGGCGATCGGACTTTTATTCCTACGGCCTCTACTGCGCCTACTCCTATTACCCTAATTCCTATACGACTATAGTAAAACGCCCTTCCGATACGATCTAGTTTAACGGGTGTAGGACGGAGAAGTTTAATATAGCTTACGAAACCGGGAGAAGAACGCCCTATTCTTAGGAGTCGCGAATAGATAAATTAAATAAGAAATAATTCGATTAATATCTTAGGCGTTATAAAGAGACCGCGACTATAGACGGTAACCCCTAGTCTAGGCTTCGTAGCTCTAAGTCCCGGCTATAACCTAAGTGTAAAGAAGCCGAGAATTTTAAAACTCTTCTACGGAATCGAGATCGGATAGTAACTTATAAACTAAGGAATGCGTATTACTAGTTCTTCCGGAGCCGTCCCATCACTACACTCCCTTAGAAGAGATACGTCCGATAACTTACCGAATTCGATTCTAAATTCTAGGAGCTCTGTCGTGTTCACGTAGTTAATGATTTAGAAGTATATAAGATAGACGAACTACGGAAGAAATGTATCCTTAGTTAGTCGTAAAGATATACAACGATACCACGAATTCGGAGCTAAAAAGATAATTAACGCATTAAGCTTACTTACTAGGTATATATCTAGACGATATATATTCGCCTATCTATATATAGCCGAGAAAGGAATCGCCTTACACCTAGAAGGATTGGAAAGAATCGCTGCGCCTCATGAAGATTCTATGAAGAACCTCGAATAATTAATAAAGTAGTGAGAAGAAAGATTCGGAACGGTAAATTACTGGGTTCTACCTAGCCATCCCGACTATAAGGCTATCGATATCTCGAGTAGTACTCTTCGGAGCGCCCTACTAGGTCCTAAACATAACGGATAAGTTAATTAGTCTTTCATCGATGCGGGAATTATAGTAAGCCGGAAAGAATCATATGTAAGATGTACCATCATCTTAGGCGCCGCGTTCCTTTTCTAGATCAACCAATGTAGGAACGCAAACGCACCGGTGGAATTCAAAGCCTAGGGAAACGTCGACGATGGTATAAGACGACTCATTATCTTTAACGACGACTTAATAGGTAAAGGGCACTATTGGCTAATCTTCATAGCCGATGGGACAACGCAGTCGTACTCGGTCATTAATTCGACATAAGGTAGATTAGATACGACTAAGATGGCACTCGATTTCTTCGTTCGATGATTAAAGAATAGCGTTTTTAGTATTTCACCCCGGGAAATACGCCTTAAATCTAATCTTTAGTAGGACACCAGTAGTTATAGGCTCTAGGTGATTAAGAATTCTCTGGCGATCATTAATGCGGAAACTTACGAGACGACTCGCTTATAAATGGCCTTATCTAATACTTAAGTCGATATCGAGGATCGTTTCACTATCGCTCTAGAGATCTATAAGATGATTATACGTGAACCGAAGCGTAGTGGAGATCCAGAGGCGTTAAAGGACTCGAGTTCGAAGGGGTTAGATGGGAGATAATTAGATAATTTCGCAGAGCGTTTAAAGGATATAAAGAAGAATTAATGTTTCCGAGAAGGATAGGCGAAGATTATAGTTAAGTCTTGAGCGAGGTCGTTAAGGAAGCGAGCGACAATGGGAGGAATATAATGGGAGAAGTTGGAAGTAGTGAACAGAGTTATGATTAGCTGGGGCGCCGACCCTAGACTATAGTTCTTCTTATATAGTTCTGGGGGACTATCTTTCATAGACAATATAAGCAACTAAGTTACCAACAGAGAGGACTTCCTCTAGTTGAGCGTACGCGTTGAGAAGAGACCATACCCACCGCCGTACGAGTTGATGCCCATAGCTAGTAGCCTCGCCCTAGTTCAATGGCTTATCTAGAAGGTCTAATTATGAGCGAGCAATTTTAAGTACTAATAAATAGAGTAATATACTGTATAAACTTATAGCCCTACGCTTAGAGCCTCCACCCGAATCGGGTGAAGACGGTGAAGTACCGATATCGATTAGCGCTGTTCGAATTACGATATTAATAAGAGCGCAGTCGTTACGAAAACCGTATCTAAGGGACAGTGAATAGAATACTATTTTTAGTCTAATATCTTCTGCTAGTGAAGTAGAGCTAGAGTAGAAGAGCGATGGATTAAATGAACTCATCGAGGACGGTCGCCTAGTAAATGTAAGCCAGGCGACCCCTAAAAGAGAAAGAGCGCCGACTTTCTCATCCGAATCGGGTGGGAGAGTAAATCTAGAAGCTTAGATTCGGGAGGCGTAGAGTCTTAATCGGTTCGTAGACGCACGAATGTAGATAACCTCCGTAGATAGAGGGCATTAGACACTAGATTAAGCGGGAATAGTTCGACGAAATAGACTTATTTATATTTCTAATGATCTAACGATTAAGGCTGAGATTCTAAGGGTTAATCATAATGATTCTTAGGACGGGGGTCACTTTGGGCGAGCTAGAACGCTCGAAGTTATTCAGCGTTATTACTGGTGGCCCAGGGTAAAGAGGGACGTTTACGAGTATATAGATACTTATGATGTGTACTAAA
The DNA here is from genome assembly GCF_000835475.1 of Cladophialophora bantiana CBS 173.52. Classification (NCBI taxonomy): domain Eukaryota; kingdom Fungi; phylum Ascomycota; class Eurotiomycetes; order Chaetothyriales; family Herpotrichiellaceae; genus Cladophialophora; species Cladophialophora bantiana. The sequence continues at coordinate 227,954 of NW_015971600.1, forward strand.
GAATGAAGGTTCTAAGGTATAAGCCTTATAGAGAGCTAATCCCTCTAGCTCCGCCGATGGAGCCCTAGTAAGGTATTACCATGGACTTCATCGTAGAGCTACTACCGTCTAAGCATCGGAATAGCGTCTACGACGCGGTGCTAGTAATAGTAGATAGGCACTTAAAAATAGTGCGTCTCATTTTATGTAAGTAAGATATAACGGCCTAGAAATTAGAGACGATCTTAATTAATGAAGTCTTCTCGAGATATAGAATATCTAAAATAATTGTGAGTGATAGAGACTCCCTATTTACGTCGAAGTATTAGGAGACGATATGCTATTATCTCACGATTAAGAGAAAGCTATTAACCGCTTTTCATTTATAGATAGACGGATAAATAGAGCGGCTAAATTAAGTGCTTAAATACTACTTAAGATACTATCTAAATAACGAATAAAGTAACTGAGCTAAACTACTTAGCAGTATAGAATAGACTATTAATAATAGCCGGAATAGTACGATCAATACTATACCGTTCTAGATAGTGTATAACTATAAACTTAGTATAAAAAGAAATCTTAAAGATTCTTATTCACCTAAATTAGGTGGAAAGGAACCGCTCTTAATTTATAAGAGAGTAAGATAAAATACTAAGGAGGTTTTAGCTATACGAGCTCACTTACGAGAATTCTAGTAAAGAACGTAAGAAAAGATTAAGAGCTACTATAATTAGCACCGTAAGAATATAGAATTTATAGCGGACGATCTAGTTATACTCTTAACGAAAAACATTAAGTTACGCAAAGCTAGTAAGAAACTCTCTAATAAGTATATAGAGCCTTTTTACGTTAAATAATGAATAGATAAAAATATCTATTAACTTACTCTACCTAAGCGTTATAAATAAATTCATTTAATATTTTACGTTTCACTTCTTTAGACTTATTATTAACGCTAAGAAACTCTTCCTTCTTCACCTATCAATGTAGATAAAGAGGAAGAGTTCGATATAGAATAAATTCTAGACGCTTAAGGAAAGAAAGTAAGACGACGTTAGTTAGTTAAATAACTAGAGTAGGACTATAAATATAATATATAGAAATCTAGGAAACACTTCATCGGTGCCCTTATACGAAAAATGATTAGAGAGTTCGACGAAAAGTACGGCGTACGTACTTAATAAGAAATATCTCTCATCTAAATCGAGTAGAGGTATACTTAGTTTCACCATAAAGGGCTACTTACAATCTACGCTACGTAAAGGCGATACCCTTATAGGTCGTTTTAGAGGTCCCGACCTACCTCTAAGAATAAGTATTACTCTACTATCTATATATATTCTATATTTTAGGGAGGTCCCGATCTATCTTCTAAGGATAATGTTGCTCTACTATTTACTTATATTCTATATGGCTCTAATATTAGTACTATAAACGAGAAGAACGACGTCGTCTAGAGACATCGTTGTCTTAGCGGCTATAGACCTAGAGACGTTCTTAATTCATATATTCGACCTACATTTTAGAGCCGCGAAGAGTAGCTAACTATACGTTCGGCACTCTCTAGCGAGCGCGGACGGCGGCAGCGAAAGAGAAGAAAGAGACAATAGCCTTCTTTAAGACCGGCGAAGCCGGAGAAGAGAAGAGAGGAGAGGAGGAGTCACTAGAATAATCAGCACTTTAGTTTATTTCATTATTAGTAATTTCTCACTCGAATCGGGTGGGAAGAATAAGTATATCGAAACCCGAGCTAAAATCCTTCTCATCGTCATTAACGAAGGTAGAAGGGGCCGGGAGAGAGGGAGTCACTATTCTAATTAGTATTATTTCTCTATCTCTTAATATTACTAATAAAAGGTGAAAACGTCCATTAGAACGTCTAGTAAATGTTAAACCTCCCTAAGATTAGAGAGGTCGATATCGCCGCTAACCTTATAAGTACGGTTAGCTTTTCGAAATATAAGCTTAAGCCCCTATACTTAGGACTTAAGCCATTTCCTAAAATAGATGTTAGTGATTTATTATTCGAATCGGATAAGAAACATCTATATCTAATCGGCTAGAATAGTCGAACTACTGCTAGCAACGAAAATTACTCTCTCGATGAGAGCTTAGAGGATACGATAACTTATCTACAGATTAACGGGGATCTAATTTATTTAGTATATCATTAACCTTAGCTAAATTCTCACTTACGGTAACGTAGTTAGCGCTAGGCCGGGAACGAGAGTAAAATCTACACGACTTAAACTAAGTTTAGTCGTAGGGTAAGGTAGAAAAAACTGGCTCCGAGCTAGGAGTAGACGGAGAATCCGTAAAACCGCGGAAAGCGCTTCTTTCGTTAGTACGCTATCATTATTCTAATATTATAGAACTCATAATTCTTACTAATAAGGCTAGCACTATAGCCCAACTAGGACTAAGTGTTTAGCCGGACTTCCTCGTACGTAAGAGGCTATATATATATTAGTAGCGTCTCTCACCCGAGTGAGGTAGGTAATACTTATATATCTTATAGTTAATCTAAACGAGAAAGAAAGAGACGAAGAAGGCCATAGTAAAGGGCTTAAGAACCAAAGCAAAGGCTAAAGTAAATTAAACCTCACCCGCATTACTGCAATAATACAAAACGGCTGTCTCATCTAAATCGAGTGGGAATTTAATTACTTACTATTGTCAGTGAATGGCTATTTAACTACTATATTATTATCTTCGTCATTAATAATTAAGACGGCCTATCCATACGATGAATTAAGGCTATCTTTATACTCGCAGCGACTCAAGGGCGAGCCGCTTTTTAGAGGGGGGGCAACTGTCACGAACCCACCGTTGTCCCTAAGTACTCTACGCCCTTCACCCGAATCGGGTGGACGGTATAGAAAGAAAAGGAAAGGATAAGGTAAAGGACGGTTGAGGCACAAGGCTATCGGTTAACGCTGCCTTACCCTTTTCACGTGATAGAAAGAGAGGAAGCTATAAGAGTCTCCTCTCACCTAAATCGGCTGAGAGAGAACTCTTCCTTTTTCTCAAGCGTTGAGTCGTTGTCAATAGGGCTACGTGAATAGAACAAGGCATTCAGCTACTCTAATTCCTTTGTACCTACTGCGTTGCGTAGGTCCCTGATACGCAAAGAGTTGTCAAGATGGCTTTCTTCGGCCGTGAACAATTAGACCGGTGCAATGGGTCTTTGAAGCCAATCCAGAAGAACCGAAAACAAAGGTGGTGATATGGCCAGGATTTGGGAGCTGGGATGACGGCTTGAAAGGCCCATTACAATCTCGCGCCTGGGTGCTTCAGGAACGACATCTGTCGCCCAGAGTTCTGCATTACACCAGAAAACGCATGCTTTGGGAATGTAGAAAAAACAGAGCATCTGAAGATTCGCAAGAAATGAAAGCCGCACCCAAAGACCGATTTCTAGACGGAGGAAATGGAGCCCTTGGGAAAACTGCCATCATCATTTCAGACCACAAACCTTTCCATGAGCGCCATCGACGATGGTATGTCATTGTTGAAGAATATTCGCGCCGTTAACTTATCACATCCCGAGGTCAGGCTTGATGCATTATCATGATATGCCGCTGAATGGAATAGATTGAGTCCAGAAGACGATTACATCGCTGGTTTGTGGAAGAGTGACCTGTTCAGGTGTCTTGCGTGGTTCCCCAGCACTGACGCAAACGACATCATGAGAAGATTACCCAAATGTGATTCAGTATGGCCACCATGTTCACGGTATTACGGGATGCCGTCCTGGACGTGGGCGGCGTACGATGGCCCTATCATTCACTTTGGAGAGGCTTGGTATGATCCGACGTATGAAGTACCTATGACCCGTTGGAAAGTGGGACAGGGCTACTCGCCAAAGCCTTGCCCTTTGAACTTTCTATCAGTATCAACAAAAGTGCTAGGATGGAACCCTTTCGGAAGAGTAAGCGGTGGTGAGCATGTCTTATCTAACTGGTCTATTGAAGTGACCATAGACGAATCGGCGCACCATCCTGGGTATCTGATCGCAATGGGGGATGGAGCAAAGGGATACCAGCTGCACCCAGACCTTAGTTATACCGCCGACAGGATGGTGTTTCGATACGGATCCTTCCACCCTTCCGAGTATTGGTTTACTTCTTCTACAACTTGGACAATGAAGAAATTTACATCACTCGAGTTCTCTGGCAACGGGTCTGGCTTTGAGGCGTGTCCAAGACGAGGGACACCAAGGGAACGAACAGACTTATAGACGAGCAGGGATGTGGGATATCAATGATTACGATTTCTGGATTGCAGATCGAAAACGGAGGACTGTCACGATTATCTAACACGGCAGGATGGGTATGAGGTTCGAACCGCTGCCGAGCAACTCAAGAGACCAAAGGGAGCACGACGATGCGCGTGTACTCGCAACTTACGTACGAAGGGGCTCTGGATTCCCCTGTTGAGACAAATATGGTTGTCAAAGGCTGGCATGGGACAAGAGAGCAGATGAAGCACTTGCGAAAGTCTATCAAAGGTAATTGATCTACCCCTTCATTTACATGCTACTTAAGGCACGCTCAGATCCATGAGGCTCCCCGAAGACCGCTCTTAGGGTTGGGCGCCCCTCGGGCCCAAAGGGGCCATCCAGTCGCGTGCTAAAAACACGGCATGTTCTCCGTGCGTTAAGCTTCCATGTTCTTCGGGAGTTCACTGCTGCAGCACATCTTTCGCCAGTTGTGGAAGCAAACAAGTGGAGGCCATTTACACCAAATAGTTGATAGTAAAGCGTGTCCTTAGCCTGAAGTTCGTCCAGCCTGGCAGAGATCAGACAGTGGCCTTGAGAGCTCCTAGTAACAATAACCGAACTTGGTGGGCCCGGAACTAGCCTTTCCGAACATGTGAAACACCGGAAACTGGGAATCTAGGGGCCGCGTTGTGGGAACCCTTTAAAGACTCAGGGCTGTGCTCATGCTGCTCTGGGCTCGCCCAGCCGGGCTCATGATTGCATAGCCACAGCTAAGAATGGTTTAGTCATGACTCAGGTCAAATGGCGGGATGCTCAGGTCCTGAAACGGAAATGGACTTTGGAGAGGTCAAGATTCGCCGCCGAGTGTCGTGGTATTTGAGTTGAGTGGGTGAGCGCGTGGGTGGCCTTACTACGCGGTGCATTGGACATTGGGGCAACCAGAGGCCGCCTCACTAGGTCATAGCCACGGGCGGGGGAGGGCGCCTACAAGTAGAAGGGCCTGTACCTCGTAGGCCCCAGCCGCCATTTAGGAGTGCCAGACGTCCGTGCGCCAGTTGGCATTCTACCCACCGAGGCCACCTAGAGCCTGGACTAGCTTAGTCAGTGGTCCAGGAACACTAGATGACGCGCGCCGCGATGTAATAACCAAAACATACGAGGAACTGCGGGGTAGAGGCCAAAGCTGTAAAAGTCGCTAAGCACATGCCGCCAAGCTCTAGCCCCTCAATTTTCTTACCCCTGAAATTCCTTACATCCTAACCCCCCGAGCCCCCTAAACTCACTCGTCTCCTTCTAACCAAGTCTGTCCTCTCTCCTGCAGTCCTCTCCCCAGTCCTCTCTCTAGCCCTCTCTCCTCCTAATCAATTTCGTTCCCTTGTGTCATAATCCAGCATTTCTCAGCCCACAAATCCTCCGAGAGCGCCCGGTGCGCTTAAATTCAGTCTGTCTCTCGATCAGCTCGCCTAATTGGACGGCACCTGCGCTTCTGCAGGTAACCCAGTCCGGCTAGCTCAGATCACTTTAAGTGGGGTCGCGACTAAGCTCGCTTACCTTAACGGTAAGATAGCCGACCGCTCTGTGTGGAGAGAATGTGCCGCTAACATCCACTTTGAATGCCTCCTAGCCCACCCATCGCACCATGCCGTCCCACCCAAGATCCTCCGCCTCGGCCGCCTCCTCTCCCCTTAAGCTCGACCTAGCACGCACCTATTACAAGGCCCGCCATCCGCGCAGCCGCTCTGACCCAATACGAGTGTCAGGTGCAGGGTCGGGTTTACGCGCTTGGCACACCTTGCCGATGAAGGAATCGACGCAGGGGGAAACACGCTTCAAGATAAGTGACCGAGTCGAGGCATATTGGATGGACGACGAGGACACGCCGCAGTCGTGCGCGGCCCTGATCATCGAGATAAGAGAAGTGAGGTGGGATAGAAACATAAGGAAGAAACATAAGAGCGTCCCGAAATTGTGCAAGGAACCTGTGACGTTGTTGATGGTGGCCTGGTTCTATGAGCCGGCGTTCGCAGCCACAATAGGTGCTCACGTAACGGCACCTACGGTATCCTCTCATATCGACATCATCAGCATCGAGTGCGTCCGGGAACGTGTGAGACCGGGGAAGCGAATTGCAATCAACGCGGTCCTCATTACTCATGCCAAGTCGGTGATTCCGGCCAATACAGTGGACTGGCTCCCCAGGCAAAGGCAGGGCCCCCCCACTCCAGTAGCCGTCCCGGTGACACAGGGCTCGTCGAACCACGACACGATGGAAGAGACGGTGGACGTTCCGCCTGTGGACAACCCTGACACCACACTCGTCACTACAGACAAGATGGACGATATACAGAACTTGTTGACCGAGGTGCGCGACGAGGTGGCCACACCACAACACGACACAGTCGCACCACACGACACAGTGTACATACCATCAGATGTGATGGTGAACCCAACGCCGCTCCCACCAGTCGACATAGTGCTCTCAGCAGACACATGATGTCATCGCCGATACCATTGCCGCTGACGGGCACGGCACCGGGAAGTTCAAGGTTATTCAAGGATCAACTGGCGAGATAAAATGGCGGAACAGTGCCACGGGAAAATACCAGGGTGGGATGTTGTCATGGGAGATTGATAGGATGGGACAAGTTGTCACGGAAGGAAACAAATTGTCATGGAAAAGTGCTGGAGTTGGAGTCTGTCTTCATGCTTGTAAGGAATTCGTCTTGGTACGTACTCTCTGTGGTGGCAACCGTCGCCGTTAATACATTAATTCAAGTCATTCGCGCGGTTGGCGTCATTCAATACCTCGTAAGCAGCTTAGCCTGTCAACCATGCTTGTTCTCCATCTGGGACCGCGTTTTCAATACCCCTCTCAATACAATTATTAATAGACCCTCTGCCGTCGCAGCTGTAGTCATGATCGTCTCGGCGAGCGTCTCTCGATCTCCGGTGTGGTAAAATGCACTACCTGCCAGCCTGTCAGAGCACCCTCGGTTGTTTGCCTCAGAGATACTCACTTTACTTGCCCAAGGTTATGCTCACGAAGAACCCTTCTCCTCTGTCTGTTCGCCCACGCGCAGCTTGCTGTCAGTTAGCCAGCTGCGGCATTGGAATACAGCTAGCTGCTTGATGATATCTGGCAGTGCGTAGCGGAATTCTTCCTAGTCGAAGCGAGTCACGTGTGGATCGGCACGGCCGAGATCGAAAAAGCAGTTGAGATCAATTTGTGGTGAGTACGTTGGCCGGTACCGGACAATTTCATTGCCACAACGCTCTGTCAAACCTATTTGGCGAGAGAAATGGCATTCGATGGCCTTTGTTGCTATCAGGGACCTACGCAACGCAGTAGGTACAAAGGAATTGGAGTAGCTGAATGCCTTGTTCTATTCACGTAGCCCTATTGACAACGACTCAACGCTTGAGAAAAAGGAAGAGTTCTCTCTCAGCCGATTCAGGTGAGAGGAGACTCTTATAGCTTCCCCTCTTTCTGTCACGTGAAAAGGGTAAGGCAGCGTTAACCGATAGCCTTGTGCCTCAACCGTCCTTTGCCTTATCCTTTCCTTTTCTTTCTATACCGTCCACCCGATTCGGGTGGAGGGCGTAGAGTACTTGGGGACAACGGTGGGCTCGTGACAGTTGCTCTGCCATTCTCGTTGTCCAGTTCCGGGTCCACACCTCCATGTACGCTTCCGAGATTTGGCCGGCCCAATGACAACTTTGATATTCGACTGGCCCGTAGTATCCTTGATTGTCGAACTCTTTGCGGATCTCAATGCTTACCCGAGGAATGTCAGGTAGGTCGCAGTTTGTAACATCCAAGTCGAGTGGACACTTGTATGCAGGACTTTCGGTAATGTTGACAGCGACGACTACGTTCCTTCCATATCTGCCTTCCAACCAAGGTTTAAGGTTTCGTTCGACTTGCTGGCAAGGTAGAGATGTGCTGATTAGAACCACCAATTTATACTCTTGATTGCCGTCGTCGCCGACTTCTTGTACCTTCATTCATGGCTCCAAGCAGATCAGCCAAGTGGCTGCCGATGAAAGACGTGACCAACTCATCAATTGGGGACGAGATGCATTGGATAGTCGCAATCGATGTGGACGCATCGTTGGAAAATCTGGGGAACCTGCAAATGCAATTAATATGCTATCCTCTGCAGAGGGCGATGAGAAACATACCCATCTTCGGGGTCATGGACGGTGAACTCGTTGCACAGTCTCAACCAGTCAGGTCGAGACAGATTGCACCGGAAAGGCTGGGAATAATCCTCCAAGGAGACGGTCACATGGTGGCTGGATTCCCAATGTCTGAAATCTAGGAGGTACTTGGACGCTTTGGCATACGGCTCGTCCCACTCAGAGACCGAGTTGCTGTTGCTGATCGAAGTTGCCTGGCTAGCGATGTTCGGATTTGATAGACTGCTGAGATTGGAGTTCGAAGCGTATGAAGGTGTGGGAGAAGCTGGGTTAAGACGCAACAGCAGCGGCTGTGAGGCGTCTGCAACAGCTTGCTCTGGTGCGAGTGAGCGATCAGCGCTAGATGGAGGCATGGTGAAGTAGTGAGGTGCGCTGATTAGAGCATTGGATTTGCTGACTGGAGTTGTTTCAGTTCTCTACACTGGTTGGTTCAGCGCAAACCAGGACAGGCAGGACGGGACGCCTTGTTCTGGGGTGATTACTTGTTAGTGAAAGAGGGGGTGGTGAGCGGGACGGCGAGTGAACTGAATTGAACGCAAAGAGACGCGCAGCCATTTGAGAACGCTTTGCACAACAAAGATCCCAAAGAGGCAGGCACATCGCTGCAAGGCTGCCATTGTATTGCGGCCCGCGGAATATAGTTGATCCGAAACCGGAGGGGCGGTGGAGGCGGAGAGGTGGCGAGTCAACTACGTCATATCTCCCGTTAAGCCTGCGCTGCCAGAAGCTTGCCAGCATCTATACCCACCGTCCAGCTATGATGTAGACATACTCTTGTCGCAGTGCCCTACCGGCGGCTTGTTCTTTCTCTCCCATCCTCACTTGCAGGCTATGAGTGAAACCCATCAGAGCCGCATTCAACTTGTTGACAACAGCACCGGCCCTCAGTTAGAACCGACAATGTCTGTGCCAGACAATAAGGAAACCGTCCCATCTCAGGACACCGAGGTCCAGGAGAAGCAAGGTGCGTTGGTCTTTGCCACAGAGAGCCTGCCCTCATTGTCTCTTGCTAACTGAAAAACGAGCAGATAGCTGGGCGTCGAAGCCGCAAAGACTAGGCGACAGCGCAGGGGAGAAGATCGAGGGCACCCTTTCCCCGGTCGGCAAACACGTCGGCAAAGGACTGGAGACGGTCGCCAGGCCTGTCGGAGGCATCGTCGATCCCACCGTCGGAAGCATCATGAGGATGGGCAAGGGCTGGGGAGAACAGCTCGGCGTCGGCTACGGGAACTATGAGGGCGGCCCAGCCAAACAAGAGGAGGCAGAGGGACAAAGAATGAAAGAGCCGTTTGGAGGCAAGGAGCAGAATGCAGACAACCCATTGGGTCTGTAGCATGCTGCCACCTCTCGCTGAGGAGACAGCTAGAAGACAGACATGACTTGGCAGAGACGTCAATGCTATGTAAATTTTACACAATCAACTTGCCAGTTCCTAGTGTTAATGAGTGCGGCAGCTTGAGGAATTGCTTACTTCATTTGGAGCAACTCATTCCGTCCACTTCTCCAGCTCGAGCCCGACAAGTATGTATGTCCTCTTGTTGATAAGGTGGACAGACGATTGATAGGATTATATTATGGCGGGAGAGGGATCGGATCGGATTGTAGATTGTCGCAGAGGGAGGATTGCAGGTGATTCTGTATGTATCCTTATTAGCATTGACTCTTTCAGCCATTGGAACGGATCAGAAAGACGTTACCAGGAGAGTAACTTATTGCTTTGAGAACTCACAGAACCAGAGCCTTGGCTGCGCTCACGGGTTATCCCACCTATCTCTTCCTCCCTCCCTCAGGCACTTACGGATTGATTGTTACAGGAAGAAAAGTCGGGTTCATCTGCAATAAGAAAGAACAACAGGGTTGTTCACGTAAAAGGGGACAGTGTCTCGTTGAGATGTCTCACGAAGGCGTATGAACTGACAGAGGCGTAGTGTTGTGTAGTGTTGTGTAGTGTTGTGCACAGTCCCACGCAGCCCCGCTGCGGCAATGGATAAACAAGTCACCGGGGGACAATCATCCTCGATGCATCTCTCTGCTTTGACAGGCTAATGGGTGCTTCTCTTGAGAAACTATCATTGGTCCAGAATTGGAGCAGCACACACCTCTGGACTTGGCGGGGTTATTTGTGGCAGCATCGTGTGTTGTGGACCCGCGTGTGTGGAGACTTGGACCACTTCTCCACAATCCGACACGTAATGGGAGCCATGTGGACCTGTTGCCGCAGCCTTGTGGCCTTGTCCCACCGGCGGCATATCACGATGTCAACCGGTCAGTCAAGATTGCCTCACATCCTCACAAACGACGTGAGTTCCCCGTAGAGAGTGTAATTTATGTCATGCTTTGCCAGACCTCTCCTCGCTGTCGCAATGCTGTTGCAATGCTGTGTTTCGCCGTCGACGGGCGGATTGGCTTGCCAGTGCAGCAACGGTGTGGATGATGGGCGCCGAGACCTGTCAAAAATGCCTCCAGCGTCTTTTCAATCACTCCCAACCACCAACCCGCCCCCCCTACCTGTCAAATATGTCAAGTTGTTTCAGGAAACAGGTTTTGTGTAGAGGATCCCTCTCTATCCCCCCTCCCAACCAGCTGGCGAACTACCGTGATCAGGAGGTGACGCAGTACCAAGGGGCTTCCAATCAGGCATAAAGGATGCCAACAGTCCTCCTTCGCCCCTTGCCTCCTTCTCCTCTAGCCAACTACAACTACGACTTAGATTCTTTCCCTTTCCACGGTCGCCTCGCCGGTTTGAAGACGCCTTATTTATTGGAAAATATGCTTTCCATCCTCCCCATCACAGCAATCATATTGCTGACCCAAAATGTGGCGGTTGACATTCTCGGCACCGCCGCGTACCGAGCACCGCAGACGCAGACCTCGTCATGGCAAACGCCCCTCAACCTCTTTGTCTGCTATCGCCAGATACAGACATCGCTTGCCATCATGGTGCTATTGGCCACCTTCATCTCAGGTTATGCAGAGAAAGTGAGCATCTTGATGTTGGTGGGAGCCATGCTCTTGTGTGAAGCATCCGCCGAGGTAAGTCCCCGTCTTATTTTGCCATGGGTGGGTTGTGGCCACTTCTAAAAGGTTGAGCAGCTCATTTGCCTGTACTTCTTGCTTCGACACCACTTCTTCCGGAGGGAGACGGCCATTTGTTGGCTCTTCACCTTGGTGTGGGCTCTTTCCTTTGGCATCGCTGCTCCCTTGTGAGTGGAACCCAGGCTGGTCCGTTCGCTCCGAAAGCGTTGACTCCTTTTCCAGGTCCCAGAGATTTCAGTTGACGCCATTTTGCCTCTGCTCCGTCGTGTCCCAGATTCTACAGATTGTCATCTGGAGCTACCTCTACAAGCACGTCTTCATTGCCGGATACCCTCTCCTCAAGAGCACCGAGCTCGGACGATACCACTGCCTGTGGGGACAGGGAAGGGCTTTCTTTGTCCTCGCTCTGTCCATCGCATTGGCGGTGCTGTCGGCCTTTTCATCGCACCATCAGCCGCTATATGCCATTGTCTGCGGGAACCTCATCATCCTCGTCCCGACCCCCAAGACATTTGTGAGATACAATCGCTCCAAGCGGCGGACCAGGTTCAACATGGAACAACAACTCGAGGACAGCACCAATCCAAGTAAGAGCGCTGTGGGCAGCTCCTCGATCGAGGAGCTCGAGGGAAAAAAGCTGGCCGTCGTTGGTGGCTCCTCGATTGAGGAAGTCGTTGCACACTCAAAGAGACAGGCACAGAAGTTGTCCACATGCACCATCTCGACAACCATGGTCCAAAAAGACGGGCACACGTTCCACTATAGCCATGAGGAGCAGCGCTACCTCTATCTCATGCAAGATCCTGGAGAATTATGCAAACTTCAAGACATCCGTCACCGCACCCCATGGCCCGTCATCTGTCCACCTGAGCAGTGCACTGCCGACGAATTCATGCAACTTGCTCAAAGCTGGCCTCTGGAGCACCCATATATGCGCGGCACACCATCTCTCTACGACATCTTCCGCGACATCTTCAACGCCGAACTGCAGAGGAACATCACCGACTTCCAACAAAAGGTTGCGTGTGACAAATGCCTGGACCGCAAGTGCTTTGCACAGTATCGTCTGATGTTCCTGCTGTTACTCAACGAGGTCGGATCAAAGATGCGCGTTCGCTTCGATGAGCACGGCGACATCTCGGCGCAAGGGACAACCATCATCGACCTTTGGCTCACCGGTGTTCAATTCGAGTCGTCGTCAACGGTTCGCATTACGTTCGACACCAATATCAATCAAAAAACAGTCGACGTTGGATTGCATGACCTTTGGAAGTTGAATTCATTCGGCATATACCTGACCGTCCCCCCCATTGTTGCTCACATTCTCCCCTCATGGAACGAATACCCTGCTGGCGGCAACTGGAGCGGGACGTGGATTTAGGTTTGGCTCGTTGCTGCCGATGCCGACTCTGCAAGCTTTTTCTCGGCACCATCCATAGTCTGTATACTAACTGTGCTCGTTCATCGGTCTTCCCTTCCTCTTCCCATCCTGCTATCCTCTCTCCTCCCCCCTCCTTTCCCTTCTTTCCTCCTTCTCTCTTCTCGTTTAAGCAGGCGTTCTAATACCCCGCCCCCCCCCCCGGGACCGATGATGTTCTAGCTAGCTGTAATGGCTGCTTTGTCTTGCGCTGTCCTCCCTCTTCTATCGTCATCGTCCCTATCACATTCCATTGTTACATCACCACTGTTGTCATCGACAACCAAAACAGAACCACCAATTCATGTGTCCATGTGTTGTAACAAGGCAAAGTGGCTATGCTATGCTGCGCTGGTAGAGTGGTAGCAGGGCGAGAGTTGTCTAGTCACATGTCAACCCAAAATTGGTTGGTAGGGGGAGTGCGGAACAGTTTAGAGTGCTGGCAGAGTGCTATTCTTTACAGTTTGAGCAGAGTATCATGAATTCCATGGACTTTTGGTGCCGTCTACCTAGTTCCTGAGTGTTTTGTCAGTCCTGTCCGGCTCCTCGATGCCGCCGTGCTAGGCGTGCGTTGTCCTAGCCCCCGCCGCTCCCGGGGGGGGGGAAGATGGTGGTGGTGTTGTCTTGTCAGCCCCAACCAAAAACGTGTTCTCGATTCCCGACCTGCTGGACAGGCCTCTGTGCGTTGTTGCACGTACACGCCGAACTCTGAAGTGCTCTATTACAGTATCACACCTGCGCTAGCACACAATTACCTAGGTGTTCATTGGACTTTGTCTCCGTCGTTGTAATCATACATAAAAGGGCATGGCCCTGTGAGTGCCCGATCACGCCCTATCTTTCATTGCTAACGTCCTGGATATCATGCATCTTGTAACAAATGAATAGATGTACAGGCCATCTGCTGCAACTCCTTCATGAAATCTGTTCTTTGCTTCTTTCTTCAGAGTTTTCAGCAATCTTGGACCATGCAAACGATACAGCACGTAAAATGATTGACAATCTTTTGCCGCGTCCAATTAATTCAATGCTTCTGAAGTCTCGAGCACAAGAATGCATGGCCTCTCACCTATCCTTGTTCGAGTCTGCCGGTCTGGCTTCATTAGAGACCGATCTGCCCGCATCCCGTTGCTGCGCTTACCCCGGAAACGGCATTAACCCTGGTCTCTGGACAGGCCACGCTTCATTCGCTTGCCCCGACACGGCCTCGTGTGGGTCATCTGGTGTCAAATCCGGAGAACTTTCGCCATCGGTATCTGGATCCCCCTCAACCCTCTCATCCAAGGAATCGGCTTGTCGAAGAATGAAACAAAGTTCTTCTACCGATAGCTCTATGTTCCGACCGTGTAAGAATGGCGGGATGAGTTCTTGAGGTGCAAAGTCGAGCACGGTGATTCGCAAGGGCGGTCCCGGGACAAGTGTGCCAGTTTCTGTGCGGAGCTCCTAGGCGTAATTGTAAGTAGATACTTCACAGTCAATATGGAAGGCCGATACTGACTTGGACTCGGCATCCAAGCCGTAATCCGGCGGGGTCAGTGTAGTCTCGTCTCCATGTGCACAGTGTAACTTTGGATGTGCGATTGTGGTCGTAGTCAACGGCGATCAACAATCGGGCCTTCCGGTTGCTTTTGAGGATGTGGAACTCAGCCAGCTCTGGCATTCTGTTCCGCTTCTGCGAATATGCGATTTCGACAGGGAGACCACACCTCGGTAGGTTGGCGTGTGAGAAAAAAATATCCGGCTGGTGTAGATCACGGCTCGAGTTGGAGGCTGCTTTCGTGCCAGGGGGGGTGGCATGCACAATCCTGGCCCCAAATTCTTCTGCTTCACCTCCCATTCCCGAGCACAACCTTGTCAGCTTTTGGAGGACGTTCCGTGCCAGGGATTGTCGCAAGAGCTCGTGAGCCAGAGAGGGTATTTGGTGAACGAAGGTCTCCGAGTGGCAGAAATAGCCATACCTATCTCCAGGTGTCAGCAGTAATCAAGTTGAAGACAACCCCCTTTCCTCTTTTCGCCTCTAACATACTGGATCTGCTCGCGCGACTCGGCGAGGCATGTGTTGAGAGCATCCCAGGCACGGCCACCAAGAGGGTACTCGGTCCAGCAGGAGGCATCACGTGCGGCCAGGGCGGTGCGCGTGGTGAGAGCTTCAAACATCGAAGTCGCCTCTTGTCTAACTTCCCTCTCGGCTTTCTCCTGTGCGAGAATTACACCTAATGCTTCTCTGACGGTTGGTTCATCAACCGTACCATGCTCATCTGAGGCGCTAGGATCGTCCGTGGTCTGGGATGCGAGATTGTCAGTGAGTTGAGGAACGAGATTGTCTCTGGGCTGAGGAGCGAGCCTGTTTGATGATTGAGGGATGAGACCGTTCATGGGCCGAAGAGGGAGGCCGTCCATGGTTCAAGGCCAACTTCGTGCGTTGTGAAAATGGGCTTGGGGGCAGACGAATGGTAATAGAGAGGCGAAGGTCGAGTGAGGCAGCAGAGACACGGAGGTTGTTTGGCGGCACGACTTGGTCTGTGCAAGAAGTCAGGAAACAAAAGCTGTTTACTAAGACAAGGAAAGAACAAGTCTAGAAACATGATCGCACTTGCCTCTATCCCCTCTCACCGCCTGCAGTGCTCGACAAGACCCCAAGAAGATGAATCAGGCGGTGAGCCAGAGCTGCAGGGGAAGAGGTGATTCTAGTTGTGACTGACTCTACAGAAGACGATGGAGACTGGGTAAAAGATTCCGGACCTGAGGGCCGACTCGGGTGGTGAGCGGAGGAATGGCGAGCATGGCGAAGAGATCTTCTACGACTTTCTACAAGCTCACACCGTGAACTCGAGGAATCGCGAAATATTGGATGCAGTCCCAGTCTCCAGGTAACATCCCGATTCCCAGTATACCTGTCGATGGCAACGTGAAAATTAGACACCGAAACCGGCTTCGATGTACAGACTCCGGTTGCAAGATGACTTTGCAGAAATGTGTTGTTTCGTGGTGCGAAGCCACAAATGCCCTGCTTAGGTTTCCTCATTCAGCGCGGCTGTCTGTCGAGGTATCACCTGGTGATGTACCACAGAGCAAGATATTGTTGTTACTGAACTTGCATAGAATTCTTTCCACGCCGGAGCAAAACCTGCTGTTGGTATAGGTGCCGGCTTATTGGGAGGGATTCATTGAGATAGCCTGCCTAACTTGGGTGAGATCACAGCAATTCCCATAAGAGCACCGAGAAAACTCACCCTTCATCGGTCAACGGAGACCAACTAGCTGTCTGGAAGTGGTTGGTTCCACTGCCCATACATCGGAGGTCCTCTTGCTCGAAACTCATTGAACTGGTTATCTGCCTCGCTGGCAGCGGCTCCGAAAGGTCGTTTACATTTCTGAATGGCGTTGTTAGAACAGGGGAAGGCAAGAAATGCGACAACGAGAGCGGTATGACAGCAAAATCCTCGTGTAAGCTTGAAGACACTTACCCACGACCAATATTTCGAGTTGGCGCTAAATCTTTTGTCAGTATACACCAGGAATGCACAGAGACGGTAGAGTAGACTTGACTCACTACCAGACGTAGTTGTCCGCGTTTTGGATTGCTTGCGAATACCCTGTGCGAGAGTTTTTGGCGAACTTTGCCAGTTTGGCAGCGTTGAATGGACCGTAGGGGTCCGGAAACGACCCGGCAAGTTTGTAATCAGCAATTTGCGGTCCGAATTGGCCGCCGCCATCGATGACCTGCGAGTACACGGAGTTACTTTTGAACAGCTCCGGCCACTGTCTATTTCTGTTAGCGGATGCCCTCGCGGTAGGGGGATTAGAAATAGCCACGTCAAAAACGGCACCGGAGGGCAAGGGAACTTGCGTGTAACATTTCGTGCAACAGAGAAGACCCAATTGTTCTCATGTCTCCGGTATCTCTGTCTCCCAAACCATCACAGCTCCACCCACTCGTAAAGTCCTGCCCTGGGCCTTTCCTGGCCCAATCTGGAGGGTTTTCGGTGGTGGCCAGGTCGACGCAAGTCTGCCAATTTATGGCTTTTGGGCACATCCCCAAGTATCCCGAAACATTGGGATAATCTGACCGAGCCGGATCGTTCTCCTCTCTCGGTGCCTTGCCGTCGTATGTGAGGTAGCCATTTACGCCCTGCATGTTGCAACTGCCACCAGCGGGAATGTCCCATGGACTCTTGGGGTAGTCGAGAAACGAGAGCAGCAATTTATCCCACACCGGGCTCAAAGTGTCCTATCAAGTTTCAGCATCGTCGATGCTGTATTTGCGTGGTCGAAATCAACTTTTGGCTTTTGCGCCATTTTGATATCGAACATGCCTCAGACTTACGGCAGGATTTGTGTTTTGCAACATAGCCAGGACTTCCTCTGGAGTATCTGTGTTCTTAGGCGGACGAACATTGGCAATCCTTGCGACTATTGCTCTGTCAGCTTGTTCCCCACCAGCGAAGGCGAACTTCAATGGTTTTTCCAGCAATATGGAGTACACCAAATCCAAGACACTTACACAAAGCCTGTACAAAGCCGTAATCTTGTTCTTGGAAGTATCGCAAAAAGGCCTTATGGCGTCGCGGTTAGTGTCAGAATCTCAAGTAATCAAAATGTTTCGCTCAGCATATCTTACCGGATCACACGCATTCCCTGTCAGGACCACCACCCGCGCGAGAGTGACGGCGTCTTGGAAAGCCTGGTCTACAACACCCTTCCAGGTCGGATAGTCAGCTTGGAATTTTGGGTCGGTTTCGAAGTACTCTGGAAACCAGACTTTCGGAAGGCTTGCAAGACTGAATCCAAAGCTTAGAAAGGAGAGGAGGAGTAAGGACAAAATCATCTTGGCGGCGTCGTAGTGTCCCGCCAGATAGCGAGAGAACCAACGTCCGAGTGGAGGTCACGGTAGAACAGTGTCGCGCGGTGCAATGTATCCTGTTCCGTTTCCGTAGGCAGGAAGGGCATCACGGTTAGATCGAGCCTTCCAGAGACAGAATCTCTTTCTGCTTTAACCGCAATGATCTCCAGAAGTGGAAATTCACCTCTGAGGGCTTCACTTCGGGAAGTTCACTTCTGGTGTCACGGTAGTAGAGAGGAGTTACGCAAGGCATCATTCATCCTGAAGATGGACGGAACTTGCGCATGTGTGAAGCGCTGGAATGAATCTGTCCGCGTACCTTCGGCGGTCGCCTTTCGCCACGCACATATGGCTTTAAATGCGTGCAGTCCCTCGATGCATCGCGGATACTTGATATCAAATGCAGCGGAGACGAGACTGTGGCCAGTAGCTCTCAGCCCTTTAAAAAGGGACGATAGTCCCTGGAGATTGAGCTGCAAGTCTTTCGGCCACGGCTATTTGAACATCTTCGCTCGCCATTGGGGCTTGAAGACGAGCGAGAAACTAGCCTGTCTAATGAAGACTTCGTTTACGGCTTCTGCATGCGGGCAGTTTCTTGAAGTCGAGATTCGGTCAAAAGTGCTGGGTTTTGTGTGTTTGAGCTCCTCCTAAGCGAGTCAATGATCAGTGTTAGACGTTAACGACGAGGCTGTCGACCTCACAAGAATCGAAGACTCAGCTGTGATGCATTTCAATGTCAAGTATCTCAGTTGCAGTGGTTTTTCGATACAGTATCGGACTTATCGATACAATACCAGTACTGTATTAGATGAGACCGGTATTGTAATGATACTTTCAGTGGTAGCACGTGATTTCTGTATTAGGGCTAGAGTGTATTGATCTCCCGGGGTTCGGTCCGAAAGTTAACCATTACCCCTACTTTTATCGTCAAGAGAAATACCAAGAAGTATCATAATACTTTCGATTCATCTCGCGCCGGCTAAAACTAGTATTGTATTAATACTCATCCATGCCCGAGGTATCGAAAACCCCTCTCCGAGAAAGTCCACGATATCTGGATCGGCGCCGTTCTCCAGTTGAAATCAGGCCACTTCTAGCTTTCCACGCTGAGCTGCCTCATGAAGAGGAATGTCACGTCCTGTCGATTAGCGACTTCGAGAGGTTCCCTCGTGACGTTCGCCACTTGAAGGCTATCGTGGAATCCGGTGGCGGGCATCTCCCGTATGACGGAAAACAACTCGTAGCCAGATATCGCCACATCCTTTGATGAGACCTACCAAGACTTTTGAGTTCTCCATGTCCGCGAGGTGCTAAAAGCTCTAGTGCAGGACAACGGTGCGAATGCATGTTCTTGAGGAGTCATCGTTCAGACTTATTCTGAGTAATCTGGAGAGCGATAGGGAGACAGTTCATCGAGCATCGAGTCCCATAGGGTGGGGGCCGAGATGTTATCTCTTGAATTATGACGTCCTATCTCCAGCCCGACGACCTCAAAACTGCTTGGTGGCCTCGCGCTCAATCTGGGCCACTCGTTTCGTTGCCGCCAGAGCATCCCCAAAATAGACGTTGTCGTCGTGGGACATGTTCGCCGACCGGGAGCAGCTTGGAAGTCAGCTCGCCCTGACCGCGACGAATCGAATAGTGTGCCATTTGCAGTATTGTGTGCCCACCAGGTGAAAAATTGTAGAGGAGAGTTAGGTGGAAGCATCGCCAAGTGGCAGCGAAGTTCAACGTTTTGAGGTGGGCTTGGCGCTTAGTAATACCAACTGTGGCTAGGCGTGCTCGGCTTCTGTGCCGACATCAGGTGACCGAAGCCTCACTCGCTTGGCTCTGAGCTGCCAAGCCGGAATGCGATAGGCAAACGTCCCCTCAATGCCACCAAGCCACGACAAGATTTCCTGCACAAATCCGCCGCCAACGGCGATATACATGTGCCTCAGGGATATCTGTCCTGTGCCGACATTTGGGACGAACCCAACGTGCATAGTCTCTGTCAAGATCAAGCAAGATGAAGCTGATCCTCTCAACCTCGTATGTCCGCGCGGAAGGTTTCCCATCCCCCCGAAAATGACGCGCAGTCCTCCATCGCTGACATATGCTCGATAATGCAGTAATATAATGTCCTCGGGACATCCCGTCGTACGGCGGCCACTGTTCTCGAAATCGAACATCGAGCTCATCAATTCTCTGCGCGCAAACTTTGATTCCTTCAAACATTACTCTCCTCCTTCCCCCGCTGGGAATGTCGCTCCTCCCATATGGACGACGCAAGACGGCGAC
Organism: Cladophialophora bantiana CBS 173.52; assembly: GCF_000835475.1. Taxonomy (NCBI): domain Eukaryota; kingdom Fungi; phylum Ascomycota; class Eurotiomycetes; order Chaetothyriales; family Herpotrichiellaceae; genus Cladophialophora; species Cladophialophora bantiana. The sequence goes on from NW_015971600.1 coordinate 247,934, forward strand.
ACTCTCTTTGTGCCTTCATGGCGGCCAACCCCGCTCGTCGAGCCCCGCGATTCGTACGACGTTACATGCAAACTATTCTTCCTTCCCGGCATACCGAGTACTCGGCGGTGCCGACACACGCGAGAAGCTATTAGCATGGTGCTGAAAGAGCTAGGTATTCATACCATTGACCTGTTGATCGTTTCGTATCCCGGTGTCAGCTTTGACGCAGATGATGAAGAAGAAGAAGACGTTGAGGAGGCGGAGGTGGCCTCCGCCCGTGAAAATCAGAGCGACGCCAGCGGCGAGTCGCAAGACTTGGATGCGCAGGTCAAGACCTGGCGGGTGCTAGAATCGTTGTATGATGAGGGCGTCATTTCCCAGCTGGGCGTATCCGAGTTTAGTTCGGAACGGCTTGCAAGATTTCTTCCAGAGGTCCGAGTCCGTCCCACCGTTGACCAGATCAACGTGAAGGACTGCTGTGTCGTGCCGAAGTCGCTGATCACGTACGCAAAGGAGAACAAGATTGAGCTATTGACGCATGCGGATTGTATGGATATTCTCCCGCCCGGAACGACGAGGGAACTGTTAGGGCCCGGTAAAGATGGTGCCGGCATCCTCGCGGCGCAACTGGACGCCGGACCTGAAGAACCCGGATTGAAGGGTGACATCGAGCCGCAATGGGTGATCAAGTATACCGCCGTGGTCAAAAACCGTGGTGTCATCGAAAACAAAGGGTATTTTGCCGTCGCACAGCTGGGATGTTGTATCGAGGAGAAACCAGTCGAGGGCGAAGCATCATGAGGTCAGCATTCTTCGGAGTGGTAGTAACATTGAGTTTTAGCATGGCGTTGGGATGTGCGGCTTTCGTCAAAGATGTCCCAAAGATTTCTTTCGCCTCCATTCATCCAACCATACTTCTCTTCCTCCCTCTCAGCCTCACTTCCTCCAATCTCTTCAGCACGACGTTGGATCCCTTGAAACTGCCCCTGTAGCCCTCTTGACTCTGTAGGACTTCGGCATCGAACCACCCCTCCTGTCGCGGGTGTGTCGATCCAAATGCTCGCTCGAGCACATAGAGATCCACAGCCCTGTCTTCATCCTGGACTGATTGTGTCGCGAGGCCAAAGTCGATGAGAACGATGTCGCCAGTCAAATCCGGCGGTTGCTGCGGCGCAGACTTGTCTGCCTCCAGCGGTAGACTCGGCTCTCTTACCCCATGCTCGCCATGAACGATTCCGATCTTCTGCCCATCAGTGTCCGCTGTGGTGGGGGATGGCCGGATCATGATGTTGCTGCTCGTCAAGTCCCCATGGACCACACCTCCTTTGGAATGCATCGCTCCCACAGCGCGGCCGATGCGGCGTAGTAATATTTTCACGGCCTCTTCTTGCCCGGCAATCTCGTCCGCCCGACGCGACTGATCTCCGTCCGAGTGCGCATGATCCCGGCTCGCGTTGACGCCGAGAGACTTGTACCAGACGTCCCAGTCGCGCAGCAAGTCCTTGACGCTGCGTCCTTCGATCCACTCCATTAGGAGCCACGCCCCTTGTCCTGCAACGGAGCTCGTGGTCTCATTCACCCCTCTCCGCAAGTCACTCGCGCCGCGGACCTTGCGCGCGATGTCCCACTCCAAACTCAACACCGCGGGGACTTTGACCCCGTCCTCGTGCCCCGCGCAGCTAGCCAGCGCCGACAACTTGACCAGGATGCGAGCTTCGGCCAGCACCCTCTGCTTCGTCAACCGAGCATCGAGTGTCGGGTGTCTGTATGCTTTGCTTGGCCGGAATTTCAAGGCTGCGGGCTGCGCTGGGTGGAGGAAGTGGGTGCGGTAAAGGAGGGCTTCGGCGCCTTGGGTTATCAGTGTCGGTGAGGGTTCAGTGGCGTGGAAGGGTGAAGGGAGGGGTGGTTTTTCCTGACTCTGGGATACGAGAGGCTCAGGGGGTGGAGGGTGCGTCGTGTCTGTGGTTGTGCTTGTTTCCGCCATGGTGAGGGTGGGAGATGGTGTTGTTTAGCCGGGTTGGCGGGGGAGATCAACGTTCGGCCGCCTTGGGCCTCTGGGATATATAGAAGCAGATCGATTGATCAATATCTCAGGGGAGATCGGTGCAGAACGGACCTGTGTGCACAGGGAAAGACGGAATACATAGACAGAAAAGACGTGGCTGATAGTATGCGTGCGCTCAAAAGCTCTCAAGTTTGTCTTGTTCGCTTTGCTGGAGTGTGGGGTCTTAGCGCAGCCTCGCCACCGCCACTTGACTAACCTTGGCATCCGCAAGGCTGATGGGTGCACATGTCTCTTCGAAAATCGTCACGGTCCGTGGCATCTTTTCGAGTGAGCTCATCATTCCCGACGGCGGCCAACCTGAATAGCTCCTATCCGAAATTTTAAATTTTTGTATGGGAATTTATATTCTAAAATGCTGTGGGTATCTTTCTAGATAGCTCCACATCTACAAACCTGTTTGCGAAACGTCATCTACATTAACCAATGTCCCTATAACATTCTCTGTAATACTGGATTTCAACAACGGTTGACGCTGCGGGAATATTTTGTTGCGAACATGGTCAGTATTGGTGGATAACAGCCAAGGGCTGAGAGCTTTTGTCCGATACGAACAATGACGGCACAACAGAGGACTCACACCTGATACGGCTCCTTTCGTGCTTGATGGAAGCGGAAACGTTGCTTCTACAGAACCTGCGATTTTCAACTAAATTTTCAAAATCTGCATATGAGGTAGGAGTGATATGGGCCTCACATGTATAGGCTAGCCGTAAACACCACGTCTCGTCTGATCATCTCCCTGGCCTTGTCCATCTTCCCATATAGAGACGGATCTCCAATCAACCTCGCCGCGCTCATCACCTCCCTGCACGTCTCATCCAGCCTCGTGATAACTCTGACAATAGTGCCCTCCATTACGTCCGTCAGATCGGTGATGCGGTTGAACGACATCCCTCTGGCCCACTCAAAGACCACTTCGACCAGCCCAAAGCGTTGTCTTGAGACGAAATCATTGGCGTCGTCCGAGGACAGGATCACTTGATGCAGGATCTGGTAGTGGTTCACTCTTTCCGAGACTGCAATGATGGCTTCTTTGCCACGCTCGAGGTTCCCGCTGAGTTGGGGTTCACTATCCGTCTTTTCTTGGAAGACAAAGGACGAAAGGAGGGCAACGATTTCTTCGGGCTCAAAGCTAGGCCCCTGTCAGTATGACCAGGGGGTTGTCTTGAGGAGAAAGTACTTACGACGCAAGAACATTCTCCAGAATAAGTTCAGTCAGCACAAGCTCGTCGGCCGAGTGGATCTCGCAAGCCACTTTGCCCTTCAGCTGGACGCGAGACTGTTCGTCGATGAACCCGAGATCCTTCAACACCGCAGTCCTCTGCTGGTAGTCCGGCAAGAGAGACAAATTCTGGTCAGACATCAGCATCTTCAAAGATTGGATATTTTCCTGGATTAGCCATTCGTCATGTTGCATGCCGTAGTGCTTTAAAAACTGCGGACACAGCAAGCATTGACTATTCTCGAAGACCCGAGCAGCATGGCTCCTCTTGACCAGCAAATCGCGAAGATGCAGTTCGTGCACTTTGCTCCAGTCTTGCTCGTCCCACGCTGTTGAGGCCCAGGAAGAATAGAGGTTGACGAATTCTTCCTCAACAAATTGCCGTTGCGCCTCATCCGACTGGAGCAGCGACCGCAAATCGACCTATTGGTTTCCCAAAAATTGTAAGAAAATGGGTAAGTATCACATTTTGGCGTCCTAATGAACCTGTGAGGGCCAACTGACCTTGACAACCGTCTGGGTAACACATTCCACATCGTCCAACAAAACTTGGGCAATGCGCCATTTGACCTGGGAAGCCGTTTCTGGAAGAGCTGAGAACATCATGCGCACACAGGGTAGGTATGGCAAAAGATCTGGCGTCGATCGCTTTGCGTCAATGTGTGATATTTCAAGGACTTTGAGGCCTCGATCTGGCCCGCCTCGAACTCCATCTTCAAGGAGCATTCCAACTGTGCGTATGGCGTCCTACACCGAGTTGAGAAGAATGACGAAAAAAGACAAAATGGGGGTTCTCACCTTCTTGAAAACTATCAATCTCTTTGCAGTCCAGAGACGGCGTCCGACTGGAGACGACAACAAGCCTATGTAGAGTTCCTTTGTTATGCGTTCGAATTGCATGGCGGCTTCGTGACAGATCTCCGCGTCAATGTCGCATGTGTCGCAAGGTTCCCGTTTGATCTTGTCCAGAGTTGCCTGGGATAGCGCGACCTGCTCCTGGTGTTGAGGTAATAATGCTTGCGTAGCATTCTCGGAGAAGCTCCGTTTTATCATTTCCTCAATTTTCAGAGCCTCGACCCGCATGAGGTTCAGAATCATGTTGTAATGCAGTCTAAACTGGCTGCGCAGTTTGGTGGCAGGACCCGTGATCATCTGAGTCAATTCTGCGGCCGAGGGTGCCTCGGTCTTGCCTGGCGTGACGATGATGACCGTTCCAACGGTGTCGAGGCCTCGACGACCGGCGCGGCCGGCCATTTGAGTGTACTCTCCAGGGAGCAAGTTTCGAAATTCGCGGCCATCGTGCTTACGGTATCCTGAGAAGACCACGGTACGCGTGGGCAGATTGAGGCCCATGGCAAATGTCTCCGTGGCAAACAGCACCTTCACCAACGTTTTTGCGAAAAGAATCTCAACGATTTCTTTCACAATGGGCAAAAGGCCTCCGTGGTGGACAGCGACACCGCGGCCCAGCATCTCTCGCAGGCGTCTGATTTGAGGCAGCACCCGGTCCTCAGGTTTGAGTCTCGCGATCGACCTTTCGACAACCATGTGGATGGCGCTCTTCTCGGTTGCGGTGCAGAAGTCTTGGTTCGAGAGAGAATCGGCATTCTCTTCGCATCTCTTCTTTGAAAAGACGAAGATACAGGCTGGGAGGAGATTCTCTTTTCGCAAGTACTGGACAAGATGCACCCAGATGTTCCTGTCTTGAGCAGCCGTCGTCCTCCCGCCCCCACGTCCTGTTCGCGCAATATTACCCTGACCGCGGTTCGGGGCAGGCCCGCGTCCTCGCTGCTGTGCACCCCCTCTTTGAGTGGACGGGCCGCGGGCAGGCTGGCCGCGACCGCCTCCTCGTTGTCCAGGTGCCTGGCCTTCCCGAGCAGCCGTGTGAGCCTCGATGGCTTTCTGCTCTTTGATTTTATCCAGTCCTGATAAGATGTCGTTGGCAGCTCTCCATCCACTCTGGAGGAAGCGTTTCTCTGAATCTACAATCTTGTGCATCTCTTTGCCAGCCCACAGGTAATGCTCCAACGGTACGGGTCTCTTGGGCGTGGAGATGACGTAGATATCCTTCTTCTTGGTACGCCCAACCCAGGACGCAAATTCGTAGGTGTTGGGCACGGTGGCGGAGAGGAGGATAAGTGTGACGTGATCGGGTAACATGATAATGACCTCCTCCCAGACCACTCCTCGCTCAAGGTCATTGACATAGTGCACTTCATCAAAGATGACAAACTCTACATCCCGAATGAGGTCGGCACCGCGGTAGAGCATACTACGCAAAATTTCCGTTGTCATGATGAGACAGCTCGCTTCTGGATTGATCTGGACATCGCCGGTCAATATGCCCACGTCATCGAAGATGTTCTTGAAATCCCGGAACTTCTGATTGGAAAGGGCCTTGATAGGGGACGTGTAGATGGCTTTGGTCATATGCTTCGCAGCCAGGGCGATGGCATATTCTGCAACCACAGTCTTTCCCGCCGAGGTGTGGGCCGCCACAAACACTGAGTCGCCGCTTTCAAGATGATAGACTGCTTCTTTCTGAAAAGTGTCGAGTTCGAACGGCCACGTCCGCGCCATGTCGGGGACCAATTCTTGGAAGTTTGGAATAGCCTTGTTGATGTCCACCACGTGAGCCCATTTTTTACCCGGTCCCTTGGTGGTTGCGGGTAGTAATTTCCCACGCGGCGCCAGAGATGGAAATTCGACTGGAAGCAGATCGTCGAGATCGGCATATTCTTCCTCGTCATCTTGCACGATTGAAGGTCCATTTCCCGACTCAGCCGTACTGTCTCCGTGGTGGTCAAGGGCTGAGGAGCCTGGGCCAGCTTCCCCGGTAGCATTCAATGTCTGTTCCACGTCCTCGGCATCTGCTTGGGCCTCACCTGGTCCCTTTTCGGCAAGTTTCATGCCCCTGGCAAAGCCCGGGGGCACCTCGAGAAGGCCACCACCGACTCCGAAGTTGATGACACGAGCGAGCCCGTTGGATTTTTGGATTGGTCGGGAGTTTTCTCTCCCTTCCTCCAGCCTGACTTGGTCTTCGTAAGCTTGAATGGTGTCGACTCCATCCAGGCCACCAGGGGCGAAGGGGAAGAAGCCCGCGGCGCCTCGCACAAAGTCGGCTCGATTCGCTGGTTTCCGCAGCAGTGAGGTGGAGTTTTTGGCAGTATCGCCGGATGCGGAAGCGGACAGCGTGACCTGTCGATAGGCGGCGACTTTCCCTTCCAGGCCGTGTCGGGTGAAGCGAGTGATGGTCCTTGTCTGGGGAGGGGGCAATCGACACAGCTCTGCGTAGTGGGCGGATTGGCCATCCCATCGTGCCTGCAGCTTGTTCAGCCATTCTGGCGAGAAGGTTGATGGTGGCGACAGAAACTGGGTTTGCAACTCATGTTTGAGGTGTTGCTCGGGGGCGTCGCTCTTGGGCGTGTACAATGGGCGAGCCATGGGCGCGAGGGGCAGGGGCGCTGGCTGTGGTGACGAGGAGGTTTCCGGTGTTGAGGCCATAGGAGTCGCGCTCAGTCGCACCAGAGTCACCAGCCGGGGTTGACGGAATAAAATCCCAATCTTACATGAAAGATTCAATAACCAGTAAGTTCCATGTGTTCGATTGGAAAAGTCAGAAGCTTTTCACACGAGTGGAGCTCTACTTTTGCTATTTTAGGCGGCCGACTATCACTTCCTCCATTCTTGCACGAGGTGCGGGAGGGAAGAACTATATAACCCTTTTAACGACTTATTAGACCAATCTTGATAAAAAATCACGAAGTTTCGATGTTCATGACATTCTTCTTTCACGGAAAATTCGTGAAATCTTACATCCAGGTCACGTGCGTGACGCCAGGTTCTCGCCTCAGCATGCCAAGGTTGTGCCAAGCCGTTCTCTAAACGCCCCACATGGGTTGCGAGGATGTGAAGATTGGCGGGTGCCGCCGCTAGCATCGTCACCGAAGTGGCGAGGCCGCCTACTGGTGCGAGCGAGGCCAGTCACCGCTCCCTAATTCGTAAAGCCGACGGGAGTGGATGCACTAGGGCTACTAGCGCCGGCTAGCTGACCAGGGGCCTCGTCTGACTACTGGCGTTCTTAGTCTGGCTAGCTCCTTCGGCCCGGCAGAGGCCCACAGGCCCATGGCAGCTCGTGCAACTTTTCTTTCTGTTTTTGGCTCCTGGGAGGCCGCCTTCCCCCCAGGAATAACTAACCACTAACCAGAGGGTGAGGGGGTGTGAGGAAGGTAAGATGAGTGTGCAGTGCGTAGAGCGTGTGACGCTGAAGTGGGCCTATCGATGGCCCCTGATGGCTCCTCTACCTGCTTTTGCAGTACCCAGGCTACTCCACTCCTCTTCCGCTCTTCTTCTGCCTCTTGACCCAGGCCGTAGTTTCTCTTCCTCTATAACTACCAGCTCTACGAACAACTACCAACTACCGGCGGCAAACACCCCCAAGGGAACAGTAGTCTAATCTAGGTCTGGCTGCCGTCTGGACAGTTGGCTCCTAATCGCCCAGACTATCACCCAGACTATCACTTCATTCATTCGCCCTCGCCCCTCCATGGCGGGATTCTGCCGCCAACCAACATGACTGAGCTTTTTCAGCGGTCCAATGCTCCAGCAAATCGCAGGTACACCGTCCCCTCCAGCTGAAGCCCTAAACACCTCTCGACAACATCATATCCCCCTCGTAGAGGAAATATGGACCCGCGGAAGAGTAAGCACGCCTTTGACCTCCCCAGGCTCAAGACGACTTACTCACGACCCGCTCGCGGTCGATTCACCTTCTACGACGTCAAATTCTGGCCGTATGCCGCCGCCTCATGCGATGGACCGATCTTCGCCGTTGCTGCCCAGAGGGGGATCATTGTGGGTCGCTTGTCCAACAAATCCCAGTCTGTAGTCACCATCCTCCAAGATCTCTGGGATTTTCAAGATGATCACGCCGCATCTCCGAATCTGAATTCGTGCGCTTGGTGCTACATCGATCGGCAGAGACCTTTGTTGGTAGTCGGCGGCGGTTCAGGCCAACTCAAGGTTGTTGACGTTCTCCACGCCCAACCTGTTGCCACTCTGCTGGGCCATGGACGGGCAGCCATCAATGACATCGCTGTTCATCCTCTCTATCCGTGGATCGTCGCCACCGCTTCGCAGGATGGGGCGCTTCGAGTCTGGGATCTACGCCGACACCGCTTGCGCCACCACGCACCATCCATCATCCTCTGTGGTGATGGAACCGAAGGACACCGCGCCGGCGTCTTGTCACTTGCATGGCACCAGACCGGCCGCTACTTGGTATCGGGCGGCCACGATCACCGCATCTGTGTGTGGACCATACCCGACCTTGAGGATGGCTCTCCCTTTTGGGACACAGTTTGTCCAGAGCTGGTAGAGCGACGCTCGAACGAGACATTTGTCATACACTGTCCTCACTTCGTCACCCAGGCCGTCCATACCCAGTACATTGACTGTGCCAGGTTCTTTGGCGATTTGCTTGTGACAAAGGCTGCCGTTGAAGGCAAGATTGTGTTCTGGAAGATCACCGGCTTCGACTCAGGAAGATGCCCTCCAACTGCAACGACAGCCCCCAAACTCGAGGGTCACCTCGACACGCGCAACGGCTTCATGCGTACCGTTATCACCGATAAGGATGGCTATGAACGTGTGGGGATTCGAAGCGATTGCAAGAACAAGCCTCCTTACCGAAGGCTCCTGGAGTTTGAGACTCCCCACGACCAGGTATTCTACATGCGGTTCGGCCTGCTATTGCCTTCGCAGGCCTATCCAGACATACATCCGGTGCTAGCGTTCGGCAACGCCGCTTCTGAACTTCGCTTCTGGGATCTCGAGCGGTTGTCTGTGGGGCATGCTGGCGAAGTCTATCCGGACGCCCATCCTCGTCGCGCTGGCAGAAAAAGAAAGAGGCCGGCAACCGAAGTCGTACCCACAGCAGAACAACCAGAGAAACGACCTCGAAATCCCGACACCGCTCCCTTAGCCCCTGAAAGATGGTCTTCGAGGCTCAAGCAAGACCCTCCAGCTACCGAGATTGGGAATATAGAGACCAAGGAAGAGGTTGTAGGGATCAGGCAAGGGTCTGCACAGATCAAGATCGAGCCCGTAGAGATTCGGCAGGAGTCTCCAGGTCCTATATCACAGACTCCTCCGGCTCGACATGTCAATGTTACAAGAATTCCGAGTCAATTAGTGTCGGACGTCGCTCAACCCTCTCAGGAAACTCCAGTCACCAAAAGAGAGACAAATTCTGTCGGGAGATCGACTGCGATAAAATCAAATGGCATCCCTCCATCTCCAGACACTCCAGCTGCCACCACAGAACTAAACCCTGTCAGAAGATCGCGTCGTCTTTTGAAGCCACCGTCTCCGCCCGCTTCAGATGGCTCAGAAGATCGAAGTCGTAGCAGGTCGCCGTCTATCGAAGCAGGCGCATCAGGCACCGCGCTCCCATCTCCAGAGACTTCACCAGAAGCAGATCTTGTCAGAAGGTCGACTCGTTTAAAACGGAAGGCTTCGAATGTATTTCCGGAAACTGTAGATGGCCCAGGAGATACCATTCCCGCCAAAAGGTTTTTGCCTTCTCCGGGTCCCGGAGAAGAGAGTCGTAATACAACACAAGGGCAGGAAGGGTCTGCTCATTCTCTGGAAAACGCGAGACGGAAGTCTCTGACGCCAGAGTGTGAGGTAGAGATCTTGGCAAGTATAGAGGCCGACGAAGAGTCTTCTGGCACTCTAGAGGTCGAGCGAGAGGGGTCTGCCAGTTCGATTATCGAGAAAGAGGCTTCCTACAGCGTAGAGTTTGTGCGAGCAAGGCCTCTGGCTCTAGACTTCGCGTCAATGTGTGGCGACTCTATGGACATGGACAAATGTTCTCTGAACATCAAAAAAGCCCCCATGGATGTTGACACGCCAGAGTCCCGTACATCACGGATGTCTGATCTGAAGTCAAGCCTGCTAGGGTCCCAATTCAACTCTACTGAGGAGGGCAACAAACCCTCGACGGCCGCGGACTCCACACTAGTTCGCTTTTCGGTCATAGACGACGAGGACTACGTCTCCATCAACGACCCTGAAAATCCTCCTTTTCACGCCCCCGACCGTGAAAAATATCCAGTCGACGAGCCCCACATGCCTCTCAAATCACACGCGAGGGTTGTGGTTCATAAGCTCCAATACAAGAAGCGAGCCCCGTTTGTGGCGCGAGCAGTGGATTGGAGCCCTTGCGGGAGGTGGTGCATAGCAGTTGGAGAGTCCTGCCTCAACCAGGAAGATGGCTGGGGCGGCTTGGCTGTGCTGCATCGTCCTGATTTGCCAAAGGTTAAGATGGACGACAAGACCGAAGCATTGAACAGGGCCTTCAAAATAAGGTCAGGGATGCTTGACCGAGTTCAAGGAGATGACAAAGCACTCAACCGTCTCCTCGAAGAATTTGCGTCGTTCATGCAAGTACGCGATGCTGACGGGGAACAAGAATCCCAAGATGATTCAGACGAAGGATTTGAAGACAAGTCAGACGAAGACTCTAGGGGAGACTCCGAGGAATCTAAACAGGACTCTAAAGATGACCTGGAGGAAGCTAAAGGTAATTCGAAAGATGACCCCACGGACTTTGAAGAGGATGAGGGATCTGAAGGTGACTCTGAAGCTGACCTTCAGGACTCGAAGAGGAGTGGGAAGAACAACTTCACGATGACCCTGAGGAATCGACGAGGACTCAGAAGAAGAACTTCACAATGACCCTGAAGAATCTAAGGAAGACGAAGTCTCTGAGGAAGGAAGAGCTCTAAAGGCGGCCGCGAGAAGTGCACACCGGACCGCCAAAGGCCTTGCGCTCTACAATTGTTTGACAGCTTCTTGACTGTGAGTTCCGCTTGCCGAGTTCGGCCATGTTGTTGGTTTATTCTGCATGTACGGACGTCTTCTGGCACTATACTTGGATTGTCTCTGGCTTGCCGTCTTGGAAATTTCCAATTTGACTACTGTGAGCATCCCAACCACGGCCAAGAACCCAGCGAGCAGGGCCTTCTATCATGGCTCGGCTATTCTATCATGCCCCGAAAAGCTGTCATTCGAGGGAGTTTGGTTGCCCAAGGAGGGAATGGACTCCTGAACCAACCAGCCAGCCAGCTAATCACGTCCTGTAGCATCAAGGAGCAACATTCTTCCCGGATGTATCTCCAGGAAGGATGCAGGCGGTCGCAAAAGAGGCGAAGTGGTTTTTTTCAAGCCCCTGCCGTCAGGGGGGCAGCGATTACTACGTACAGAATATACAAGGAACCAGAAATCGTATATATATGTACAAGCAATCAGATTGCAGGGTGCTATTGAGGTGTCCCTGATGATGCGACACTCTACAAGAGGGCCCGGCACGCTGCGAACGCCACTGCAAGGGTAGTTGAGAGATGCCGAGCGGTAAGCTCCAGACGTAGCCACCGTAGCGGAGTTATGTCAGCGCACCTCGCGACTCACACGCGCTGTGAGGTCCAGGAGGCAGGAGGCAGGTAAAGCAGAGAGGCAAGCAGGAAGGTAAGCAGCAGGCAGAGCGTGGTGACCAAAAACAAAGTTCAAGTTCCATCAGTATATACCTCACCATATCCACAAGTCCCATTATCACGCGCGACTTCCAAGGATGGGGTAGAAGAGCCCAAGAAGAGCCTCAAGTACAAAAACAGGGCCACCACGACCGGTGGGACTTGGGACTCGATTCCCAACGGGCCAGTTTTGGAGCGTGGCAAGACGGTCTCACCGACATTTCTACGCAAGGAGACCGGCGAGGTGAGCGCAGTAGGGGGACTTTGCCGCTGTGGAAATAAAAACGTCGCAGGATCAACTCAGCTCCCGTCCCAGGATCTCTCTCTCTCTCTCTCTCTCTCTTTCTATTTAGGAATCATCGAGAGGCGCCTCCTTTCGCGAAACCTCGAGTCCACTCAACACGGTCGGTATCCCACGTGTGGAAGTGGTGATCACTGATCATCGTAAAAGGAAGAAATAGCTTTCCTGGGCGGAGCTGACCATGTATCTTAGCGCAAGACCCAGTAATCCATCCCTCGCGGGGCGGAGCAGAGTAGAGGAGAGAAGAGTAGCCGAGATCCACCATGAATGAAAGATGGAATCAAGAATCAAGGCTTAGCTCCGCCACCCACGCACGAATCAACAACTTGATGTCATGGTCCAAAAACGAGGCACCTGCAAACTGGAAACTGGGACTTCCACCCCCAGAATGCTGGATGGCTGTTTGTATGGTCTCCGGAAAGGCCCCCGTGGTTGCCGACTCAATCGTGTAGGTGTTCTCTTGCCCAACGGGGGAGGGAAGGAAGGATGTGCCCTCCGTCGCAGTGCCAGGCGCGCTGGTATATAGTATATGCATATGTGTACGGAAAATGCCTCCCGTGTTGTGGGTGCTGGGTATCATCCGCCCCATTCTTCTCTGGAATGATAAGCAGGAAAGGAAGAGGGGAGGGGAATGACCATGCATCTAGGACAAGGAAAAAGATGGTCGTAACGTCGCGTCGTGGACAGAACTACATACCCAGTAGAGATCGCTCAGTCAAATCAAGTTGCCCCTCTCACTTCATCCATTCTCCACGCTCTTCATCTTCCCCGTGCCCGTTATTCCCTCATCGTGCCCCAAAGATGAGTCCTTCCTCTGCGGACTGTTGACGCCACTCCCCAACCCATTGCCGGTGTATAGCCCCTCAAACTCTCCCCGGACCCCTTCCACCAGTTTCCCCACGACATCAATCTCGGCTGACAAATCCTCCACATTCGCGGCCAGCGCCGCTACCTCCTCGAACTTCCTCCGTCGATTCGCATCGGCGATCATCTCTTGTACCAGGAATCTCTGTTCTTCGAGGACAATCAGGCGCTCACGGAGCGACTTTTCCTCGGATTCGAGTTCGGATATCCGGGCCGAGTTGGTGGTGGCGAAAGAGGCTACGCTGAGGGCAGAAGAGGAATCCTTCCTTGCGTGGTGCGAGCCATTCAAGATCGCCAAAGAAGAACGCGGGTTGGGGTTGTGATGCAAGTCAGCTGGTTTGGTGCTGTTGCCATGAGGTGTGGCGTGTTTGAGGACTTTCGGAAGGGACTTTAAGGGAAGCATATGGAGATGTAGAAATTGGGTGGCGTTTTGGTATATGGCTTTCTGGAGTTTCAACTGTGTCGGCGATTGGCTGGGCATGTCCCGTATACGTCGTGCTGCGGTGTCATATTGTGTGAATGAATCCATGAGTCGTTTGCGCGTACGTGAAGCGTCGGTGATTTGACTTGATGAAGGAGGATGATCCGGGTCTTGCAGGACTTGGAGGAGTTTCTGAAATTTGGGGAGCAGGAGCCGGATACCCCGTTCAAATTGAAGGAGATTACTGTATGAACGGCTAAATGCCTCAATCGACGGTGAGGTCAGGGAGGCTTGGAAGTCCCTGCGGGCGAAAATCACTTGATTGCACTCTTTGCAGAGGCGTATGTCTACCGCGACAGTGTCATTGGGGGCTGGCTTTTCTGTGATGGTGAGGCGGGTGTTAGCTGTCAAGTTGGATATCAGTATGTCAAAAGAAGAGCAAGGTAGAAAGAGGCAGGCGTACTAGTAGCAACATCGAGGCCGATGACTGTTGAACATCCCGTGGCAGCGTCTCCACAAACCACCTTCCCACATGTTCGGCAGTGATGTCGCCGGAACGAGTATTGGCTGAACTCTTGCTGGCAGTACGGACATCTGGGGACGTCGGCGTCAGTCTGCCAGGGCACGACGCTTTGCTCGAGCACCTTTCGAGGGTCTGTTGGAGCCCAGGTTAATGACCATCTCTTGTTATGAGTCGGTGGTGGGATTTCGTCCGGTGGGTTGGCAATTATCTGCGTCAACCGTGAAAGCCTTTTCTCCAACCTGGAGACCTCCATCTCTCTATGGCTGAGTTTGTTTCGCCTCGCACTCTCAAACTCGGCCATTCTGTCTCTTTCCAGACCATGTCGGTCTGTATAACCCTCGCGGCTTTTGTAACATGTCTCGCATACCCGATACCAGAGCCCTCGAACGGGCTCATGTTGTGCAGACCTCGATAGCTTCATTTGATACATGGTATGCTCCTCGCAAAAGAGCTTCCCGCAGTGTCGGCAATTGACGACTCCCGCCGTAGACCCAAGCCTCTTCTCACATGTTGGATCAGAACACACGTCGTACACGGTCCTCTTTTGCCAGTGCTGTTTTGTGATAATGTCGTCTGGATCGATGATCGATTGGGAGGGCTTGGGGGGCAAAGGCGGAGCAGCAGGATCCCTGGGACCTCTCGAGGCAGATTCACTCCTCGGTGTAGGCGTAGTGCTTCGGACACTGTCATGGTTCGACTCAAAGACATCCAAGCCCTTGAGTTTCTGGTTCAACACCGCTAGTGGCTGGAATTTCTTTGCCTTCACCATTTGTTGTTTGAACCAATCTTTCACCTCATCTTGTTGTTCTTCTTCAATCTCTTTATGTGCATCGTCTAGGTGCCTATTCAGTTGCAGCAAGGTGACCATTTCCTCACTACATATGGGACAGACCAAACGGTCCGTTGCGGCGGCGGCTGCGGCTGCCGTAGACAAGTCCGGCGCCCCATGGTCGAGTGATACTCGTGATACTATGTCTTGAGGATCAGAGGACGGAGGGGTAGAAGTCCCGCTCTCAGAGGTATCCAAGGACAGAGTCGAGGCCGAAGGGGACAGAACATGGCCAGGCAGAGGCGAGGTAGACTTTGGTGGAGGAGCAGGAGGTCCCAGGGTTCTACTGTTTCCCAGAACCCTTCCGCCGCCGATGGTACGCCGGGACATTGTACTGTTGTTTGGCTTCCATCAAGCGAGGTTGAGTGGGAGGTGGAGGGATAGATGCTCGATAGAGGGGCGGAAACGGTAAGAGTGTCTGCGCGGCAGAAAAGGCAGAGTCACCAGAGTCAGAGGGATAGAACACGACCTAGGGCCGCTTGGTCACCCAGTTCCGCCGTGCAGGCACGAAGCCACAACTCAAGGGCTTTTGTTGGTCGAACGGACTTACGACGAAACATGGAGGTGGCCGCTGTTATCCTTCCATGGCCACCAGCCTTTGCCGTGGTTTGGTGGCTTGGCACGGAAAGACAAAACTGCGAGCCGGTATTCTGCTTGGAGGCGAGGAGAGACGCCGCTTTATTTTGATCACGTGGTGTGACGTCATCTTCACCACCTCCCCAAGACCTCCCTTACCCATGCCCGCTTCTAAGTCAACCGTTAAACCGCCCTACAAAATCGAGTCTTGATGTCCACCATGGCCTTGCAATGAGGACGGCGCTGGTCCTCCTTCCGCCAATGTGCTTGTATCACTCCAGATAGTCGAGAGCCACCAATCTAGTAGGGTGTAATCGCATCCCCGGACTCGGTTCATTTCGATGTCTCGATATCTAGCAAAGCTATCCGCGGCTGGCGGAGCACGAGGCTCTACATTAAGAATCAATATCAACAAGTGAAGACTGTGAACACTCAGATGACAGCCGAGACGACCCCGGCGCCAGCAGGATGAAAGCCAGCTTGAGTAGAAAAGAATGTTGAATCTATCCTTTTTGAGGGACGGAATTCAACGGACTCCCTTCCCCGGTCCTCCAGCCTGCTTCCACTTACTATACAGACTCGTAACAATTATAATCGTTTGAATATGAGTTCTCTAATCTGTCCACTTAGCTGTTTCAGCAGTCGCGTCTCCCGGGATGCACCCAGTGCCCTGCAAAGTGTTCGTGTCTGCATCATGACTGACGATGTTGTTGACTGCTCTGGTGACTGCTCGTACGCCATTTTCGTCGCACAACAGATGTTTAAACGAGCCCTCAACGTGAAAGCTATGGTGTCCACCATCAGCATGAGCCTTCAACCAGTGAAAATTCACACAGGTCATGGATGGTCCATTGTGACAGAAGAAAAGCTGTGGTTCGTCACAGTCGAAACTCCTTGCTCTGAAGCTGCGCTGAATCGGGTCCATGTTACTGTTGAAGGCGATGGCTCCAGCACCAGCGCGTGGTTTGTTGCGACCCCTTCTGCAACAACTGCTATACAACCCACAGTTGAGCAGCACCCTCTTCCTGACAATCAATCTTGTACACGCAACCAAGGGTCCATCAGCAAGGCTCTAGCACTTTTTCTCTCTTCTGGCAGCCAAGTCAGCATTGAGCACATGAATTTGAGGAATGCAACCTTATCCACCCCACCAAGGTAATCCTCGGAGTTCTCAAGGGAGAGTGAGGGTAGCGGAGGATTGCCTTTCGAATCCCCTACTACGGGGGTCAGACATTCTGATCAACAACACTAGCAATTTCCAACTCGCCTTGTTCATCGAATACTTATGTTGTCTTCGAGCTTCGGCATTGGAACTCCATTAGTGGGGTCCTCAGATATGCAATCATCTCTGCAACATGGTATCTGTTATTATGCAAGCCTTCATCATCTCGAGCGTCAAAGAGATGCTTATTCTCCATCATATATTGAACTGGGGCGAGGCTACTAGCCATGGGTATCAACTCGTACGGCGGTGGGTATAGCCTCTTCCCAACGCGCACACTCAACTAGGGGAAGTCCTCTCTGTTGGTAACTTGGTTGATTGTCCATTCTATGAAAGATAGTCCCCCAGGACTATATAAGAAGAACCATAGTCTAGGGTCGGCGCCCCAGCCAATCATAACGCTATCCACCACTTCAAACTTCTCCCATTACAATATATCCTAGGCCTTCGAGATGGGACCCTCCACGAGCAGCCCAATAACGTCACCGGGGGAGAGCGGATATAGGCTAACTTACCACCCATGCCGTGTTCCAGATATCTACACTATATGACCAGCCTCTTTGCATCATCATCTCAGGCGCTTTGTAGAACTCTGGCTGTATTTCTTCATATGGATAAGAACCCCCGATCCGAGCCTCGCCGAAGTTCCACAGCACAGAGGAACCCCATGCGTGGTTCTTTGGATGCCGGAAAGACCGAGATGCTTAGATTGTTCGTTCAACGCTCACAATTTTACGTGGGCAGGGTTTTACGCCCAGCCTCCTCAAAGTCCATAAGTATGCTCTCATCCTGGATGGTCAGCATGAGTTAGGTCCAAGACATAGTCAGTTGAGGTTTTGCTTCGATGAGCCTAGTCAAGGTACCACAGTGTGTGACATTGGCTTACTGAGATCCCTGAGTTCACCCCAATGGCTGCATAAAGTTTCATTGCGATCATCAAAGCGTTTGATGGTTTCTTAGAGCGACTGAATCGACTGCACACCTCCGTCTTTTCGCTGACATCCTTGTCAAGATTGTTCGGGCATCACCAGAATTCGGTCCTCAGAGAGGCAGGGAATGTCACAACCACCAAAAGAAATCGAGACGAGCGATTCGGTGGACTCGTTGGTGGGCTGTCTTTTGCGGCCTCTCCACTCTTCTTCATCCGACCACTCCACGCCAGATTCTTCCAACTCTTATGGCTCCTCCACCCTCAATCGCTGACTGACACTCCTGGATTTCCTTTGAGATGCTGTTGCTCTTGAAAATTGCTGATACCTCTCAAATTCACAAATCTCCGTCGCCCCTGTATCTTCGGTCCCGACGAGAAGCTTTCTTGCTCCTTGTGCATCGAGAAAGTCTCGTAAGTTTTCAAAAAACTGTGTACCCTAACCGGGCGAAGAGGGGTTGGGGTGGGTTGTTGAGCTGATGAAGTTCAACTCCATGACAAATTTGCCCGATGTGTGACCCTGGACGAGTGTTGAAGCAGTAAGCAACAAAGTCGTCCGGCGGTGGGTGGGACGATTACAAAGCGCTTGGAATCAAAGATGGTGTGAATGTCGCTCCTCAAGCGGGTGGTGTTATCTGGATGCTTCATCTTGTCGATTGCGATAGAAGGTGCGTAATCATACATGAGATTCCCGTTAAACCACCCTCTTTCCGCCGTGGGAATCAAGTGAGCGTTTTCCACAGCATAGCCACACTGTGTGAGCCTACAGTTCCACTTGGGTGGTGCGTGTGATCTCCGGAGGAGATTCGGAAAATCTCTCCAGGGGAGAGGAAGAGTGGCCGGAAATCGCCAGTGATCGAAGGTGGGAACAACGGGGTAGTCCACGACCTATCCTACTTACCGTTAGAAATTTGCAAGCTTGCATCAGAAAACGTGAGCATATCGTTGACAGGCTGCGCCACGTGAAAATAATATGACTTGCTCCCCAGATTGCTCTCAGATTTGCCAACCACCGGCTTGTTTCCATCTCTGTCAGTAGAAAGATACCCTTCCCATGCGTTGTTTGCAACAATTGCACATCCAATCCGTGCCGTTTCGTAGTGCGCAGGTGAGCCACATTTGAGGAGGACGTTCCGGAAATCATCCTGATAATATGGATGTCTTACCCTAATAGGCTCAACATCGGTAGGATGCGTTTGTCTCTGCGGATGAGATGGTTCGGGGCAATAAATGGTAGAAGCTCGCAGAGGGGGGAAACGCGTTGTTTACGTTCATTGTTTACGGTCACGCGGGGGTGGAAGCTTGGCACGTCGAGCAAACCTACTTGCCGAATGCGGGTTTAGGGCGGCGTCACCCCCGTCCCGATCTGGGGTGAGCCGCGAGCAGTTTTTACTTATTCTTGGCGAGAGCTGTCGAAGCGGGGGCTTTAACTGAGAGACACCACCTGCTCAATCACTATTGCGGTGGAAACCTCGATCCTTGTGTTTTCAGCTTCTGTTGACCCCTTTTCGTGGTTGACAGGACGAGACCTCGTCAACCCCTCGTTGATTCTCCAGGAACGCTGCCCAGTGTCCTTGAGAAGCTCTCAAACCCCAAAACCGCTCACTACGTCATAGCATCGAGACGCGATGGTGAAATGGGCAACTCTTCTCTTCGGAGCTCGCGAAAGGGACTCACCACATCACCATGGCGAGACACGGAGATGTAAGTTACAGCTCTGCACTCTGTTAAAACCAGGATATTGAATTGAACTAGTACTTCCCGCGCACAGCTCCGACCTCCCGCCATCTGCCTTTCCCGCCAAAGAAGTCACCAAAGTTGCGCTCCGATTGAAGTATCAGATCGAGGAAGTCATCCCCATCGAGCTCCCTGAGGAGAAAGTCATAGCCGCCAACAGCTCTGTGATAACCCAGAAGGTGGTGCAAACCGCCAAGGAAGCGGGCGGTACTGACTATGCGGCATGTGTGGTATATTGTCTACTTGTGTGCAAGAGATGGTTCACCAGACAAGCCAATCTGGAGCTTTGGGATGCAGACTTGCACCACGTTCGTGCAAAGGCCTGTGAAATGATCGCCAAACGCATCATCGAGGCCGAGGATGACCAAGAGTATCTGATGCAAGACATCCTCCTCAAGCGATACTCGGTCCTCCGCAAAGAGGAAGAGACTGTTCCGCAAAATGTCATTGAGAGAGCCGTCGACCTCCACTGCCTGATCGTCATTGGGTCATCTGGCTACCAGAAGTGCGTCAAGTACCTTTGGAGAGGTTGGATTCACCAGGACGACAAGGACCCCGGCAGGTTCGTCTTTTACAAGGACCGGGACAACACCAATTACTGGGTCCATCTGAACCCCGACCGCATGCGCACGCCCTTGTACCAGAACGCCCTGCAAATCTCGATATCCGTTCTCTATCTAGCCCTGTATACCGGTGCAGTCAACACCGTGAACGAAGACGGCGACCTGGACGTCGTCGAAGGCATCCTCTATGTCATGACGTTGGGCTTCATCTGCGATGAAATTGGCAAATTCTGGAAAGTCGGCATCTGGTATTTCGGTTTTTGGAATGCCTTCAACAATTGCCTCTATGCCCTGCTTACTGCCTCCTTTATCATCCGCATGATTGCGCTCGGCCATTCCCCAGACGAGAATGACGACAAGCGTCGCCAACTCAACCGATTGGGCTATCACATATTCTGTGTTGCCGCGCCCATGTTCTGGGGCCGCCTCCTCTTGTACCTGGACACGTTCCGCTTCTTTGGTGCCATGCTGGTCGTCCTGAAAGTCATGATGCGGGAATCGATCATCTTCTTCGCCCTCCTCCTGGTTGTTTGCGTAGGCTTTCTTCAGGCTTTCATCGGTCTCAACCAAGTCGAGGGAAACGCCAGCATCACCAGCTTCATCATCACCGCCATGGCCAACTCCGTCATGCAATCACCTGATTTCGAGGGCTTTGACAACTATGCTCATCCCTTCGGCCTCATACTATATTACATATTCACATTTGTCGTCATGGTGATCCTGCTCAATATCCTGATCGCGTTATACAACAGTGCATATGAAGATATCACGCAGAACGCGATCGACGAGTACATGGCCATGTTTGCGCAAAAGACATTACAATTCGTCCGTGCCCCAGATGAAAATGTCTTCATCGCGCCTTTCAACCTAATTGAGTTGTTCTTTCTGGTAATTCCGTTTGAATGGTGGATGTCCCCATATCACTATGAGCGATTGAATAACTATGTCATGGGCGTCATCTATTCGCCGCTTTTATTGATCACGGCTGGTCTGGAAGCTGTGGATGCCCGCAGCGTGCGAAGTAATAGGAGCCGAGGAGAGGAGGATGACGACACGGTTGAAGAGTGGGAAGAACTTGCGGGTGAATTGAATTTCGAATCCGAAGGATGGGACAAAAAGGTTCAGTCCTCAAGACCCGTGGTCGAGGTCGATGCCGATGTCGTCGAGATAAGACAGCTGAAGGAGCAGGTTGATGAATTGCAACGGATGGTAAGGGCGTTGAGTCCTGGAGCTGACGGCGAGGGGAGTCGCTGAGGTTGGTTTGTCAAATGGAATGACGGGAAAATGGCTAATAATCCCCCCTGGCGGTTGTCTGTTTGACCAAGTTGCCATATTGCCAAGTTGGCTACCAAGTGATTCTAAATTGTAATATGCATCACGACTACCAGATACGAAAGGACCAGAATGCTAGACGAAGGGTCAAACACCTTGAGCATAATTCTAAACAGCTCAACAACCACGAAAAGGTAGAAGTTCCGATACACATATGTGAAATTCCTTATAGATTTCTCCCATATATACGGACAAGTCCGTCACATTTGGTTCTACCTTTCCCATCACGAGACTTCAACACCTCAACACCTGGAGTCAATCACCCATCTCAGCATCTCGAACTGTGATCCTCGCCGTACCGCAAAGGGTTTCTCTACAAGAAAACTAGGACGGAAGCATCACGCCCAGCTCAATTTCCAATCCGTTCAAGCCATGGCTGCGCCGTTGAAGCTGGTGACTTCGGACGACCTGCTGATCTGCTGTGCGTGCGGCGCGCAGTACGACGTCGACGAAAAGACCGGCAAAGACGAGTGTCGCATCTGCGAGGTGCGGAGCATATTCTCCTTTTCTTTCCCCTTGTGCATTTGCACAGACACCACCTCTCTCCACCCCATCCTTGCCACTTGTCAATCAAGAATCAAGTATTTCATCCCTCTTGTCGAAACAAACACACATCCACGCATCCAATACCCAATTCCCCCCTTTTTTATTTGGAGCATTTTTCGTTTTCTGTCCCCCCATCGACGCAGCACGCAATGATGGGACCCCCTACCTGACCCGATATCGACATCCATTAGGATCCCAGACAATTCGTTCCGCCCTCAGGCCAGGAGTTCACGACCCTGCGCAGACTCCGAGAGCAGGGCACGTACAGGAACGTGTTCGAGCCGTGCCCGCACAACGACACGGTCGTCGAGATCCACACGGAGCCCAAGGTGAGAAGAACCATTCGTTCGTCGCCACAGAGCCGGCTTTAGTCAGTGACACACGGATGGGGGGTGCATAGCCGTGGACACGACACGACACGACACTTCTTCTTATTCATGGCTCTTCCCCCCAAGGCTCAAGCTAAGATCCCCTTTGTAGTTCGGAATCGGCCAGGGGGCCCGCCTCATCCGCACGCCGAACGGGAATGTGCTTTGGGACTTGATTGCGTATTTAGACCAGGACACTGTCGACAAGGTATGTACAGCATATGCAATACGCGTGGCATACCGCGGGAAGCAGAGGAGAGATGGTGATGGGAAGCAATGGGACACCTCTCTATTTCTCGCGTGAGCTTGTATGCTTTCGTTATTGTCTCCCTCTCCCATCTCTTTAGGGGAAGAAAACAAAATTTTGATGTTGCTTGGTCACCCGCGCACGAATGGGGTTGACATGGTTGCGAATCAGATCACAGAACTGGGCGGGTTGAAGTTTATCATCATTTCACATCCGCATTTTTACACGTAAGACGCCTTCCTCGTTTGTTTGCTTTTTGGCTCCCCATTCTGTCAAGCCTCCCGACGGGGCAGTTTGCTTCATAGATGTTCGTGGTACTGACTGACAAACACGTGCACGACCTTAGAACCTGGGCGGACTGGTCTTCTACATTCAACTGCCCCGTCTACATGACCGAGGTCGACTCCGTCTGGGCCAATAGGAAAGACACACCCTCGGCCACCCTGAAGTTGCTGAAAGAACCCAGCACCGAGCTCCTCCCGGGCCTCACGTCGGTGATCTGCGGAGGTCATTTCCCCGGTAGTCAGGTGCTGCACTCCCTCCCACCAAACACGCCGATCCCGACGCTCTTCGTGGCCGACACCATCTTCGCGGTGCAGTCGAGCCATAATCCCGACCCGGGGAAGCGGGGCGATACCATTTCGTACCAGTTTCTGTGGAGCATTCCCAATTTCATCCCCTTGCCGCCGGACGAGGTGCTCAAGATCTGGAAGGCCCTCAAACCGTTGGAGTTTAAAGCGACGTACGGGGTTATGGCCAAGATCACCAATGTCTGTAAGTATCATCATCTGCTCCCTCCTCGAATTGTAGATTTGGGACTTGTGACGTAGAATGCTGATGGTGTTGGATTTCGACATCAATAGTTGAGAGACCTGGCCAGAGTCTGAGTCTGAAAGCTCGGGTGCTTCAGAGCGCAAAAATCGCCGTCAAAGCGATGGGGTATTCTGACCACAGCATCTTCGTCGAACAGTTGTGATTTATGAGAGTCGTCGTCACACAATGCTGGATGTACCCGAGTTGGCATGGGCTGCTTCAAACCAAGAGAACTGCGTTTAAACATCCATCTCGACTCGGGTCGTTCGTGACCTGCGCGTACTTTCCCCAGACCACTTTTCCGCCAGTCGTGACAAGACCAAGCTCTGATACGTTGACCTCGATGACCGTGCCCTTGGTCAATACACCCAGCTGCGTGTAGAGTGGATTTTGTGGATTCTTCTTGACGCTGATGATGGGCAATTGCACCGTGACGCCCAACTCTGGATGTGTGACGTTTGCCTTTTTGTACCGAAGACCCATGGGCCGTATAAATCGCTCGTACTTGACGGGCCGCCTCGTGAAGTCGGGTCCGACAAAGGTCGGCTGTGTAATCATTCTCTTCCAGCTCTTCTTGGCCGTCTTCTTTCCCGTCTTGACCACCTTGAACATCTCCTCCTCGCTGATCCCCTTCACCTTGGGCAGCGGGACGGAGAATTTAGCCGCCTTCTCGGCCCGCTTGTTCTTGATCGCGCTCGACAGGGCCTTCGCATTGTTGGCCTGCGACCGGTCGAGCAGGTAGCTGGGCAAAGGGGTGGAAGATGGTTCGCTGGGCGCCGCCGACTTGACGTCCCGTTCTTCTTGGGCTCTGATGGCCTTCTTCATTTGGATCTTCTCCGCATGTCGCTTCTTCTGGTGCAGTTTCGCCCGCAGGCCACGCAGGTTCTGTGCCTTGTCCGATTGGGTGTGGCCTTCTCTTGCTTCCCTCTTGCGCACCCGTTCTTCGTGGTCCAGACGCTTGCCATGCTGTTTCTGCCAGCGCTCGATGTACTCATTCTGAGGCATGGCGACGTACTCGGTAACGGAGTGGTCTTGGTCACTCACAGTATGGGGTCGGATCCTGTGCAAACCTCGCAAACAAGTTCGATCGCAACCTAGCCGCCAAAATTTTCGTGAGGGAGATGCCTGTCACGTGCTGTGCTTGTGCCAAGACAAGGCTAACGCAGCTGGCGAGTCACGTGGAAGGCTTTGACCTCCTGGGTAAATACTGGGCACAGTCGTTCGTCAATCGGAACACGGAGTATTCGAGTTAGCCGCTTCTACCCAGCAGGTACCCGGCGAGGCTCGGTAGGTATTGGAAAAGGTGAAATAAACTAGCGTTGTAAGGCATTTTAGCGTCTTGGCACTCGAATACCTATGTAACAGGCTCGGTGGGTACTCAGCTGTCATCTCTATCATTCTTGATAGCTACAGTACCCAGTGCCATATCTAGACTAAACCCCCATCCTTATGTCTCCAGCAACCAACGAAGCCTACCTACCTAAGCATGACCATACAAGTACCGAGCACTCTGCACATTGCTCGTCCATTACTAAGACATTGTACGGAATTATCCACGATCGGCTAGTCCTAATCAAGTAAATACACAGCCGAGTTTGTACTTGCGAAAAGAGGTTAAGACCCTTCTACTATGCAACTAAAGCTTTCCGAAGGCCAAGACGAAAATAAGGTGACAGCAAAAGTCACGGCTCTGGGTGAAAACAGTTGGGGTCTCGATGAAGGGCAGATCGAGATTCGGACTGCATACCATTCCAATCCCGTCACCAAGGATATGGTAAGAAGCTCGTTGACGTTCTACTAGACGACACATAAGCCCCGTGGCATCTCGGTCAAAGATAAGTTTATGGCTAGATATTGCGATGAGCACGCAGAAGAAAAAGAGACGGTTGATGCGAGCAACGCACGATGATGTGATTCGGGTCCACATTCGCTGATATAGCTTGTGGGTGACATATCGCTTCCTGCATTTGATTCTTGGGAGCTTTTGAATATATAATATTCTGTCGACTTGCCAAAAAGTGTCTTCCACGCTTGAAGTGGATTCTGCATGGGCGACCAGACGGAGGATGAACGAGCCGTCCATAGCTACCTGCCTTCTGTGAGGTGAACCAATCTAACTGTGACATGTCTGCCAGGCGGCGCCTTATCATAGATCCTTCTCGTCGAAGTCACTCAAAGAGCCAGTGTTCACGTATCCTCTCTTCGTCCTCCGGCGACTCGGCTGCATAGAACGTGTCGCGTTTCAAAGCTTGTTCAATTTTCTTAGCTTCCTCATACTCTTCGAGAGGCACCCAGCCCTCCGGTTTAACTCTGATTAGATCTTCACACGTCTTCCGTAGTTTATCTGCCTCAGCAAATGCCATGTTCAGCCGCAAGCACTCATGCTCTTCTGTTTCTGAAAAGGTAAGTGGGCACTCACACACAATCAACCTTGAAGTTCTTATCTTCGACTAGTCCTTTGTCAGCTGAATCAAATCTATCATCAAAGTGGCATTATCGTCCTCCCAAGGGGCTGCTGCACGGTGAAAGTGTTTTCGCGTCAAATGTTTGTCTTCTTTGTGCGAATAGTGTAGCGCGATGGACTTAACCTTGTGGTGGTCGTGAGATAGAGGTGATGGAGTTGACGTTTCCGTCGACGTTCGAACTCTTTGGCCTTGCTCTGCTTGGATTCAAGTTTTTAAATTTTCGTGGTATTTGAGGTTCCGGCATTGACTCTGAGACACTATCGGCGTAATTCTGAATGCTTTCGGGCTTGGGTATGCGTAGAAACCGTGGTAGAACCGCGCGATCCCGTGCTCTCGAGGCCGTCGGAGATGAAGATGCTGTGGGGCTGAAGATCCGGATGCTTTATGCCAGGACGAAGGAGGTCTGGAGTCTTGTTAGGGGCGAGAGAGGGCACTAATCGCAAGTACGTCTCGAGGCTATTCAGCTGGTCTGAGTGCGATAGCGTCTGATGATTGTGTGTCTCGCGACGGTAACACTGGACAGGCAGAATTGGCTTTCCATGCGTTTTCCAGTAAGCAATTTCTTTCTTCGCTCCTACCGCAAGGACAGAAACCACCTCTCGATCGATAAGGCGTCAATAAATGGTTGTGAAAAATTCCCACCAGAGCCTTGGCTTCATCCGGTACTTACATGGCCCACGATTAACGTCAAGACCCTTTCTTCTCGCATACCACATTTCCAATCTCGTCTCAGGGCCAACACCAGAAGCGATCTTCACTGATTCTGCCAACTGTGGACACTGACACACAAATAAAGTTGGAAGGAAGGTCTGTATCATAACAAAGGCTGCCACTCGCAGGGGACTGCAATAAGGCTACCTTTTTCTCGAGTTCCACAAGTTGAGAAATATGTTGATTGCTTTTTCATGTTGTAATGCGTTGGCATGTGGTTGTAGGTGGTATCCAAGCACGCCAAGGTCAAGTTACAGAGTGTCTGGCAGACAGGTAAAATAGGCAAGTTGCCCCAAGGCCCAACAGCGCTTAAGGTGGGGGCGGCCACTCCGGTTTAACGTCTCCTTGAAGGGCTCTCGGCACACTTTTGTCTGCAACGCTCATGTCCTCCAAACTCCAAAAGAGACTTGAGGTTGGGGTCAAAACGAGCTGTGCGTTTACACATGACCGTGGCCCTGGCAGACGGTTGGTTCTCGACTGATGATGCATCTTCCCCGACCGCCGCGGACCTCGCTTCTTGAGAACTCGTCGCACGAAAGCTGGAAATGGCTGGCGGTTCGGAGCAAGAGACAAAGACCATGAAGCGGCCGAATCAAACCCGATCAGGACGTCGGCCCAAATCAGCCAACCCATGAGCACTCTTTCTAAATCTTCTCAAGCCTTAAATAGTCAACTGAATGTATACAAGGAAGCGGTGCCATGCTATAAACGATGAAGACTCAGCTAGGTTCAGATCCAAAATCCCAAGAATACAGGCGAGTTCTTTCATGGCGCCCTGGTTGTGACTGCCCATTGCTAACGTCGCTGAATGTCTATAGTCGACAGACCACGTTACTACGTCGTGAACAGAGTCCCTCGTAGGAGCCTACAATTTCGAGGACGTGATTTTTAAATAACAACGAATCACACCGACAGAAGATCGCCTTTGGGCTGGACAAAAAACCTTCAAAACTTTGAGGAAAAGTCAGTAAGACTACGTGATGGACGTTGTCATCCACAATGCTGACCAACACAGCCCAAAAAAAGCCGAGTCTCTCAAGGGATTCCTCCTGTTGAAGCCGAAGCCACCGACGCGTGGTTAGCCATCTTCAATACTATCAACCGTTGACGGACATTCCAACGCGGGTCAACGGCGACAACGGAGACCTACCAGTTGCCTGAGGCTCTCATTTCAGTTTGAGAGCCGAAATCCTGCTGCTCAACAGTTCGATAAATTCCTTTTGAATAGCTCGATGGAGTGGGCTGATACGACTTTCACGGAGTTGGAACCGCTCGTGCGGGCGCGCTATCCGAACTTACCTCTCCAAGAAATCCGAGCTTACCTCTCCAAGAAGCCTATGTCGAATATTTCAATGACACCTTCCACAAGCTCCCCGAGGAAGTGGCGAAAGCGATCAAACTTATCCTACGACATGGTGCGCCACACTTGCCTGAGCTATTGGGGGCAATCGCCACCCTCTTAGGTCATCCGAAGGTTGATTTTGCCAGCAAGATGCTCCGCATAGGCATGAACATCGCTGCAGGCGCCTCGACACCCAGAGCCGGCAATGCCACCGCAAATTCCAGTGAACCCTTGGATTTGGCGACCATGCTGGCTACGGACGCATTTGGAAGAGCGGCCCTTGATACAGTTTCTCATGGCGCCGAGGCTGTGGCCGCAAGTGCCCAAGTTGCAGCTGAGAGCATGGAAAGAGTGGCCAATTCAGCAGACCAGGTGGTCAGGAATGTCCATGGCGTCTATGTCATTGGAAATTCGCTTGTCGATCATATCAATTACTACGGACGTTGGACGTAGAAGGTCTCAGCCATCCAAATTGCTCAGGGGTACCAGGTCATCCGGGCCCTGGCTGACATTGGAGAGCATCTTGGCGAGACCAATAGTTTCACCGTGTCGGGAAGCGGAGGCCCCGACGGCTTTGCGAAACACGTCTACGACTTCATCAAAGAGAAAATTGGTGTGATCCAGGAGGCGGAAAGGGACAATCATCGTTTCTTTGTCTACCATCCTGACACAAACTGGTATCCAGCATTTTATCGACTGATCACGGAGACACCTCTCCCGCCTACGTTTTGTACTAAGTCAGATGACCTGGACAAGTTATGTCAGTACATGCAAGAGGTTAGGGCGCAATTCAAAAGTGAGTCGGGGCGTGGAGAAGACATTATTTTCCACCTACTCATCCCCTCATGGTACTCCATCTCCTTCAAGCAGCCCTTACATTTTCCCGATTGCCTTCAGCCATTCAAAGTTGAGGGGCGGAAGCACAAGCTCAAGGAGTACGTTGAGTTCAACCTTCCAGCACCGCCTGCTGGTCTTTTGGGCGGTGTGGCGAACGTTCTCGACCCCAAAGGCTTGAACAAGGTAGCAGCAGGAGTTTCGACCGCAACAACACTACCGGTGGTGGGCTGGGGTATCAACGGTGCCTGTCTCGCTGTCGGTCTTGGCTTAGGTACTCTCACAGGATTGGGAGCGTTGGTGGCCATTCCGGTCTGGTTCGGCACCGCAGCGCCGGCTATGAGTGCGGCAGCACCAGTTATCCATGAAACTGTGTATGATGCTCTCTGTGAAGAAGCACCAAGAGTGTTGGGGTCCACCCGACGCCTAAACATGGAAGGAGACGTTGAAGGATAGTTAAGGATAACAGCGGGACAGCTTCAGAGAATCGTGTAAAGCATCAACAGCCGGACGGGGAACAAGTCGACGAGCTTCCCTCCCTCCTTCGGATGTTCGTGGAAAAGAAGAGAAAGAAGAGAAATGAGAAGGGCCTGAAGGCGCTCGACAAGGCGGCGCGGAAGGCCGCAGAAGGGGCGAGGAAGGAAGAAGCTGGTCAGAAGTAGGATCGTGGGCAAGAGCAAGCACGAAAGTCCGTGGAAGCGGCAAGGAAAGAGCCTGAAGAAGCGGGTATGAAGCAGGAGCAGGATCATAAGCAAGAGTAGACACGAACGCGAAAGGACTTTTATTTTAGAGGGAATTTTCCACACTCTCACCGGCTTCGTCCTCAAACGCTTGACGGAGTCGCCTATCATAGTCCTCCTTATCCGCCAGCTCCTTGTTGATGAACGGAACCGCCTTCGCGGTCCAATTGTCCACCATGACTGTGTAGAATTCGTCGTTGTCTTCGTGCCCGTCGGCAAGGATCGGCTGGATGTGGTCGTAGAAGACGCGAACGAGCTCCATCGGGCTGCGAAGCGCCAACGTGTACCAGACCGTCCCCGTTTCCGA
Source organism: Cladophialophora bantiana CBS 173.52 (assembly GCF_000835475.1). Lineage (NCBI taxonomy): Eukaryota > Fungi > Ascomycota > Eurotiomycetes > Chaetothyriales > Herpotrichiellaceae > Cladophialophora > Cladophialophora bantiana. The sequence goes on from NW_015971600.1 coordinate 277,406, forward strand.
CGCCTGTTTCATGACAGCAGAAAGTCTCTAGTGCGGTAGGCTGGAAACTTGAAGCTTCTACTGGGTCTTCTCCAAGACGGCCATGAACTCGGGACAAAGGGGCTCGTATGTCTCCTTGTCCAGCTGGTCGATTACCTGGTTCGACAGCCAGCGCGGGGGGGTGGATCATCTCAATGGGACAGGAGAAGGCCCATTCGAGATCAGTGAGACGCGTGATGTTCGGGAGTCTGCCTTTTCCCTATTATATAGAACTAAAATAGGCGATTAGGACAGGCTTAGAGTAGACGAGGACTTAGAGAAAAGAGGGAAGAGTCCCCGGGCTTAAGTGAAGTGGAAATAAAAAGGAGGAACTCGGTGACGGGCAGAAGAAGGTATATCCGAGATAAAGGACAGGCGGAATAATAGGAAAGGCGCGACGTGTACAGTGTAGCGAGCCGCTATCAGGAGCAAAGATCACCAGAGCGGACGCAACATAGAGGATATACTTCATTATACACGGAGGGCGTGGGTCACGAGAGATTGCATCCACCATCTTTACTAGGATCCCAGTTTCGAACCCTTAGTTCCCAAAACTATACCCTTGCGGATGGTCGTGTAAACTTTCCACATCCTCGAAGAGAAATACTTACAAAGTACGGCATAAGCATCTAATGATAGCGGGCCCCAGAAACAGGACTGAGCACGGCTAATGAGAAGGATAAGGAGGGTGAGCGGCGGCCTGAGCAGGCTGAGTAGAGTGGCAGGTCACGGTCCCAAACGGGTGCCAAGACCGGGTGCTCTGTCGCCGCTGAATACCCAAGAATCGACCGGCCCTGTTTCCCAAGAATGTCCATCGTAGCAACCTCGTCTGCAACGAGAAAGCCTCTTGCGTCCGTCATTAGAGATGGTATTCAGCGGCGACAAAGCGGCTTGCCGAGGCATCGGTTTGGGACCGTGGCCTGTCGCTTGACCCCGGGATTATGTAGCCTAGCTCAACTTCCTCTCAGCCTCCGCGTGAGCTGCCGACCCTGCTCAGGCCGCTGCTCAACCTCCTCGTCCTTCTTATTATCTGTCCTTAGTCCTGTTTCTGGGCCCCGCGGTTATTGGATACGGGCGAAAATACTCGAGCTCTCTACCATGTCGCGACTTCAGCAACTTTATGCCGCACCGATCTCCAATCTCCGGTTACATAATTGGCACAGTGGATGAGAATCACATTGACCTGGACGGTGCCGTCTACCTGACTTATGGAGCTGCCTTCTTTGCCCGGCATTCTCCATCGTGTCTTTACCAAAAGCTGCCACAACCCTCCCGCCCCAAGAAAGTCGCTTCTCAATAGTCATCGTGTGCGGCCATAATTAAGGGAGCGTCGCCAATAGCAGCCTCAACCCAGCATCGTGGCTGTCCCCAAGCTCGGGCAGGTGAACGCACCCATGAAAGACCTCAGCGTCATCGATGCGAGACTGCCGCTTTTCCTGGCACCCATTCTAAGCGCGGAATTCACATTTGCGCCAAGGCTGCTGCCTGAACTCCAGCCTCGCACGGCCCTACTCGCAGTTGGTACATCTCTTGCGATACGCCAATAAGAAATTTTGCTACTGAACCTACCAGTTTTATACAATCTATATCCATCTGCGATCAGTTTACGAACATTATATTTCAAGGGGCAAGCACACTTTAATCTTTATTTTCCTCTTACCCTAATATCATTACCAAGTGCTGGAATCAGCGTGGATGGCGGACAATGAATTCCAGTACACGCCATTGACGTCAATGTCGCAAGCAATCAGGATTCTCTCCATGAAGAAGTCCAGCTTGACTGAGGTTGAGTGTTGTCTTGAGCCAGCTTCTTTGGAGGAAGACTCGATCTACGATGCTCTTTCTTACACCTGGGGAGAACCGTCTGATACTCCCCTGATCAAGCTCAACGGTCACACTTTCAAAATCACTACAAATCTTGCAATAGGTCTTCAATATTTCGTGAAGATGGAAGCCCCACTACAATCTGGGTTGATGCGGTATGTACAAACCAAGAAGACAACGCAGAGTGGTAAGCCCAAGTGCGACAAATGAAGAGAATTTATGAGAAGGCGAAAAAGGTCATCATTTGGCTAGGAGTAGAATCCGATGACAGCAGCTACGCGATAAAAGTTCTGAATAATATCGGCAGACGCTGGGAAATGCGAAGCTCACAGCCAGCGGCTAAACGCGGTATACCAGCACCTGCCATTAATGAGAGAGCGTTTCGAGTGATAACCCAACTTCTTTCTCGCCCTTGGTGGCGTCGTGTGTGGATCATCCAGGAAGCTACTTGTCCTAACGACACCTATTTAAGATGCGGCAAAGATCAAACCCCATTTTGGGCGGTTGTGGCGACAGTAAACTTTCTAGGACAGCACATAATTCAACAATCTTCCAACAAGGTTTTCAGCCGCTCGATCTTACACATCTGGAAAGATACATCGCCCTAGACCAAGTCAGGCTCGCTCGAACACGTTCCGAACATAGGTCGAGAATGTGCAAAAATATCAGATCCAAGGGACAAGATTTTTGCATCATCTGGATTGGTTCTTGACACTCAGAGAGAGGCTGGAAACCCAGACTACAATATGTCAATTGATGAGTTGTACACAAGATTCACATATACTCTGATCAAATCACAGCGGACTTTGGATGTACTGGGACATTGTCAGGCAGACGTACGAGCGCCGTAGTCTTGGTCGAGCTTCAACTTTCTTCCTTCGTCTTTGATCCCTAAGCGAACTCTACCTTCCGGGACCCCCGACTGGACCTTGGAGCTGGACGCCACGCCATTCATCAAGAATGAAATACCTAATGAGATTTTCTCCAACAAGGTATACAAAGCATGTGATAACTACCCTCCGTCGATTCAGCTGGCGGAAGATCTCCGAACCCTGTTTATACGAGGCGCGGTAATCGATACAGTCTCAAAATTCGGTGAAACCTTTGATTGTCTATTCACACCATCAATAGCAAACCGGTGGCATTCCTGGACTGAAGCAGAACTTGGAAGAATGGATGACGAAAATGAAACTACACATGAAGCTTTCCTACGTATGCTCGTGGCCGACATACGTAAGGCAAAGGGACGATGTCTGCGTGGTTCTGCCGCGCCTTGGCCTATTCAACATAATAAAGACGACGTAAATTCCTTTGTTTCCCACACCAATATCATTCACGCGTTGAATGATAGAGGGCTCTGCCTCCTGAAGAAAGGTTATATGAGCTTAGCTCGTTGTGGCGTGACGGAAGGGGACAAAATCTGTATACTGCATGGTGGACAAGTCCCTTTTGTTTTGCGACAAGACGGGAGTTACCACCTGTTTAAGGGTGAATGTTATGTTCATAGTGTAATGGATGGAGAAGGCATGAGATATCCGAGAGTTTGGCAAGATTTCGCACTACGCTGATGATCTATATAGTTAGAACCTATGGCTATGTTGTTAGACGCAGCCTTAAGGGAGGCTGGTCACGAGCTATGAGAGACACGGTATAGCACACTCATTGGACACGTGAAAGGAAGCCTTGCAGATGGACAAGGACAAGTCACGTGGTACGCCCTGTTGGCTCTGTTGGCCCTGCCGGCCCTGTCAACAGAGCGCACAGAGCGCACAGAGCGTAAGCATTATATATACACCCTCACCCCCTTAGATAGTTACACTCTCTTCGTAGCCAACTCATGTTATCTACTGGACTATACAGTTCTTAGTAACATAGGACTGCTCATACCGCGCGTGATCCACAACCAGCTCATGCTATAATAGGATTGTTGCTGAGAACCCTAACCCAGTTAGGATCAGTAGGGATCCTTAACATATGTGCATAACTAAAAGGTACAACCTGTGATAACCTGGTTAGAGACCTCAAGAGTGACTCCTGGCAGCAATAACCGAGGGGTTGCGGAACTGTGACTCAATCGAGGACATGATTGATTGTAACAGAGCCAGAGGACCTGTCTGACTATATACTATCGAGTAATTTACACTGGTAGGTATCGACACTCGTCCGAGGCCTTCGGCCGAGTACTAATAGGCGGTCTTTACAAGTCCATCTCTTGGCAGTCCTGCCGTGTCACATATGCCAAGACACAAAATCACGTGCTATAGACTTCAATAATGCGCCAAAATCTTCTGGCTTGACTAAGGGAAACTGCTCCATTTTGAATCTGAATATGGATCTGCCTGCGTTCACGCTCGCCCCTTAGGAGTCCTGGATCGTCTGAGTTGTCACGGAAGCGATTCATAGGCTAGGCCATAAAATCCGGAGCGCACATCAGTTACTTAAAATCACCAGGCCGTTTCCTTGTTGGTGGCTGCGACTTCTCGAGATGTAACGGCGCAGGCATTCTCCGGCTCGGTTCGCCTCGATCTCGGACCTGAAGGCCCCAAGAACGGGACCTTGCGCATCGATTTGCTAGGGTATCTCCTCACCCAGAACGCTGCGAAACATTTCCACTTCGCTGCCAGCCACCCCGGCGGTCAAATGACCGTGAGGGCAGTGGAAGATCTCCAACGCACAGAGAACAGCCATCGATATACCATGACCGAAAATGGAGGCCGTCAGTGGTGAGTGTATGCGCTTCTCCGTATCTCACATCCCGCCCGCGAATCCGATGAGTTGGCCAGATACCTCGTACAGATTCAGCGTCGCAAAAGACCTCGTCGAGACGACACACCTTTTTTTCGCAGGTGCCGAAGAAGAAATGATAAGAGTGATGACAAACAACTATGCAAAGACATTGGCTCCATTCCCCCCACAACCTCCAGAAAGACGCACTCTCCTAACCATGGAGCTTGGGCCACAAAGTCTTTTCTTCCCCCTCAGCGAAGTGAGAGAATCGCTACCTCCTAGACTGACCGGCCCTCCGGCGGGATGAGCAGGGCTGTTGTCCTACCCCAACTGAGACACTGCCAGTCACTCAGTCCGTCGGTCCCCGATCGATAGACCGACCAACCGACCGACCGAGCTACCAGCCGCCTACCGATAGGCTGATCAGGCGCTTTCACCGGCCGGCGGGCGGGATTTCAGGGGCGTTGGTTATTTTTTTCAACTCGGAAGGGGGGAAGGCTGTGGCAGTCTGTTCGACAATTGTCGGCCCAATTTATATCATAGCCAACGTGTTGGTTTCGCAACGCATGTTCGTGGTGTCTTCTCATGATAGGCATGGGGCAAAAGAAACGGCAACAAGACGGATTTCGTTTCAAATATCCAGTACGAGGTACAATGAAACAATTTTTTTATTTTCTTCTTCCGGGCAGGCCGCCCTAATATGCTGCATATTGCCCGAGGTGGCTATGCTATGCTGAGCTATAACTATAGCTACTCTATACCTGATATGCATTAGCACCTCCATCCAGGTCGGACGTTGCGACCGGAGGACGATATAACTAAATGCTGTCCAGGAAAATCTATGATCGTACAACACCCCAGGGCACATCTAATGTCCGGGTGTGACATGCTGTCCAATAGGTAAAATCTTTTTCTCGTGTCCGTTTCCCATATCCTGATTCCAATCCGGTGGATCTCATGGTAAACGAGTGATCATGAGTCTCGTGGCCTCGAAGGGTTTCTCTTTTCCGCATTACGGTCATTAGTGTGAAGTTGCGCAAGTATGCTGCTGTCAAAAAGAAAGAACCAAATTCTGAATATCGTGATTGCGACGCTTTTGTCTCCCTGGTTGTTGTTGGGGAACAAGATGAGTCGAAAGGCGTGTTAGGTGGATCGGGAGCAAAAGACAATCTTGGTGCCGATGTTCATCTCGCTGTTCAAAGCAAGGCAGCAACCATCATGGCAGCAGCTGCACCAGCAATCTTGAATCCCCCGGTAGCTACCGGCGCAGCGGCCCCGGTGAACTGGCTGACAACAGGAGCAGCTGGTGTTGTCGAAGGGGCAACCGATGTCGTCCATACCGAAGTCGATGGAGCAACAGGCGTTGGCGTCGGGGTCACAACCGGCGGAGATGAAGACCAATCGTTCCACTGGCTGCTCGAGGGCGCAGGAGCCGGGGCCGCGGGGACGCTGGACGACCAATCGGCCCATGTGCTTGAGCTTGTAGCGGGAACGGGTACCACGGGCGTAGAACTTGTCCAATCTTGCCATGTCGTCGTTGGAACTGGAACAGGGGCAACAGAAGAAGTCCAGGTCTCAACTGGGGCTGGAGATGAGGACCAATCTTGCCAGGAGGAGGTCGGCACAGAAACCACGATTGAAGACGACCAATCTTGCCAGGAGGTTGTCGGAACAGAAACCACAACAGAAGACGTCCAGTCTTGCCAGTGAGATGAAGTCACTGCTGGCGCTGGAGGGGAAGACGTCCAATCGGCCCAGGACGTTGTCTCAACAGGAGCTGGCGGTGCTGAAGACCAAGCTTGCCATTTTGAAGTCTCGGCGCCTGAAAAGACATTAGTACTGAGGAGTAGAAGTAACTGGGACATGATTCCACTGACCTCCGTTTCCTCCCTTTCCGCCTTGACTCGACCAGTCTCCCCATTGACCACTGTCACCGCCTTGGCCTCCCTGGCCACCCCTGCCGCCTTGACCTCCCCATTGACCACTGTCACCGCCGCCTTGGCCTCCTTGGCCGCCTTTGCCGCCTTGACCTCCCCACTGACCATCACCGCCGCCAGGTGCTGCGACAGCAAGTGTGGCGAGTGCGAGGACAAGTGTCGATCTCATGGTGTGGTTGGGTATGATATTAGTGTATTGACAAGTAACGTTTGAGGTTGTATGAGTATTGAATCTCGCGTGAACGATTGGCCTTTGAACGAAGGACTATGCTTGTGGGAGGAGAGAATGATTGATTGTGAGGATGAATAGAGAACACAATGCAAAGGTCAGGAAAGGCATTCAAATACTAATACTTTGGAAAAGGGAGACTCACGTCATGCACAACCAGGGAGGTTGACAGCTCAGGCGGCGTGCTCCATACAGTGTGACTGGGAAACCCTAATTGAGCATCCAGCCGACTCGGTGGCTCTATTCAGGAGGCAGGGTCAATGTGGTTGGATGGAAAAAAGTCCATCTTGGTCCGCATCAACAAACACCGCAAGTCCAAATGGGCGCCATCGTGGGCAGCGTCACCAGCAAGTGGAGTATAGAAAAGGAGAACAGACTGGGCTGGGGCGGAATCGGCGAGTGGGATGCTGCTGAGTTTTGGCCCACACTTGTATACCCCGTATACTTGTACGGTCTGCTGTTCAGGGGGAGTTCCCAACAAGGAACGTAGAAGACACGGTAAGGGAAGACGTTGGCGGAACATGTGTCAATGGGAAGAGGCTGGATTCAAGATGAAACCGCACTAGGCAACCCTCAGCCAAGCATGTTTTGGAAGGCTGGACGTGGTTAGAACAGGCGCAAGGGGCAGCCACAAGCAGAGCGAGCGAACCCGAGCAGGCAGAATTCTCGCTTAGAGGCAGGGGAGGCTTGGTGGGCTTGGTGGCTTGGTGGCTCGGCGGCTTGGCGGCTTGTGGCGGGCCGAGAGGCTGACCGGCGTCTCCATAGAGACACTCCCCTTTTCTCTGGGACCAAAATCCTTTCCTCGGGTCGACGACGGCAACTCAGGGCGTGTTCGAGACTCAAAGACTGGTTCGCTGGATGGCCTTTGATTGCAGGACTTGGACAGCGATTCCTCCTGCAACCCCTTGTTTTCTTTGACCACAGCAATTCTCCCTTGCCGCTCCGCTCCAAGAAGCCCAACATGGACTGGTCAGGTGACCATCTGGGCTGATCGCGGGGTCGCGAGGAGGAAGAGGGGAAGAGCTCAGCAAGGCGCTCCCGATGCCCGTCAGGCCTTCTGGTGATGGTGGCAAGGCCATGATTGATCATTAATTCGCGCCCTCCGCATCAGATTGAAATTCAAGGCAGCAACCCGTGGAGCTGGGAACTCTTCGGATTGAACCTGTCTGTAGTCTGTTTGTTGCTCGCTGTTGGATCTTCAACCGGCCATTGTTGCGCAAAGGCGCCCGAGACAGGCAGAAACCCGGGACCATGACATACGAAGCACAGATATCTTTTACCTTGGACACGATTTGCCCTTGGTGAGACATCCGTCAACCGTGATCCTGGAATCTCTGGCGCATCCACTATTCATTGGTCATTTATGTTGGTATCCGGGCTGATCTGTCGCACAGGACGTACCTGGCCAAAAGACGGTAATGTTTGCCCATGACGCCCTCGTCTGGTGGGTGAAGGGAATCGGCTGGGCTAGATGATTGACTCGCATAATCTGAGTTGGCAGGCTTGACGAAGGTCTGTTCTTCCCGCAATGATGTGCATCAATCCTTGGTCTGTTGCTCGATGTGCGACCCAACCGAGCTTCCACCTGACGGTTGACAGCTCTTCGTCGATTCCGACAGAGTGACGATGCAAAGGACGTGAATTTTGTCGTCAAGTATTTTCCCTACCAGCTGCATCCCGATGCGACCAGGGAGGGCGAAAGCAAGTATGACTGGTATAAGAAATCTCGTTATGGCGACTCGGAGGAGAAGATGAAGATGGTAGGGACCTTTGAAAGAGCCATGTCAATGTTGCCGTCTCCCCTTGCCGGCGGTCTCTCTCTTCTACCACGACTCTTCCATGCTAATGCGTATCGCTTGGCACTTCTAGTATATGACATTGATGTCCGCGTATGGTGTCTCTGCCGGCATCAATTTCAAGTTCGGCGGCACGGTTGCGAATACACTGGATGCACATCGCGTGATCCAACACTTTCAAGAAGAAAAGGGCTCCGAAACTGCCGACAAAATCATCAATTGTAGGTGTCACAGAAACCAGAGAGATGGTGTAGAACACATCCTTTGCCCCCCGTTTTCCATTTCGAGAGAAACAAGCTCGCTCACTTACCTCTTCTCTTCTCCGGTGCGACCATCACAGCGCTCTACTTCCAGTATTTCGAGAACGAGAAACACCCTTCTTCAGACGAGACATTGCTCAAAGCAACCACCGACGCCGGCATTCCCGAATCCGAGGCTCGTCCATTCATACAAGACAAGAACGATGGCATGATGGATGTCAAGAAGTGAGTCTCTCCCGGTCTTTGCGAGTTGTTTCATGCGAGAGCAAGGGAGTCATTGCGGACAGACTGTCAGGATTGCAATGAGCTGACATGTGGTTGCAGCATGGTTCGTCAGCAGGCGGGCAACGGAGTGGATTCCGTACCGACGATTATGATCGAGGGGAAGAGGAGGGACATCACACTCGTAGGCGCGAAGGAGGTCGAGGAATATGAAAAGGCGTTGAAGCAGATTGTCAAAGAGAGCAAGTAGGTTTTGAGCCTGGAGTGCAGACATGATGGAGCTATGCATGGAGACAAAGGCTCCGCCGACGATGAATGGTGGGACCGTGGAATGGAGGAAGGGATGTGTTGGGGTGTTGGAATGTGTTCGCCTTGGATCTGTCCCGGTTGATGCCTTGCCTCTCAATACATCCTCACCCCTACCCTCTCTTTGTCTATATCAAATGCCACCCCCAGTCCTCGGAAGAAAGGCTCTCCAAGCACCCATACGTCTTTCATGCCACTTTCTAGCCATTCTCTTTTCTGCCCCATCCTCGTCTCCACCACGCTTCCTACGCAGTACCCCGATCCATCGCCCAGTTTCCCCAGGCTTAATCTTCCTCCTGCGGGGCCATGCAGCCCATCCGCCCAAGTACCCTGACCCTGCATTGTGGGAAAATTCTGTCCAGCAATTTCAAAGGCGACGTGAACTTCGTTAAAGCATGGGAAGGCGAAGAAGAAGTCGTAGGGCCGAGGCAGCCGTTTCGTACCGCCGATGGAGTCGTAGAACCGCTGGGCGGCAAGCGGTGGAGCCAGGATGAAAGGGACGTTGATGTCGAAGAGGATAGGTTGGTTCTTCAGGACCTGGACACGGGTTAGAAGATGTTCGCTCTCCGTACCGAGTAGAGTCGATTATACCTTTGCTCCATTAACCCACACGCCCTTCATCAACGCCGTCCACCATCCCGCAGCGCCTTTCACCTCCGTCCACTTGAAGTGTTGTTTCCAAGGTATGTCGGCCGGCATGGCCCCCTGTAATTGAGCCATCACCTGCTCGCTCACCCATTCCGCGGTCACAGCAGGATCACCAAAGTACTTCAACTCAACTTCTCCCCGTATCTTCACTTCCTCGACCTCTTTTGCGATGGTGCCACCGAGGCTGAGGATGCCAGTCTCCGCGTCCAGCAGCGTTACTGACCATACCTTTTCTTTGATGATGTCTCCCTCTTTCAACTGGGTCAACAGCGGAGAAGAGGGCATTCGAGCGAGAGACCCGCTGTGTGGCGCAAGACCCAGAAACGTACCGGAATGTGCAAGGCTCTGTCGAGATGACTTCGATGGTGTGCATGTTGGAAAATCGAGTCGAATTGGTGGCAGGCTGGGAGGGAAGTGGAACTCTTCACTGGGGCGCCTGCAGACCGGATGGAGTCTGTCTTCACTGAAATCTGGTGGAGGTTTCGGTCAGGGCAAAGCGAATGCTGCGTTGTCTCCTTTACCTACGGTGACTTTGTGAGCCAGACGTGTTGTACCTGGACCCCTTGCTACTCGCAGTCGTGATCGTATAGAAATCTGGACTCAACATGTTCACGTCGACCTCCAATCTTTGTCGTGGATTGCCCACTTCAAATGTCGCGTACCTGCGCCCCTCACCTTCGAAATCAGCGATCCTAGTTCCCTCTCAAGGGCATGATTGGGAACCAAGGTGTTCATTCGTACCATTGATTTGGCCCTCCGACGATAGCAATCACCTCCGGATCATTCTCATCCTTGCACTCGCTTGCCCGCCATTTACGCACAAGGCGGTTCCCTTCGATTGCACGGGAGCTGCGTGCATACCTTGCCTCGGCGTCATGAAGGACTGATGTGAGATATGTGAGGTTCGCCGACTCGCGGTACGAGAAGCGGCCTCCCCTTCTGTGCAGGGGCAAGTGGATGGCGGAATGGGCGGACTGCACAGAGCAAGCGAAGAACAAGGTCAAGCTGACAATGACAAGGCTGCTGAGAAAAGACATTTTTGATTTATGTACTTGCTCAGTTCTCACAGAGTGTACAGGCCTGAAACGCGTCTGCAGCGAAAAGGAGACAACCAAAGTCTCCATGACAAACTTGAAAGCGCTTGTTTTCACATCCCGACCATGCCGTGCCATGCCATGCTTTTAGGGGTATAACAATGTTTCCGTAACCGCAACCTTGAAACCACCCGCTTTTGCTCTAGTGATGCTGATGCTGACGCTGATGCTCATGCTGGTATATCGTTCAAACTCTGATCGACGCACTCCTCCGTATCCTCTGCCTTGCTCTAATGTTGATGCTCGTGATGTCCATTCAACCTGTCTTCAAAGTACTCCTCCAGATCCTCCGCCTCGCTCAGCCTTAATGCTTCCTCAACACTGCCCACAAAGTGTCTCGTCCCGCCAACCATGTCGACAATGCCGCTTCTCTCAAAGCTTTTGTAAACTTGACTGCGTCTTTGGGGTAACCTGCAGATGATAACACGAATACCGCGCTTCACGTAATCTTCCACGATTTCAGCAAACACTTGGGTTCCAGATCCATCGATCGTGGTGACGCCGTGCACGTCAAATATGATATTGCGGTTGTTATCCTCGTGGCGCACTCGTGGTAGAGACGGATGAGCAGCGGTAGTGCCGTACTGCTCCAACCGCCTCAGACGATTTTTCAACTCTCCGGTGTTTGCGAAGGTGAGCGGTTCGGGGATCTTGACGATCAGACAACCTTCAATATACTCAATATTCTCTGGTGTAAGTTCCGCATTTTCAAATTGATTTGAGGTCCCAGGCACTTTGCCGAGGATCTGTATCCTAGGCTTTGTTGCGTGACGGATCAATGCCAGCAGGGACAGGCCGATGCCGAGTGCCATTCCGACCGACAAAGAATAGAACACCGTAGCCACAAAGATAATCGTCATCAGCGACAGCTCTGTCCAGCCTCGGATCTTGAAGAAAAATTTGATGTCGTGAGGACATTCTTCGATCAGGGAATATGCAACGACCGAGATCATGGCCGAAAGGACGCCCTTAGGCAGGTAGTAGAAATAGGGAACAGCAAACAGGACACACATCAAGGTGATGAAACTGAGGAAAATGCTACTCATCGGCGTGGTGCCTCCGGTCGAAGCGTTCACTTTGCTTCTTCCATAACCCCCGAATGCAGGCAGCGCCATGAAGACACCACCTACAATGTTGGCAGCACCCAGGGCAATCATTTCTCGGTTGGCGCTTAGCGTCATGTGCTTCACTTGACGCCCTTCTCCTAGGCTTTTTGCGGCCACCGAAGATTCAAAAAACCCTAGTAATGCAATCAAGAAAGACGTGCTCAATGCGGTGTCGATATGTTTCATGTGCCGAAACTGGAAGGGCCAGTGGAATGGGATGGCTGTTCCACCCGACGATTTGACTTCACCAAGAACATCGAGACCATGCTTGTCCCAGGCATAGGCCCAAGTCAGAACCGCCGAGAGAGTGACGACAATGAAGCGGTCGGGGAAGTATGCCACCCAGTGATACCTTGGCTGTAGAGTCTGCTTGAGATATCTGTGATGTCAGAACCTTGTAGATCCTTCGCCCAGTCACAACTTACCTGAAAACCATAATGACGGCAAAAGCTCCAAAAGAAACAGCGGCTGTCAAAGCGTGAGTGTTCCCTATGTTCCTCGCCAGGAATACCAGCTTTTGAGCACAGCTTCCGTGCGACACACCATCCATTTGCTTAGCAATTTCGGCGAGGCCCAGCTCGGGAATCAATTGGTCGACAATAATGACGAATCCGATGGCGCTGATAAAGCCTCGAAGAAAGGGTCGGCTGAGAACACTGTCGAGAAATCCAAGTCGAGCCAAGCCAGCGCTGAAGATAATAGCTCCAGCTATGGCAGTTGCCACGCCGCCGATTTCGGCGTTGAGCTTAGAATCGTCATCTTGAGACTCCCCCCTCTCAATGCATGTCTTGACCACCTGGCCAACCAGTAATGACCCCGCTGCTTCAGGTCCAACAACCATCTGCATGCAAGTACCCAGCAATGCATAGATCAGGGGGCTGAAGACAAAGGAATAAAGCCCATTAATGGGAGATACATGAGCAAGGTTCGCAGCGTACGACAGCGACATCGGGATGTAAACGGACGCAACTGTGATAGCAGCGACCAAATCCCCCTGTAACCAACTCAATCGGTACTGGCCGATCCACTTGACGAAAGGAAAATAGTAGGAAAAGTACATGAACCGGTGACTCTTAATGCCATGTCTTTCGGCCAGCCATCTGGTTGTGCTAAGACTTTTGCTTGGTGCGAGAGTGTCGGAAACAACCTCGCCCAGGATCCCCCGAACTTGATCCTGTGAGTTGCCGTCCTCGGCAATCTCGCCAGCGTACCGACCACCAAAGGAGAGGTTGGCGCTCCCGTCGCTGTCGATCGAAGGAGCCCTTGGAGAGAAGGTTCCGTGGTTGCAGTCTCTGAGACCGCAAATACGACTGTGGTGATAATTTCCCAGCAAGGCATCCCGCTCATTAAGCGACTTTCTCGAAGGTTCTTGTAATTCTGCTTGGACATCGGCCCCTTCCTCATTCACGAGAGGCTCAGGCTCAGTGATGAGAGGTGTATTTTCGTCGACGGTCAAACTCGGCGGAGGAAGGCGCGGATTTTCCTCTTCACTTGTATCTTTATCTGACTTCGATCTTGCCATCTTGTCTTCGGGGGAGAGAAGTGTGGTCTCCCGCAGTCGGCTGGGAATCAGAGGAGCATACTGGTCTGCGTCTGCAAATCGGACGCTTTGTTGAGAAACCCGTCGCGGGGGAGTCGAGGGATCGTTGGCACGAAGGCTCGATGACTTCTGGTCAGCCATGGCTGGGGAGATCAGAGAGCCGTTCAGGAGCCCGATGAGGGTGCCAATGTGGTCATTTCTGAGTCAACAGGTTCTGAGAGGAACCCAGGACTCAAAAGGTTGAATCTCCCGCAGGTTGAGCGGACAAGGCACGGAGTGAGGCAACTTATAAGATGGATAGAGACGGGGTTTGTCCAAGCGAATAGAATGTCTGGCTGGGAGCGTGTGAACGCGGTGGCCACCAACGACGGTTGAAGTTGAATCAGCAGGTCATTTTTGCCTCGCAACTCCAATCAGCCGGAACCAAATTGCCATGGAAGTTGACTTGACGTGGGTTGCTCGGTTGTTTTTTTCAAATGACGTGGGGTATGCCGCTTCCCAGTAGAAGGCCTGTCTCTTGAGGCACGTGATTCGGATTATCTTTTCTCCACGTTGCAACAGGCAGCCCAACGCTAGATCGAAAAAGGAATGCGGGCACTTGGCTTGGCACAAAAGTTGAGGTGCCCGCCCGCAGAGGTGAAATCAGCCTTCAAGTTGCCCGCACATGCGATCAAACACGCCATCGAGTCACAACTCTTATTTTCTCTCTTTCTATTCAAACAGAGGTTCCATACCTATTTGAAGACACCTGAGACAAAATATCGCACATCTGAGCCCAGCGTCTGTCGGACAGACGCAGTGAAAATGTCGGACCCAAACTCGTTGACGAATTGTCGCTTCTACGAAGAAAAATACCCGGAAATCGAGAGTTTTGTCATGGTGAATGTCAAACAGGTAGGTGGCGGGTTGGTATATGCTCTCCATGTTGACGGTGACTCTAACAACCCTCGCAACAGATCGCAGAAATGGGCGCCTATGTCAAGCTTCTAGAATACGATAACATCGACGGCATGATTCTCCTCTCCGAACTCTCTCGAAGACGTATCAGATCCATACAGAAACTCATCCGTATTGGCCGCAATGAAGTTGTGGTGGTCTTGCGAGTAGATAAAGAGAAGGGTTATATCGACCTGTCCAAACGAAGAGTCTCCGCGGAAGACATTGTGCGCTGTGAGGAACGGTACAACAAGAGCAAGTCAGTCCACTCCATCATGCGACACGTTGCCGAAAAGACGAAAACGCCCATCCTGAAGCTATATGAGGATATTGGCTGGCCGCTGAACCGGAAATACGGCCACGCCAACGATGCTTTCAAGCTCTCCATCACAAACCCCGATGTGTGGAATGACGTGAAATTCCCCAACGATGTCGTCAAGGAGGAGTTTCTGTCGTACATCGGCAAGAAACTGACGCCGCATCCGACAAAAGTACGAGCCGACGTGGAGGTGACATGTTTCAAGTACGACGGCATCGACGCTGTCAAGGAAGCACTGAGACAAGCCGAGGCAAGGAATTCTGCGGAAACACAAGTCAAGGTCAAGCTGGTGTCTCCGCCACACTATGTCCTGACCAGCCAGTGCTTGGACAAAGGGATGGGCATTCAATTGCTCGAGCAAGCAATCAAGGATATCGATGACAACATCAAGGAGGCAGGGGGTGCTTGTGTGGTAAAGATGGCACCTAAGGCCGTGACAGAGCATGATGATGCCGAATTGCAGGCACTGATGGACAAGAGAGCGCGGGAGAACGAGGAGGTCAGCGGTGATGAAGACGTGAGCGAAAGCGATGAGGGGCCAGAGGTTGCCTAAAAGGGTTCCGGTCTGTCTACGGAGCTGAAGACGGCGTGCCTTGATGCCGTGGGGCACATATCCAAAAGGGCTTTGGCAGGTCGTTGTCGGCCATCGAATACGAGGTCGAAATGGAGGCATCATACCTGACGAGACTTTGTCCCAGCAGTGGGTGGTTTCCGTATCAGCGCTGTCATCGGCGTTGACCCGGTTTGTGGAGGCTACGACTTCGTCGCCAGGGCGACATGATGACCCTGAGACTGAGGGCCCTGAGCTGCACCAGCCTCTGTATAAGAGGGCCGCGGCAAGCACGAGGCTGATATTGCAGCGCACCACGGCCCAAACTCACTAGTCATGCCGGAATAGCCTTGTAAAATGCTGCTCGCAGGCTCACTAGGGGGAAATCAGCCCACCTCGTGCCCGCGCTTTGCTCCAAATAATACAACAGCCTCGATAGCATATTTCACCTCGCGCGTAGCACGGATTTTTGAGTCTTTGGTCATTACATACGTGCAATTCATTGCGCTCCATGCACTTCGTCGCCGGCAGCATAGCGGTGACCTCCTGCGAAGGAGTTTGCTTTAATTTGGGCAGGAGTTGACTCGATTCAAAAACAACCGCGATGGACTTCGTTGTCTCCATCACCCTTGCCGTCGTTTAATATCTGCGTTACAGCGTGATCTATTTGGAAGTATCGGAGTCGTCCTTCCATGCCTCTAGATTTCCCTAACGGCGGACCTTGAAATCATCCCTCAAGTCAATCATGCACTCTTTCCAGCGTCCTCCTTCAGACTGACGATTCGATTGAGCACAATCTTCCCCGCCGCCTCGTCTGTATCCTTGTCCATGCAGAAATAGCCCATACGCATCGCCTGAAACCTAACCGACTCAAAACCGCATTTACCCTTCTTTTCGCCAGCTTCCTCTGGCCATGGAGCTCGTCCCCGGATCTCTTTCAACCCGACCTCTGCCATAGCATTCGGATACACCTTGAGACTGTCTTCCCGTATGTCTGCCATGAAACTCGGCTCCACCGAGTCTGGATTGTCGGACTTGAAGAGAGGGTTGAAGACGCGGACCTCGCATTTGATTGGTGAACCACGCTCCGGAGCATCAGCAACCCAGTGGATGTAAGCTTTGGGCTTCTTGATTTTCTCGCCTTCTGCTGGCTTGTCGTACTTCGCATGGATCTCAGTGACCAGTCCAGTAGCCTCATCCTTCTTGAAGCTGGTCGCAATAACGGGATAAGGGACTTTCAACAGGCCAACAGGCTTTCCGGGCGCCATGCGGAAGAAGTCTTTGCTGTCCACCTCTCTGAAGTCGTCGCGCTCGATATAGACCTTCTTTGTGAAGGGCAGTTTGTGAGAGCCCATATCGACGTCTTTCGGACCGAACGCATTTTCCAGTTCCTCGTAGTAATCGTCGGGCAGATCGTCGATGATGACAGGTACGGGATCTAGCACAAGCATGAGACGAGGCACGGTCATTTCCAGATATTTGCGGATTGACTGTTCAAATCGCACAATCTGAATATTGATAGTCGCCGTGGTGACTCCAAGCTCGCTGACAAACGACAGGATAGCACCGGGCGGAACACCCCTCCTCCGCAAAGCAACAAGAGTGTACAACCTGGGGTCGTCCCAACCGGCGACAATCTTCTCGTCCACCAACTTTTTGATTTTTCGTTTCGATAAGACAGTGCCGGTGACGTTTAATCGACCGTATTCTCTCTGCATCGGTTTGTGAGGGACGTCGACCTTGTTGTTGAGCCACTCGTATGATACTCTGGACAGGATGAATTCAGTCGTGCACAACGAATGAGTTATGCCCTCGAAGCTATCACACAGGCAGTGGGTGAAGTCGTAGGTAGGGTAGATTCTCCATTTGTTACCTGTGCGATGATGTGGTTTCTCGAGGACGCGGTAGGCAACCAAATCCCACATCTGAGGGTTGCCATCCGAAAGATCCTGCTTCATCCGCAAAAACGCTTCTTTGGGCTTATACTTGCCATCTCTCATGGCTCGAAACTCGGCAAGGGATTCTTCAATCGGTCGGTTTCGGTGAGGGCAAGCGTATCTCTCATGCTTATTCTTTGGATCTGTCCCGCCTCGCTGATCTTTAAGCTCCTCGTCGGTACAGTGGCATACATAAGCGCCGTCCAAGGTGATAAGCTTCTCGGCCAACTCGTACAACTGATCAAAGAAGTCGCTGGAGTAGGTGATCAAAGCAGGATTAAAACCCAGCCAGCGCACAATATCCTCAATGGCGATAAAATAGACTTCTTCTTCTGCTTCCGGGTTTGTGTCGTCGTATCGCAAGTTGCATTTTCCACCGTAGAATCTGGCAAACCCAAAATTGATTGCAATGGCTTTGCTGTGGCCGATGTGGAGATAGCCATTCGGTTCTGGAGGAAATCGTGTGACTACCGGTTCATCGGCTGGTCGTTCCTTCCGGACTGCCGCCAGCCAGCCTTCTTTGAACATAGCATCTGGGTCAGCCGGTGCCGACGGCGCCACATTGGCGGGTTTTGCAGGGTTCACAGGTCTCTCCGCTCGTGGCTTTGCCTCCCTGGATGGCTTGGGCTGCTTCGGCGCCTTTTCTTTCTTGGACTTCTTGTCCGTTATCGCATTCTCGATTTTCTCCTTGACGCGCTCAGGCAAGCTCATGCTTGCCTCCGTAGATTCAGCCATAAGGCCAGGAAACGAGCGGGTTTCAAATATTGCCACAGTCTTTCAGTGAAAACCCTTGATGACCGGGGATAAAGGCACGTGAGATGAGATGAGGGTGATTTGAAGAAGCGACAGTCCCACCAAGTCCGGCGAAAAGCAACGACGTCTTCACTGACGACGATGATATATGTTGTTATCGAGAATGATCTGGAATCTTCCAGTTGAACATCAGTGTCGGTGCATTGTTGCAAGCGAGGCTGGCAGCGGGATGAGTCAAACTTATCGAGGAGCAAATATGCCAAGATCGAATTTATCGAGGAGAACAAATATGCCAAGCTTGAGTCAAACCCTGTTTGCAACTCATCCCGGATTAGGATGAGGGTGATGCCGCTCTGTGCTCACGTGCTCGCACCCTGCTCCCCCTGTTCGCAGTCGCCGGTTCGCAGGACCTGGATGTTGACTACTGTAATCAATAAATTTGCATCAGACTGTCACCACAGATCGTACGAAGGCATGTGTTGACAGGGTCGCGAGAGCACCATTGGGGCAAACCACCTGAGACGCTAGACGCTTCACCAACTACGCAAATTGCCTCAACCTCGTTGTTCCTGCAGATCTGCGACAGGATGGCAACGGAATAGGAGATTTCAGGAATGCTCTTGTGGTTACAGGCCAATGTATATATAAACAGGCAGAGTCTCTCTGAATAGCCAGGGGGACAGAACACAATCAACCAGACAGGTCCACAACTCAACCTTTCGTACAACAGCATGGTTCACATTGAGGAGCGAAACACACAAAATGCATATCAACAAATCTTGGGCTGCCCAACTGGCTCTAATATAAAACGAGTCAAGTGCTCAGGATATATAATCCAGTCAGCGATACTGTTGAACCATAAATATAGCTTGACAAAATATCTTCCACCAATATATGTTGCGAATCATTAGTAGGGTAGTCATTCTCATCCTGTGGGGACTGGCCTCTCAGGGAACTATACTAGCGATGGCATATGTGTCGACAACCTCGATGTCAGGATCATATTGGACATTTGTGAACAATAGGAATACTTGAAGACACCTTCTCCAGACGGTACATATAAAGTACCTCAGTTTCTGGATTTCGAAATAAAATAGTGCTATTGTTGCAGCTGTGCAAAATACCGTTGCTCGACTTGCAAGGGACAATATCCTTCACGTCAACATTGTTACATCATCAGAAGGTGCCGAAGTGTTCGCGCTTTCGTATTAAAAGATCCCTGATCTATTGTATGGTCAATAGATTACCAGCTGCTGACATCAATTCATATTGGCGTATCAACGAGCAACGACTTGGTCCCACATGGCTGGCAATCAGGCATTTGGGCTTCAAAATACCGGACATCGAAGTGGGCTACAGCTTTGCTGCCATCACTTATCGGATTAGCTCTAATACATTGCACGCACCCAAAACTTGATACAGCAAGGGACGTGGGATATAGACCTGGCCTTATAATTGTACGTGTTGACAGCAGAACGCCACTGTAGCAAATCATCCACCAATGCTGCGACCCAGGCCTCTCTGTAGCAGCCTCTGTGCCACCGTTGGTTGATAACAAGGCCTGGATAGATTTGGCCAGGTCCAGACCTGTTCGGCAGACGGATTATTGCCACAGTGCAAATAGTATATAGACAGGCAGAGTCTCTCTGAATAGCCAGCAGAAGAGAACACAATCAAGCAGATAGATCCACTCTCAGTCTCTGTACAACACGTAGGAAGTTGGGATGTACCCAGTACGTAGGTCACGACCGGCACTTGGTCGCCACAATGATCCAGTCGAGCTTGACGTCCGGGCGCCACTGTATCAAGGGAAAGAAGGGTGGATCTCGGCTAGAACAAATTCTCATGCGTGATCTTCGCGATACGTACTCCGTTCTGAGGGTTCGAACAAGACCACCTTAGCTTGTCTTCGAATGATTATGCCGCGATCATTGTAGCAGGGCTCGAGAGTCTAAGTGTCACTATTCCTACATCCCGGAGTCAAATTAGATGCCACGTCTCTACACGCTCCATACATCACCCAGCTGTGTCTTATTTGCCCAGCGCGCTTACTAACAGATCTCTTTGCGTTCTTCGCTGTCAGCCACTGAGTGACCGATGGGGAGAGAATGACAGGGTCGGAGCAAAAAGCCATCCGCTTTCCTGGTCGGAAGGTTATCATGACTTGAAACGATGATGAGAACGGGCAAACAGGTCCAGGAGCCGGAGACATCGAGTGGCAGTTTCAAGAAAACTCTTGGCCCGTACCAACTCGTACCTTCACTGCTTCCAACGCATCTCTCCATAAACCCTGCACATCATGTAGTTCTTTGGTCATCTCGGCAACCAGTGTCTCTGCCATGTTGTCCACCCTCCATAACCGGCTGAGGCGTTTCAAAGATATAGCCCAATGCACGAAGACCAAAGAGCAAGTCGATGTCCTTGGCGAAGCATAGTAACATAATGTGACCTACACATGGACAACCACGCAAGGGCCATGAGCTCACCCCTCGGAAGACTCGTCCCATCAGCTCAATAACTGTCGTGATGGTTGCGTGGCCTAATGGATCTACGCCAGAAAGCAGGCTGTTGTTCAGATTGTTCAACCGAGTGAACAAGGCTTCATCACCATCCCGGACATCCGCCAGCTTGATGCATTGGTCCATGTCAAGAAAATCGCCAAAAGGGCCCTCAATAATCCAGTCCCATCCTTCGACAGCGATTGTGGGTAACTCCCTGGAGGAAGTTGCGGGCACAGCCGCGCCATCCAAGATCTTAGACCTGGGCCGAATGGCACCAGCACTCGGCGACGCGACAGCATACACCATAGCAAGCACGGCGAATGCAAACACGGCATGACAGTTGTCTTGGTTGATGCCGTCAAGAGCGCTGCGGAAGGATGTGAAGGTGCGGTTTTTAATAGCGGGATCCTAGCTATTGGAGTCGTTCTCGATCGGCCTCCACAGGCGTGCGGGTGGAAAGATCTAGCACAGGTATTCCCAATATTCCGTCCATCAGGTAGTCCTGCTTGAGCGCACACCGCGGAATAGTGTTTGCCAGAGTTCGTCGGTCAGTCCCGCCACGGACAAGCGGTTGTACGTATGAGCTGCGAAGTGCTGCATTAATTCGAGATCCTGCGGTCGTGGAATCGGTAAAGTATCTGCAGTCATTGTCACAGTCATGAGGCTGGATGGCGAAATGCCGGAGTAGGAGGTTGGGCTTTCATAGGCCAGTAAAGAATCGCCGCCGTGATCATGTCTCGAACCGACTGACGTCGATGGACGTCTGGGATAACTGCATTTAAGGCCTCGGATCGCACAACATGCGCACGGAGGGCCATGTTTATCGCACCGCCATCTCAACAATCAGCAATACATATGTGGAAAATGCGGCATACGAACGCAAGCGCCGACAGAACGGCAGGAGAGTTGCCCGAGAGATCCTTCGCCAGAACGAGACCGCTCTAGTAAAATGCGTTTGGCGGGACGGCAGGATCGTTGGGACAAGCTCAAGACGGTCATAGTAGAGGAATAAGAAGCAGGTGCCAGGAATCAAGTCATAAGCAGGGGGATCAGTTACCTCTATTCTCCGGATTCTGCACGGCTGGCACCCGTTCCGAGATTTCTTATGCGACCTGCGGCTCTTACGGTCACTATCCTTGGACCTTTCGGATTGCGGCCGCAACATCGTCTGGAACTAAGAGAAAGCTGTCCAGTTCGAGCCCTTTGTCGATGCTGAGGAAAGTGTGTCGATGGTCACGAGTCCTAAGTGGCTGACTCCCACATTTGCCTCCAGGAGATCGGGAAGAATGCGGTATATTACACTCTGGTTATGAGGTGGTTTACGCGAAAATCCTCCTGAAGTGTGAAATTTCCTGGCGCGTATTCGTATCCGCGCTGCCCAATGCCAAAGCCCTGAAGTTGTGCCTTTTAGCACCTAATACTTTTTAATAATTTGAGAGGTTTGAACACCTCTAATTATTTTTATAGGTCATGTATAAAAATTTTGAATACAGCTCTCTCGGATTATTGCTGTTAACCCAACATAGCAAAATAGGAAAACTATTGGTGTGGGCATTTCAGCCCCTTTTTCTCTCTGACCGTCAGACACTCCCAGCTTGACACGTCCCACAATACCATACAGCGCTTTTGCTTGACAGAATCAACCGATTCAACGACTACGAGCCTCCTAACCTTGCTCGGCCGCCTTCCGGAATTCTATCTGGACTTTGCGTGACCATCATACACGTACCGTATGCATTGAGGAATTGCTTCGCATTGAATATATGATCAATCACTTGACCATTCACATGGATCGACATGGTAATCACATGCCAATCAATGCGTACTAGGCATTTTGGCATGCTTCCTCAAGTGGGATAGTCGATAGCCAGCCGGCCGGAATAGCGATTACTATACTTTGCTGGCTTCTGCCCACCTCGCTGGTCCATTCGGTGTAGATGTGGCCGGTCACGGGTACAGGCTGACCAACGCGGCCATCAACTTGCTCATGTCCCATTGATTCGGTAACAGTGGGTGTTTCTGGCCGAAGTCAACTTCCTTACGACGCTTAGAGCAACTTTGCTGTGTCCCGGCTGAAAGTGGCTCGGAGATGTGGTGGTTCTCGCATCCGATTCTGACTAACGTTCGACCATTCAGGTTTGCCTCTGGGTCCACGCCGGTCCTAGCTCCGATATCCGCCAGGGTGCTAATTGCACTACAACCTCTGCATTGCGAAAAGACTATCCCCAATCTAGGAGACACTGCAAATCCTTCCTTTATATTGGACGGCATCAGGATCGGCATTGGCAACAGAGTCAGAACCAGAGCCTGAACTGTCAAACGTAGGCCCCGGTAATTGTGCACATATTGACATCCATCGTCCCTCGTTTAGGTTATCCTTTTACTACGGATATCAGTCTTTGCGCCACAACAATCCACTTCAAGTTGTTGTGCCATGGACAAACTACCGACCCTGGGAAGAATTATCGGTCAAGTGGTGGGACCTACTTATGCTGTCTACGCACCGCTGATTGCCGGAAACGCTTCAAAGATCGAACTGACAAAACGAGAGACGTTCAAGTACGGGGCACACCCTCGTCAAGAACTCGACATCTATCAACCGTCAGCAACAACAAATCCAGCACACGATACCAGTCCTAGGCCTCTACTGGTCTTCCTTCACGGTGGTGGGTTCGCCAACGGAGACAAAGTCAACGAAGCCCGACCGCTGTTCTACAAGAACTTGGGCCACTTTTTCGCCGACGGAGCCGGGTTGGAGACCATCTGCATGAACTACAGACTGATCACACACGGCGCGAAATTCCCCAGCGGCGCCGAAGATCTCGAAACCGCGCTCAAATGGATCGCGGAGAGGTACCAAGGCCAGCAACGAGACGTCTATCTCTTTGGAAACTCGGCCGGAGGGATCCACGTGGCCCATTGGCTCCTTGAGCCTGCCTTCCACGACTTTAGGCGAAAGATTATCGCAGGTTGTGGAGGAGTGAAATTATCGGGCGTCATTGTGGTGGGAGCACTGTTCGATTTCAAATCTTCATCTCCGGTTCTGCGGCAGAATCTGGCAGCGTACCTGGGGGATGATTTGGACAGCGCTGCGCCGGTCGAGTCGCTCACGCGATGCGCAGAGACGGGAGAATTCTCTTCTGGGCCTTGGCCGCGCTTGTTGATCGGCGATTGCGCACTGGATCCGCAGGATATCCTCAAGTCTACTCCAGAATTCATCGAGAGACTGCGGGCTGCGGGGAGCGTCGAGGTTGATTATCTGAACATCAAGGGACATAACCATATCAGTCCGCCTTTGGCACTGGGATCGGACATTGCGGCGGAGGAGGAATGGGGTCATGAGGTCGTATCTTGGATCAGGAAGTGATGCTGTTGCTTTGAAAAAAGCCTAGCACGAGATTCTATCAAGGAGTAAGTTGCCGCCTATCATTTTGTGTTCCTTAGCCGTCACAAATTCTACCTCTGGTACGGGCTCCTCGTGTTCAACAGAGAATGGGAGTGGATCTATCTGATTGATTGTGTCTCCGCCCCTGCCTACTTCAGAGAGACTCTGGCCATCTATATATCATTTGCACTGTGGCAACAAGGGGTCGCTGAATAGATCTGGGCCTGGCCAGATCTGTCCAGGCCTTCTTATCGGCCAATGGTGGCACCTGGGCTGTTATAAAGAGGCCTCGGTTGAAACATTGGTGGATTGGTTGGTTTGCCACAGTGGCGTTCTGCTGTCAACACCTCGCATCAGGTAGTCAGGTCTGAATTAGATCTCCTCGTTCCAATGGTGTGCAGGTCGTTTGAATTCCATCAAGAACTCGAATTCCAATCAAATTTGCTCCATCTGCCAACCGGCGTTCGTGGCCGTGTATCTTGGTCACTGACGACGGGCCCTTGCTACCTCGGGCGTGGTTTGACAGACACCCAAAGGTCGAGTGGAAGCGAAACTATGGACGTGTAGTATTTTATTGGCCTCTCCGGCTCTAGTAAGCTCATCTGTGACAAACGTTAGCCGTACTCGACGCACGTAGATCATTTCATATATAGGCCGGGTCGAGGCTTACGTCGTAATTCAATAACAATTCCGGTATCACTTTCTTCATTTCTATCCAGGCAATGTGTTGGCCAATGCACATTCGTTTTCCGTGGCCAAAGCCGTAGAACGCGCGTTCCATTCTCGCCTTTTGAGCGGGGTCGACTTCCGTCCATCGTTCAGGCCGGAACTCCTCAGGCTTCGATCCCCAGACATCTTCGCGAAATCTGAGCGCGGAAAAATTCAAGGCGACAGATGTTCCGCCGGGGAGGTAGACGCCCGCAATGTGCGCACCGCCTGCAGGAACTTCTCGCTCCAATGGAGCCTGATTGACCGGGTTCAGTCTCATGGCCTCTTTGATGACCGCTTCAAGATATGGAAGTCTATTCACCGACTCGAGTGTCGGGGGAGAGGCGAGTCCGGCTGCTTTCAACTCTTCTCGCAGCGTGGCCAGACACGGTGGATTTTTCAACAGGCGCAGGAGCACCTCCACCATGGTGGATGCTGTTGTTTCAGCACCGGCATTGATTGTGGATATGACCAACCCTACGACGGTGCCTCTCTCGATAAGTTCAGGGGACTTTGCGTGGCTTTCAAGGTACCATTGTAGAAGATCGGACATCCCTTCGAAGTCACCCTTGGAATTTCGCTCATTGATCCTTTTCAAGGCTTGCTGACCAAGTAGACTGGTGCCTCTTCTGCCTCGAACAAAAGCATTCTTGTAGACTAGCCTCTCGAGGCCGGGACTGGCATACCATCGGAACCAATGACCAAAGCGCTCTCTGGCGCCAGTGAGTATGGTTTCAACTTCTTGTTCGGTCAGATCTACATCGCTGAAGGCGATTCGGCAGATTGTTTCGAAAGCAAATAGCTTGATCCACCGGACGAGGTCGACGTTAGGCGTCTGAGACCGAAGGCGTGAACTGAGAAGATTGATGGCTTCGTTCACATGTGCCTCATAGGCCCCGATCGCCCGGGGAGTAAATGCAGCGTTGATGTGTCTCTTGATTACCGAAACTTGCGCCTCGTTCCGCGTCGTGGTGAGAGAATCTTGAAGTACCCCATTGACCACTGGAGTTGCAGGCTCGTACGATACCGCCTAGGTAGGACAGGTCAACAGAAGGCGATCAATTATTTCATTTCGAGAGGCAAACCTTCCTCCAAACATTATGCGTACCGTAGATCACAGGAATGACTGAGGGATCACTGAAAAGCACATTGTTTGGCGCCCATCGGACAATGGGCCCATATTCTCCGTCGAGTCGGCAGCAGAGGTCGAGAAAATTCTCAGATCGGCGGTTAAATTTCCAAGTAATCCAGAAACTGCTGAACTTGCTCACAAAGGGCCCGGGAATATGTCGGAGGCGGTAGAAGTTCTGAATAGTCGAAAACAACGCCCATGCAAATAGAGCAAGCCCAAGGATCAACGATCCAAACACCGCGGAGGAGCCGGTGAAGCGCGAGAAGGAAGCTTCCACCATCTCGCCTTACATCCTTCTTCCTCTTGTTGTCGTTATTGTTAAAGTATCTTTATAATCCTATGATCGACACCTAGGTAGCTGTGGGTCGTCCGCCTGCCACTTGTTTCACCCTTTAGATGGAAGCACGAGATCCCTAGCTTTTCACAAATACTGGAGCTCACCGGGCCTCATTGCTCTCTAGCTAGTATCATGACCCGGTCCCTACCCCAACTTTCGACAAAGTTTCAGCATTGACGGCTTAGTGGTGTAAAGCATCCACGGAGCGTCGGGTGGTTGTGAGCGGCCACCACATCTCCGAGATCAGCTTCTAGGGCCGGCTCCCTCCTTGATGTACCTCAGGTACCTTGGTACGGAACCACCAAAGGAGAAAACGGCAAAATGCCGCATGGCGCATTCCAGCCTACCCATGGCCTGATTGTCGGACTTAGCCCTACCGGGCTTTCGAGAATTTGCCCTGGCTTCAAGTCGCATGTCAACCCCCTGGCGTTGATAAACCGGATTCACGAATGGATTTACATTTTCCTCCTCCCTTTGCATCGTTTCATCCACAATCGCTGTCATCTCAGCAACAGTCGCAATGGCTATCTCTCCGGCCATTCCTATGCCGCCAAAGAAGTCCATTCTGGAGCGGCTGCCCGGCAAACTCCCAACTTCGTCAATCCCTGCGAACGTAGATGTGGAGTTCGTGGCGAAATCAATGGTGGACAGGTTTCCTGCGCTGACCAAAGATTGCTTCACGGATGATGCTATGTGGCGAGATAGCTATGCAATGACTGGCACTTTCCGAACGTTCTACTTCAATGCCACTGTCGCGCAACAGTGGTTGTTGTTGCGCGAGCAGCGACAGATCACGTCCAGGGAATACATCCCTGGATCCAGCAAAATCATTCCATTTGGTCCGGAATCGGCGTATTTGGAATGCCAGCTAAAGTTCACCACTTCGAACCCAGTCACAGAATGCTCAGCCTTTTTCTCCATGGTACCATCTCCTACGATGGATGGCGGTTGGAAGATCTGGATCTTGAGGACGGTGCTTGAACAACTGCCTGGTCACGGAAACGTTGATGTCCTGGAGCCCCGAACTCCATTGCTCGCAGACAATGGGGCCTCGTCTGAACTCCTCAGCGATCGAGGTTCCAATGGAAGCTCAACCTTCGTCAACGGCAACGGCTCCGATGCACACGCGACGGGACTAGAAGATGTTTACGTCAATGGCCACACTTCTCAGCAGACCAACGGCACTACAGTCGAGCATGTGGAATCCATCAATGACATGGCTGAACAACAAAGTATCCACCACTTTCAAGCTGTCATCATCGGTGGTGGCCAAGCCGGTCTTAGCACCGGGGGACGGTTGCGAGCACTCGGTGTCTCGTACGTCGTCATCGAGAAGAATGAGCAAGTCGGAGATGCGTGGAGGCTGAGGTACGAATCTGCGAGACGTAAGTTCGCATCTTAGGATGGCTAAACACCTCGACAAAATCGACCTATGGATCCTAACTTTCTGGCTTCGCAGTTCACACAGTCCGCGAATACTGTTGGTCCTCCGGCCCGACTTGTAGCATGCAACCGAAGCTGACGTACGTCACAGCACACTTACCCTTTGACCGTACGTTTGGACCTTCTTATCCGGAATACCTGGGCAAGGAGGATCTAGCGAAAGGTCACCTGGAATGGGCGCGAAAGTTTGGTATTGTAAGTCGGCCTTGTGTGAAGCCACAGCTCTGCGACAAGGTAAAGTGACTAATTGACCCTGGGCTCGATAGAATATCTGGCTCTCATCAACTGTCACATCAGGTGATTGGGATCAAGAAACAGGTCTCTACACCTTGACTGTCCGCCGGAAAGGCACTTCTACTCCCACGGTCATCACGGCAAAACACGTTGTAATCGCAACAGGGGCAGGCTCACAAACCCCAATAATGCCGCTTCTCGCGAACAGGGTAAGGTGGACAAACTCCCGACGTTTGCCAAAAATGAAAATAAAAAAAAGAAAGTCCACGATCTAAGGGTTTTTGCACAGGACAAATTCCGAGGACAGGTGTTGCATTCTGCAGATTATAAATCGGCTGAACAGTGGAGACACAAGGCTGGTATTGTCTTGGGCACAGCAAACACCGGTGGGCTCGAGAAATCGGTTCCCTCCTCCTGTGGCCACCGGAATGACTAATCAAAGGACTTTTTCAGCCCACGATGTAGCCGACGACATGTACGAAGCAGGCATGTCCGTGACCATGGTACAGAGAAGCCGGACTTGTGAGTGTTGTGCTCATGGCCCCTCATCATGATTGAGAGAAAAACACAAGAGAACTTCACACTAATACGTGCTCGCTACGCGCAGTCGTGCTACCAGTGGAGTACATCCAGGATAGATACCACAGTAAGGATTCTGTTCCGGCACAGCATGACACCGGACCCAAAGCCGCTCACGCTTCACGAGGTGGCCAGCAACTGACATTGTGGTGTTCAGAGTTGTACAACAGCAAGCTGTCCACCGAGACCAGCGATCGCATCATGTTCACGAACCCCGTGTCGATTGCTCGCCTGACTTCGGCCAATGCATTTCACGCGATGGCTCGAGCTCAGCCCGAGAGATGGGAAGCCCTGGAACGCGTCGGTTTCAAGGTCGACCCGTACGGTGACATCCAGGACGCGATCAACGTCCGCTTGGGTGGACATTATATCGACGTAGGCACATCGGCGAAAATCGCCAAAGGATGGGTGAGTAACACCTCAATTAGCCATTTTCTGACTTCTCTTGGTCGACGGATCATAAAAACTGACGTAGCCAATTCTACAACTCAGATCAAAGTCAAATCAGACGCACTAGCCGTGTCGTTTTATGAAGACGGCCTCGAGTTTGCGGACGGCACTCGAATGAGAGCCGACGTCGTCGTCTTCGCCACGGGATTTGTCGGCAACCTACGTAACCATGTCGAGCAGATCTTCGGCAAAGAAGTCGGGGATCGGGCTGGTGATTGCTTCGGTCTCAATGAGGAAGGAGAAATCTTGGGAGCTTTCAAGCCAGTGCAGCGTAAGTTTACTCTTTTGTCCCTCATTTGCCGGCCAATCTGCAATCGCTCAGCTTGGCCCAAAGGGGCGGCAAAGTCAATCTCAATCCAGCAGGCCAGGAGCTAACAACATCTCTCTTCTCGATCCTAGAACGCGGTCTTTGGTACATCGGAGGCGCACTCGGGCATGCGAGATGGTACTCTAGGTTTTTGGCCCTTTCCATCAAGGCCGACCAGCTGGGCACGCCGTTGCCCGTGTATGAGGACTGCAAGCATAGATTGGTGGATGAATGGTGTGAGGTGTAATATGTCCCGGCTGCCATGATCGATAGAGAAAGGATGAAGGGCGATAGCTAGAGAAAGTATATTTGGTGACATTCCAGCATCAACATCAGAGCACACTCTCGGCGACGTTTGGTACTGATACTCAACCTTTAACCGCTTCAGGCCAAACGTTCAAATTGGTAACTATGACCGCAAATCCGTCGAGCCTAGTGGCGTCTTTAGTCTGCGCGCCACTAGCATCGACCTCACGATGAAGATGCTCGTTTGCACGCGCCCAAGCCTTTTTCCGATATAAAGCGACAAGGTTCCTCGAGCTCGGAGGCCGTCCGCAGAGCCCAGCGCCCGCGAATCGGTCGGAATGTTTGTGGTTGTGTGTGGCGATCTCATTTTCTTTCTTTCGGAGCGTCAGTGGTTCTGGTCATCTGCCTCCTCCTCCTTCGCACCTCGGCTTAGTATGCTGCCCCAAGGAAGCCTACCAGCCCCAGCTCATCCTGATTCGACCTTGGGGATTATTGCTTACGTTTACACTCGTACAAAGAACGTGAACCTGTCCGCCACGAGGGAAACGCTCCGGTTAGTAGGCTCCAGCCAAAGAAGGAGCATCGCCTACTACTATAGAGGGAGTTGTAGGGACCGGCTTCTGGAAAGAAATCCAGCGCGACCACGTCTGGTGATCAACTCGAAGGGACCATTCGACGACCTGGTAAAAGAAAAGACTTTGATCGACATCTGGTCTGATTAGAAGCGGAGCGGAGCAAGCAAACAGTGGTGATGTCTAGACGCACCAAGGTCCTTCGCCAAACGGCGCCAGGTACAGCCGTCATTGAACAAGTGCCCATTCCATTGCCAGGCAAAGATGAAGTTCTCGTCAAGGTCTACGCGGTGGCCTTGAATCCCTACGATTGGAAAATGCTCTACGGTCGCGTACCCCCGGTGCCGACAGGCTTGGGTTGCGACTTCGCAGGCTTCGTCGAGACAGTTGGCGAGAATGTCACGAGAGTGCAACCAGACGAGCGTGTTGCGGGAATGGTACAAGGAGGAAACATTCTGAGACCTGACGACGGTGCATTTGCCGAGTACATCATCGCACCAGCACATGTGCTGCTCCATCTACCAGAATCTACATCGTTCGAGGATGGCGTAACTGTACCGACCCCAGCGTTCACGGCGGGGTTTTGTCTCGAGCATATCATGAGCATGTCAGTGCCTGTGGATGGACCAGTGTCAACAGTGAATGGACAAGCTGCGATCAAGGAGGCTGCACGCGAGGAATCGATGCTGCTTGTCTATGGAGGGGCGTCGTCGACAGGGTTGATGCTGGTCCAGATGGGAAAGTTGTACGTCATGAGAGTGGCCCTCGACTGTAGTACTTTCCCGGGTCGGTCACTAACTTCTCGTCCGACAGAGCTGGGATGCAAGTGCTGGCTGTCTGCTCGAAGGAGAGCTTCGACCTGGTGCGAAGGTACGGCGCCGATGTTGTCTTCGACTACGTGAGTACAATTTCCCCTCCAGGACCTGAGTCGAACCGGCGCCTGAATTTCGCTTGGCAAGAATCACTCACATGTATCTCGTTCTCGGTTCACAGCGTGACGCAGGTTGCGAGAAATCCCTACAGGACTTCACAAGAGGTCTCGTGAGGTACACTGTCGACTGTATCTCTGATGTCCAGTCTGCAGCCATATGTTCGAGAGCCATGGGCGCAGAACCAGGAACCTACATCAGCTTTACCGCAAATGGGCCCGAGATTGGACTCCCGAATGTCAAGTCTGTCAAAATCGTCTCGTTCACGGTCTTGGGGCGGGTATTCTCCTTCCGCGCTAAGGGCCCGATATTCCCAGTTATTGAGGACGATGCTGCATTTGGCGGGAAATTCGCCGATAGGCTTGAACTGCTGCTGAGAGGTGGAAAGCTCAAGCCTCTTCGTTCAGAAGAGCGAGAAGGGGGATTGACTAACATTGTGTCAGGCTTAGAAGAGCTGAAAGCTGGACGAGTTCGCGGACGGAGATTGGTTTATGCTCTTCAATGAGAGTCGTCCGCGAAAAGACCGGGATGTCCTGATCATGCAAGCCTCATCCATGTTGCGTCTGCAGGGTGGTCCGGTTGCCGATGACGAGCTGTTTACTCATATGCTGATTCTGCATTGAGTAGTTGCCGTAAAACATTGACAAAGGCCGTGGACAGGTCCCAGCTTCGCATGTTTTGAAGAATTCGTATAGTTTCTTCCAGCGCTTGCATCCGGCTTGACCGACTGCCAAGCACAGGGACTCCATAGATGCCGACCACAGCGTTATTCCCTCCTTCTTGAATCCATTTCAGCATTCTCAGGTGATGGACATCTCCAGCTGTGGCATGGCGGTCTAGAAATATCGGCCGCTGATCGTCGTGATGCACTTCGTCTTCCTGTGGCTCGGCCAGTAATGACGCTACGCACCAGAGTGCCGCGCCTGCGTAAAAAACATGAAATGGTTCGTACGGGCCATTGAAGGGGAAGTCGCGACTGATCGCCATGACTTGAGCACTATGATATGCGACTTTCCGCAGCCTGACAGGGTCTTCTTCGCCCCAAATTTTCATCCGCTCCTTAGCTGCTTTGTTTAACCCTGAGGTCCGTAGTAGGGCGGGAAGCCAGTCCATGAGATCGTTTGCGCCGTAAAGGTGACATATATGAATGATTGACGTACGTTCAACTTGCCGAGCCAGCTCTTTGTCATCGCTTATACCTCGGAGGGTGCTCAGTGGCACCGAGTAGTGGTCTAATGCGTGCAGGAGATTGATTTTATGTGCCACAAGCGGCCATTGTTCGGGCACGACATCCATGAGAGGGGAAGCTTGAAGCTCCTTGACTGACCAGAGGAATCGAGCCAACGTGATTACAATCAAATGAAGATGCTGAGGATCCTGGAGCTCGATGGTGATGGCAAGCTTTGTGTCAAAGCAGCTACGCGCAGCTATGCGAAAATTGATTGCATCATCCAAGGTCGACCGCTGCGGCACAAGGGCCATCCAGGCATGGGCGGAGGTAGCCTCCCAGCGAGCTGCATCTTCAGGCAGGCTCAGGAGGATATCACCTACACTCATCGTTGGCCGTCGATTGTGAAGGAATGAAACGGAAGCGTCGAATTCCTGTTCATCACTTTTAGCCTTGACCACTGTGTGGGTAATGGGCCATGGGAACGCACATATATTGCCCAGCCAAGCCGTTTGCGTCGCTCGGCATTAATCCATGCAGCCCATTGAGCTTGTGTATTGTTTTCGATGGGCCGCGTTGCCCTGTGTGGGGAGAAGAGCCCGATATTCCTGGCGTGTCGGACTAGAGAACTTCGGAGCGACTCACTATAGTTGAAGAGGGTTTTATCACCACTGCAATAGCCGTACACCCCCAGCAACAGCTGGGCTGTTAGATATGGTTCCGTCTTAGTAATATCAGGGTCACGCTCGACCTTGAGAAGAAAGTTAGAGATGATGAAGCCGAGGAAGTGTGCGGACGTACCGCTGATAGTGACAGGCGGCGAACGACCTCGGCGAGAGTAGTGGCGAATTGTGCTGCGCCACTCAATCTCGTAAATCGGGCGCCAATACTTGCTATCGCAAGCACAAGAATCTCGGGGGTGCTATTGGGATTGAAGGTGGGACGGTGAATAAAGTTGACAGCCTTGAGAAATGAAAAAGTCAATCGAACAGTAAAGACTCGCGGTCATCGACATACCGGACGCCAATTGATGAAGAATAGGTCGATACAATGATCGAGTTTCTCCTTGGAGGGAAAGCATTCCATTGTGATCGATTTCCATAGAGGCCGTTCGAGGGATAACTTGATAAACTGCTGGACTTGTTTACGATCGGCCTCGGTCAGGCGTTCGAGTTGACAGTGAGAGCCTAGGGATAGTTGGTCGACACGCTCTCCTCCCAGCCTAGGAAACGCCAACGGACGTTCAGGGGGTGTTGCACCGTCCAATAGCCAGCTTTCCTTGTTGGCGTCGTTCTCTTGGTAAGTTGACGCGGGCTGCTGGGCGTTCAGAGGCGTTTCTCCAAACTTCAGAGCAGGATCGAAGCACTCATGAACGGATCGATCTGCTGTTACACCGTTGAAATTCATCTCGTCGTCTTCGGTGATGTTTTGAAAGATCCAATCGAGGTCATGCTCCTCGCAGGAATTGAACACATCGTCAGAAAAGACTCCGGGAACACCGAGATTTCCAAAGGGATCTGCCGTGTGCTGGGGGGATGGGTCGGAGGTCAGCTGACGTGTGCCAGATGCCCAATTCAACGATTGGGGTGTGAAGCCTGGTGGATTTGGCATGACCTGCGCAATGGAAGTCTCCCATAATTCCGCTGCTGAAGCAGATTGCATCGCACTTCTCGAGGGGGTCAATCTTGACCTGGGTGCCGGACCTTTCGCGTCGCGGTCGGGAACCGAGCCTGCTGGATATGTGCAGCAGGCGGAACTGCGAAGACAGGCGGTGCATTTTGGTCGATCGCCGGAACACTTGATCTTGGATCTTGCACCAGTAAGTAGGATGGCGACCCATCTCAGATTCAGATCAGAGTACCGTTGACAACGTTCGCAGGACCACTTCCTCACACTTCGACCTGCCTCATGTACCTTCACATGACGGTTGTAGCTGTCCCTTAGGTGCTCGTTAGAAGGGCCAGATGATTCGACCGAGATCGGCGCATACTTGCGGGAGAAAGTCTTGAAGCAGACCGGACACGAATGCATGATACCTCTCAGGATGCGGATGTTGAGCCAGATCCTGGTGGAAGAGGGATTGGGGATGAATTTTGAAGGCACGAAGCGGTCGATGGATGACCGCTAATAACCGGGACGAAGAGGTGGATGTTCCTTCCCTAGGGACCTCTATAATTGTCAACTAAGCCGATCCAATCGCCTACCAGACCGAGGGCACTCAACGGACAATTTTTCTGAAGGCTCAGCATCCTGCGAATCCTAGCCCGGAGCCCCGGGTCTACAAGCCTCACTGGCCGCGCCACTAACCTAGATACATGTAGCCTAGTGCCCTTCTTAGGCGTAAATCGTGGGGGGACAAGGGCGACTTGGGGTTGGAGCCCCGCAACCCGCGGGGTTCCAGGTGCTTGAGAAAGCCTATGGAGTACGAGGTACCAACTAATGTACCCCAAGCCAGGTACAGGAACAAGTGTGTCCATCGCTGGCGGCCACACCGGTTTCACTGATGCCCAAATCCACTGAGCAGCTTGTGGGCGATCCTCTACGATAGCATTGCACCAGGAACCTTGTCCCAATTGATCGTGCTTCCCGTCAGTTCTTGA
Source organism: Cladophialophora bantiana CBS 173.52 (assembly GCF_000835475.1). Lineage (NCBI taxonomy): Eukaryota > Fungi > Ascomycota > Eurotiomycetes > Chaetothyriales > Herpotrichiellaceae > Cladophialophora > Cladophialophora bantiana. The sequence continues at coordinate 312,199 of NW_015971600.1, forward strand.
GGGATACCAGTCTCGACGATCCTGACAAACGCCGAAGCTGGCTGTTCCGGCCTTAGCAATTTCCCACCTGCGTGTATCTCGTCGAGGAATTTCTGCATTGCTGGAGACAAATTCGCTGCCCCCCACTTCTCAGTGACTTCAAGTGTTGGCAGAGCATGCGGGAGGATTCTTACCGTCGTTGCGTGCCCCAGCCATGGAATTGGTGTCCACGGCGCCAGGCGAAATGGCCAGCACCTTAATGCGAGGTTCTTCCAGGGGAAGACAGGAGCAGAGGTAATTCAACACTGACTTTGTGCAAGCATAACACGTCCATGATTCGGTCGGTTTCAGGCACACCCTGGTCGAGGTTAGGAGGACGTTTCCTTCGGTTTTCAGCAAATAGGGCCAGGCGTGTTGGATCTAAAATGCCCGATCTCCATCAGCGACTTTGGGGTGAAGGAACATCCGGTCCACCACCACGCACCATATCGATCAAGGCAAAGAAGTTCACATCAAATGCCTTTTTCCAGTCGGCAAGAGCAAGCTGCGGGAAAGGCCCTATAGGCTTCACAATGGCCGCATTCAATATCAAGGTGTTGATCCGACCGGCTTTGTCGAGTGCGGTCTGGACTGCTAGCGCACTGGTCGAACTTTGCGACACATCTCCAGACACAAGGAAGAGTTTCTGTGCATGGTCTTGACGCAACTTCTCCAGGTTTTCCACGTTGAGGTCCACGGCTACCACGTGAGAGACCTTCTGAGACGCCACCAGCTGCTTGACCATGGCCAATCCAATGCCATTTCCAGCACCGGTGACGATGCTTGACAAGAGTCAGTCCTAGCCAATCTACAAGTTACACAGTGGGCGTGGGGAACCGCCGAGGGGGTCCTGGGATCGACGTACACTACCTGATCAGCCATGTTTTTCCGCAGCCGTTTGTTTGCAATGGCACTGCAGAGATAGCTGGGTTCGAGCTGTATGAACCTATAGATGTACTATCGTCGTATTACAGCCACGTGGAGATCAATCGACGCCAACCCTAGAAATGCTTCCACAATGAGCTAGACCGCTGTTCATCAAGTGACCCAGACAACCAGACCCCATGAACCCGAGGGAAATTTCTCCAACGCTGGGCTAACGGTAAGCGTTAGCGCCGCCGGACAACCACCACCACCACCCGAACCTCCGAGCGCCAGGGCACAAACGCGAGTCCGGAGCAAACTACCGCTCTTCCCAGACTCCTCGAATATCTACGGTGATGTGGAGACACTAAATGGGTAGTCACAAACCCCGGTAGGAACCCTGGCGAGAGGTTTTCACGAACAGGACTTTGACGGCAGCCGATTTCGCACTTCTGAATATTTGGCGAAATTGCTGTGTAGGTGCCGTAGCAGCACGTTTGATGGATACGATACATGGAAGTCCCGTTGGTCTGCAGAGCTGAGAATCTGGGCCCAGGTGTAACATACTAATCCCGTTGAAAAAATTCGTTACCAACCGGGGGAAACTTTGGTTGTCACAGCATCTCGATACTAGAACTACCATCATCGCTGGCTACGAGAACAGCTCGACAGTCTGCCACAGCGACAGCAGTGACAATGCAACATGCCACAACCGAGTTTGTGTTCTTTGTGGTGTCGGACGATGTCAAACCAGAAGATCCGAGCAACGAACGAGGTCAGGAATTGTTGAAAGTGTTCCAGGCCGTGAAGGGTCAAGATGGATATGTATTGTCGGGTTGGGGCAGGACCGAAGAGGACATCAATGCCATGATATGGATCACTGGTACGTACATACTGGTGATTAGCCCAGTCCGGTGAAAGAGCCACCTGTTGATCTCACGAGACAGAATGGTCCATCGACAATGCTACGATGAATGTTGAGGGCCTGGCGTCCCTGACGAAGAGATCTCCGGAGATGGTCAAGATCAGGACAGTTCTGCAACCCTCTTTATCGGAAGTGGGAGGATTGCAGGCCACCCCGTGTATCGATGTTACCACTTTGACGTTCAAGGGTAATAGCACCGAACAGGAGAGAGCAACAGATTTGGTGGCTGTCCAGCGGATGAAGCGATGCGTCACTCAAGATGTAGCCACCGACGTCCAGCCGAGATTTTACTGCTTGAGCAGGCCTGACACATTTCCCGAAGTCGCTTCTAGTGAGAGCCCCAGTGGGAAAGCAGATCTATGTGTGGCTGTCGTGGGCTGGACTTCCAGGCAACAGCACTATGACATGTGGAAGACAGAGGAATTCAAAGCCTTGATTCCATCGGTCAGGGAACGGCTGCTGCCATATCCGCCGGGGGTTGGGATGAAGCACACTACTTTCAATCTCGTCTGAGAAAATCCCACAATCAGAGGTCTTCCGACAGAAAGTGCAACTCACATGATCTTCGCATTGAAGTTCTCGAGCTAGAGGACAATCTGAACGCAATCGTATTTGCCAAAACATCAGCATCCAAGTCTGAATGAATATACAGTTATCGAAAAAGGGTGAAGAAGCGCGGTCCCACGTTATTGGAGGAATAGGATAGTTCAGGTTGCCAATGATTATAGATCGTATTAAATTAAAAGTTTCAAGTCCCTTTCAAGATGTGGAAGGGCACCGACGAAGCTGTAGGCCTCAACCTATTTTGATATTCACGAGACGGAGATGGAATGCATTGTAAGTTGTAACTACCACGTGCTACCTGAGGTGGCACTTGAAAGATTCCTTCAGAACCTGGGCCTGGCCCGTCGGATTTAGTAGATGTACCTGAACTGCTTGTTCTTTCGGTCGGTCAAATCATCCTCATAAGCATGCTCAAAAGCCTCGGTGGTACCCGCCTTGTCACGACGACTGTTCTCCGTGCTGCAGACAAACCTGTAAACCACTACAAGTACTGCACATACGGCACTCATCGCAGTGGTAACCGCCCAGCCAGTGGGGTATCGCGGTGTCTCAGATTGGAGGAAGGTGAACGGCCCAATGAGATTTCCTGGGAAGACCATGTTAGTGTCTGAGTAGAAGAATGGCTTTGTGAACAGCAGATCAGGGGAGGCTTACCAAGACAGTATCCGACGAACATCCCAGACGAGGTTAAAGCTCTCTTGGTGTATCCGGCAGTGTTTGCGACGGCAAGATTCATCATAATTGCATATGCCGCAGGATAGACAGACAAAAGGTAGATCAAGACCAGCTTGCCACCGACGGGCATCTCGGGGCATTGCCAAAACAACACGCAAACCAACAAAATCACGAGTACCTCAAAACAGACGGTGAACGATCGCCAATTTTTTTGCGAGAATTTTTGCATGAGCCAGGCTGTACCGATCGTGAAGATGACGCCCGAAGCTCCAACCGGAATGGTGAGTAGGAGCGCGTTGAATCCGCTGAACCCCATGGATGCGATGATGATTGGATTGAACGTTGTTGGCACCGCATTAGACACATTTATTGTCAGACTCATGCTGACGATTAGCCAGAAGTGAGCGCTCGTAAGCAATTCCCACAGCTGCGAGGCTTTGAAGTGAGTATTTCGAACGCCGGCATTGTTTTCTCTGAGGCGAGACACGGCAATAAATTTCTCTCTCTCGTTCAGACTTTTCGCGTGGATCGGGTCCGACTCCATCACGAAGAGGATCACAAATGCCCAGAGTGAGGTTATGACACCTGCTACGATGAACATATATCGCCACGGGGCCAGCGCGCCTTTAATATGTCCAAGTCCGTAATTGATCAAGGGAGCAATCATCGAAATCATGGCAGCTGCCGAATACCACACACTGACGAATAGGTTAGCAAATAAAAAAAGATAACCAGAGAGGATCAATCTACCCCATGCGTAGGGTTTGCTCTGCTTTATTGTACCATCCACCGACAACCATCATCCAAATTGGCGATATCCCGGACTCAAGGACTCCTAAGAAGAACCTCTGGGCGTAAAGGCCTCTGTAACTAACACAGCCAGCCGCGGAAGTGACACAGAGACCCCATACAAACGTGATGCAGAAGATCACACGGTGGATGGGATATCGTTGTGCCAGTAGAACGGCTGGATAGCTGCCGCAAATGTAACCGAGGTAGAAGATTGAAGCAGAGAAGGAATAGCGATTCCCAATGGTGAGCTCGAGGTCGGTCCTCAAGCCGAAGATTGCCTTGGGTGTTTCTCGTCAATCACTGTGAAGGGCCAAGTGAAGTTGGGAATATTCCATCGACTTACCGCGTGAGCAAGCAAGACCTTGTCGTAGAACGTCATTCCAAATGTTACCACAAGGATGGGAAGCAATCGTTTGTCAATCTTCCTCAAGACACGCTTTTCTTCTTGCGGTGACCAAGACGTGTCACCTTGATACTGGCCGAGGACAACGAGAGCCTCGTCGTTGTGAAGTGTGTCGATCTTTTCCAGATTTTCAATGTGGTCGAGGTTGGGGGCGCCTGCTACCTCATAGAGAATGTCACTGGTCTTCTCGTTTGGCTGAGCCATATTGACACAGTGAGGATAGTCTCCGTACAGCTTGAGTCTACGTGCAGTGCTCAATATTGGATGTCCTGGGTTCCAAGTTCTTATAGTTGCGCAGGCTTTGTTCTGATGCAAAGACTGGGCCGTGGTCCAGCTTCTAGTAAAGGTGGGCCAGCGGGCTACAGAAATGGAAAGGGCCAGGGGTGCCCCAGCAAGGAGCCCCAAGGCTTCTGCGGGGTGCGTTACCCGACTCGCGGAGAAAGCCTTGAAACAAGGGACCCTGGGTGGTTCGGAGGTGATTGGAACAGAAGCTTTGTGGGGATTATGCAAGCCACCACACGAACCCCGGGTCCGATCACACCCACGCCGTGTCGGAGGTATTTGCCAGAAGCTCATTCTACGCCTAGCTGTTCGACCGCCGAGGTGTGCATGAATCAGCACACATCAAGTCTCGTTCCCCAAGCGCCTCGACGACTATCGCGTCGAAGAGCAGGTAGAAAGTGTCAGCCGTATAAGGACGTCGATTTAACCGCAAAGATGTGAGGCGGGTGACAAAGGTCGCAAGTGTCAAATCAACTTCTCATATCCAGCCTAGACGCAGCATACACACATTGCCAGACATGGGTTCTGTTCGGACAGCACCCCCGGCCATCGAGGATTTCAGAGCGTCATTGAAGGCCTCGAAAGTGTTGACGGCTGACTCTGAAGGCTATGACGAATCTCTTCATCGATGGTCAGAAGCGGCAGAGAAGCGAGCCGTGAGTGAAGGGCATCTCCCTCGCCTAGAACGAGGCAGCACTGACACTGATTGTTTCGTGCACAGGCTGTCGTAGTACAAGCGACTTGCGCGGAGGATGTCTCTAAGGCTCTGCTGTATGCCCAAGCCCAGGGTCTTGAGGTTGCTGTTGTGGGCGGAGGGCATTCCACTTCTGGGTCTTCGTCCACAGAAGGGGGTCTCGTGGTTGATCTGACCAAGATGCGCCAGGTGACTGTCGACCCTGAGAGACAGACGATCAAGGCACAGGGAGGCACCATCTGGGAGGATGTCGATCATGCCGCCGCCAAATACGGTCTCGCCACCGTTGGAGGCACTGTGAACCACACGGGAGTCGGTGGACTGACCCTTGGTGGCGGCTACGGATGGCTGACCGGCAAGTATGGGTTGACCATCGACAACCTGCTCGAAGCCGAAGTTGTCTTGGCCGATGGGCGCATCCTGCAGGCGTCGGAGAAGGAGAACTCTGACTTGTTCTGGGCATTGCGAGGTGCCGGTCAAAGTTTCGGAGTTGCTACCAGCTTCACTTTCCGCGGATACAAGCAGGAGAACGCAGTCTGGGGTGGTTTGCTCGTGTTCCCAACGTCAAGCCTTGCAAAAGTGGTTGAGTTCGCGAATCACGTGGTAACTACGACAGAGGGTCAGAGTGGAATGGTGGTTGGCATCGGGGCTCCAGCCCCGGCACGCCAACCTGCCGTTCTGACGGTGCTCTTCTACAACGGCACAAAGGACGAAGGCCTGCGATACTATGCCCCATTGTTTGATCTCAAACCAATCGTGGACAAGACACGCGAGATGCCATATGAGGAGGTCAATGCCATGCTCAACACGGTCTCGACTCACGGTGACCGCAAGACCCAAAAAGGAACCGCATTCACGGTGCCATTGTCGACCGACCTGGCACAGCAGATCTTGGACGATTATCTCGACTTCATCGCCAAGATCCCCGATGCCATCAAGACCATCATCTTATTCGAGTTCTTTTCCCAAAAGGTGGTCAACCAAGTGTCTCAGACTGCAATGTCCTTCGCCAACCGTGGCGAGCACTACAACATTCTTTTCAGCGTAAGATGGGTTGGAGAACTGAATGATGCCGCGTGTAGAGAATGGACCCGGAATGCGGCTCGCAGAGTGACCGATGCAGAACAGGCCAGGAGGTCGGGAGATGGTGTTGGACAATATGGGAACTACGACGGTGAGTACCACTGCAGTTCAAGTCTGTCTTTGTGTGCCTTGTACTGATTCTATGGCCCAGGCATTGCCTCTGCATCAGCCAAAGACATCTTTGGCGTCAACTTTGAAAGGGTTCTGGCGCTGAAGAAACAGTACGACCCCAAGAATGTGTTTTTCAAGGGTGCCGGTAAATTTCCTCTCTTCGGCGATGACGAAGCGCCTGGCCTAGGCACTCAATCGAAACCATAGTCTGCCGCTTTACTCAAGCACCATGTGACCAGGCTCAACTTCGCTTCCCTCAGTACATCAGTCTGAGTGGCTCAGCCTGCTCTCATCACTGGCAGTGTGGTTTTATTTAAATAATTGAAATACTTTTGGGCCTTATTTACTATTTAAATAGTCAAGGTCAACTATTTATATTGTAAATATACATACTTATATTGTAAATAGATAGATAGAGACCTATTTCTTTCTTTTCTTCTAGCCTATCTAGGGTGAGGGTTAGATCTAATAGGGTCATCTAGGATCTAAGTACTGTAACGGAGCTCTTCAGGGTTCGGCGTGTACGTGCAACAACGCACAGACGCCTGTCCAGCAGATCGGGAATCGAGAACGCGTTTCTGGTTGACACTGACAGGGCAACACAATCACCAACACTACCCCAGAGAGGTAGCGGCTAGGGCAGCGAGCGCCTAGCACGGCGACGGCATTGAGAAGGAGGAAAGCGCGGATGAAAGCCTCAAGAATAGGTAGACGACATCAAAATCCTGGAATACTCTATCTTCCTGTAAAGAATGGCCGCCTGCAACGACTATAAACTGTCCTGCTCCCAGCGATCTAATTAGGTTTGACATGTGACCTAACAGACCTCTGCCCTGCCAGTTCACCACCACCCCAGCACTGCACAGCCACCTCGCCTTGTTACAGTACTATATAAATCTTCTATTTTCTCTGGAATTTCAAAATATATCTGAAGTGAGGGTGGTAATCGGGCGGCTAGCTTCCTACACTAACCAAATGGCACAGGGTTTCCATACAAGCCACATCCTAAGTAGCCTCGGCTTAATGGACATTTTCAGGAGAGTCTGCAGAGACTCGAGACATGGTCGTAGATGAAACGTCGCTGAGGGCGATATTGGAAAGAGTTACATTACACGCAATGATGTCTACCTTTTATGTGGTGTTCGCCATGTCGTGGTTCGTATTTGGGTGAATGGGCAGAAATGAACTTTTGCGAAAATGCGTAGTAGGGGGTTGTGCGGCTGAAAAAAAAGCTTAGTTGGAGAACTACCTACAAGTAAACTTTTAAAATCTAGTGGCTGCTTTATGGGGCTGGATTTGTTTCTGGAATCGGCATTCGAGGTCGTAAATAGAGAGAACCTGTAATAATGAGAGTGATGATCGGCGCCTTCTTGGTGTGGTTGTTGATGTAATCGGATCCGCTCCGGTTTCAGGGGCCGCGTGAGTGGGTGCCTTTCGGAAAGAGGCTCTGGTAGTGGGCGGTACTGGACGTCGGGTCTCAAAAGGAGGGATCTGAGTTGTCGGCGTTGCTGGTGTGGAGGTGGAAGATTGACGAGGCTTTGATGGTGAAGATGGTGGATGTCGGGCAGCGTCGTGATGTTCGGAGTCGCACATGAGTTCCAAAGTAGCTTTTACCTACTCGTTAGACCGAGCTTGACCCGAGTCACGTTCAGGTGCCAAGAAATGCAGCAAACACAGCAAACAAGCCAAACAATTTCCGTTCGCCGCTCACGCCCCTGGTGGCGGATTGAGGGCCGGCTCCGGCTTGCCTTCGAAAGGTCGCATCTTTCTTGACTGCGACCACGTTTTTCTCGAGGACACCGTGTCCAAGGTCTCCCCCCGCCAACTCCCAGAGAGATAGTCTCTCTGCGATATTCTTCCTTACAGTCGAGCTCTTGACTGATGCTCGCCATGGCGCCAAAATTGTATGTACTAGACCACGCTCGGCCATTCAGTCGCAACTCTATCTCTGACGCATTTCAGATCGAAACTTGTGGACAATGATCAAATTCAGACGGCAAGCCTTCACAATCCCTTACCAGTTTTCCTCAAGGCCTACGTGTGGCCATTCACCATCTTGTGGCCAATTTTCCTTGCTTTCTACCTGAACGAAGACCTCTACGACGATTACATTGATGGTTCAGAATGGACATTCGTTTACATTGCGACGATCGTCACCCTTCAGTCTTTGACCTGGCTCTCCACAAAATGGAGTGTCCACCTGAAGACCGCATTCACCATGACCAAGGCCACAAAGGTTGAAGACTCTCAACTGATTAAAGTCATCCCCGTGGTCAACTCGGGAGCATCAGCGATCTGTAAATTGGAGAGGGAACCGGACGGAAGAACATCGTTCCTATTTCAAAAGAGACGGTTTCTCTATTCCCCAGAGAAGGGAACATTCGCGCCATTATCTTACGCCCTCGATGCTGAGAAGAAGCCCCTCCTTCGCGAGTTCCAACTGTCGCGGGGTCTCACCTCTGAAGCCGAAATCGAGACAACCCACACACATTATGGCGATAATACCTTTGACATACCTGTCCCCACATTCACGGAGCTGTGGAAGGAGCACGCTGTTGCACCATTCTTCATCTTCCAGGTATTCTGCGTCGGTCTTTGGTTGCTCGACGATTACTGGTACTACTCTTTGTTTACCTTGTTCATGCTGGTGGCTTTCGAAAGTACAGTGGTCTGGCAGAGACAACGAACATTGAACGAATTCCGAGGAATGAGCATCAAACCGTACGACATCTGGGTGTACCGCGTCAACAAGTGGGTCGAGATCAAGAGTGACAAACTGTTACCCGGCGACCTCGTATCCGTGGGACGGACTCAAGAAGATTCCGGAGTTGCCTGTGACATGCTTCTTATTGAGGGAACAGCCATTGTGAATGAGGCTATGCTCTCTGGAGAAAGTACCCCGCTCCTCAAAGAGTCAATCCTTCTTCGTCCCGGAGACGCAACGATCGAACCGGAGGGTTTGGACAAGAACGCTTTCCTCTGGGGAGGCACGAAAGTCCTTCAGATAACCCATCCTGCCGCCAGCGAGGATGCTCTGGAAACTGTTCCACGGTTGCGGTCCGGTGTCCCTGTGCCGCCTGATAACGGTGCCATGGCTGTGGTGCTCAAGACCGGATTTGAGACGAGCCAAGGTAGTCTCGTGCGAACCATGATCTACTCAACGGAGCGTGTCTCTGCCAACAACGCTGAAGCATTGATCTTCATTCTCTTCTTGCTGATCTTTGCACTTGCCGCCTCGTGGTACGTGTGGCAAGAAGGTGTCAAAAACAACAGAAAACGGTCCAAGCTCCTCCTCGACTGCATTCTAATTGTTACAAGTGTCGTACCGCCAGAGTTGCCTATGGAGTTGTCCCTGGCGGTCAATACTAGTCTGGCAGCGCTCAGCAAGTTTGCCATCTTCTGTACAGAACCCTTCCGGATCCCGTTCGCCGGACGCGTGGATGTCGCCTGTTTCGACAAGACTGGCACGTTGACCGGCGAAGATCTTGTTGTTGACGGTATTGCCGGTCTGAGCTTGGGGAAGAAGAGTGCCCAAACAGAACCAGACGGTGCGCAGTCAGCAATTACCAAAGTCCCGGACTGTGGCATTCATACCACATTAGTTTTGGCGACCGCTCACGCCTTGGTCAAACTTGAAGAAGGAGACATCGTTGGCGATCCCATGGAGAAGGCCACACTAAACGCTCTGAACTGGACTCTTGGCCACAATGACACTTTGACCAGCACGCCTCCACCTAAATCGAAGAAAGCAAAGCCATTCTCGACAGCCGGTGCTTCGCATATAGTCCAAATCAAACGTCGTTTTCAATTCTCGTCCGCTCTCAAGCGGATGAGTTCGGTGGCTACGGTGTTGATGACCGACCCCAATTCTGGACGGAGGGCGAAAGGGACCTTTGTCGGTGTCAAGGGCGCTCCGGAAACCATCCAGAAGATGTTGGTTGAGACCCCGTCCAAATATGAGGAGACTTTCAAATACTTCACGCGGAATGGTGCTCGGGTTCTGTCTCTCGGCTACAAATACCTTTCGACTGAGGCTGAGATCGGCCAGAAACGCATCAACGATCTCAAACGCGAAGAGGTCGAGTGTGATCTGCACTTTGCGGGTTTCTTGGTGCTCCAGACTCCTCTAAAGGAAGATGCTGTCAGGGCAATTCAGATGCTGAATGAAAGCAGCCACCGTGTGGTGATGATCACTGGAGATAACCCACTTACTGCCGTTCATGTTGCCAGAGAAGTCGAGATCGTCGACCGAGACTGTTTGATTCTGGATGCTCCAGAGCACGATGATTCAGGTACCAAACTTGTTTGGCGCAGTGTTGATGAGGAAACCATCATCCCTGTCGATCCTACAGCAGATCTGGATCCGAAGATTCTGGAAACCAAGGACCTGTGCGTTACTGGCTATGCTCTTGGCAAATTCAGTGGGCAGAAAGCATTTATGTCGTTGCTGAGGCATACCTGGGTTTATGCTCGAGTGTCGCCGAAGCAGAAGGAAGAAATCCTAATCGGACTCAAAGATCAAGGCTACACCACTTTAATGTGTGGCGATGGAACAAATGACGTGGGTGCGCTGAAGCAAGCTCACATTGGGGTTGCTCTGCTCAATGGCTCTCAAGAAGCCCTCAACAAAATCGGCGAACACTTCCGAACTACCAAAATGAAGGAAATTTATGAAAAGCAGGTGCAGCTGATGCAAAGATTCAATCAACCGCCGCCGCCCGTGCCACCAGGGATTGCGCATCTTTATCCACCTGGTCCGCGCAACCCCCACCATGAGAAGGCGATCAAGAGGATTGCCGAGCAGAAAGGTATCAATCTGGAGAATGGCGACGCGGAAAACGGCACCGTCGAAACCATCACGTCACCTGGCGCGCAAGCGATCCAACAGTCGCACGCCAATTTGACACCTCAACAACGACGCCAGCAAGAGGCGCAACAGAAAGCAGCAAGCTGGGCGGACAAGTTTACCTCCAGCATGATGGAAAATGAACTCGACGACGGCGAGCCACCCACGATCAAATTGGGAGACGCCTCCGTCGCCGCTCCGTTTACGAGCAAGCTGGCAAACGTTATAGCGATCCCCAACATTATCCGGCAGGGACGGTGCACGCTTGTGGCGACCATTCAGATGTACAAGATTCTAGCTCTTAACTGTTTGATCAGCGCATACAGTTTGTCGGTCATCTACCTGGCAGGCATCAAGTTTGGCGATGGCCAGGTGACAATCAGCGGGATGTTGATGTCGGTCTGCTTTCTTTCTATCTCTCGGGCGAAACCTGTGGAAGCTCTGTCGCGAGAACGACCTCAGCCGAACATCTTGAATGCCTATATCCTCGGATCAGTGCTGGGACAATTTGCAATCCACTGCGCAACGCTCATCTATCTTTCGAACGTGGTCTACTCGATCGTCCCGCCGGCTGAGGAGATCGACCTAGAGGGCGAGTTCGAGCCTTCGTTACTCAACAGTGCCGTCTATCTCATGCAACTCATCCAACAGGTGTCCACCTTTGCGATCAACTACCAAGGGCGCCCATTCCGGGAAAGCATCCGGGAGAACCGAGGTATGTACTGGGGACTCCTGGCGTGTTCGTTTGTGGCGTTTGCGGGAAGCACCGAGTTCTTGCCGGAGCTCAATGAGAAGTTACGCCTGGTGCCGTTCACAAGCGAGTTCAAGTGGTCACTGACAACACTGATGATCGCCGACTTTGTGGGATGTTGGATTGTGGAACAAATCTTCAAGTACTTGTTTAGCGATTTCCGACCCAAGGATATTGCCATCAAGAGACCCGATCAGGTTGAGCGGGACGAAAAGCGCAAGAAGGAACTGGCGGACAAGGCTGAGCAGGAGAGGATCGAGGAGATTGAGAGGAAGCGCGGTGTGGCCAATAACACGGGCCCGCCAGCGACAGCCAAGGTGCGCAAATAGGAATGTGGCATGCCTGTCTTGTCTCAGGGGCGGTATAGAATAGAGAGAATGTTTCGGCGCATCGACCGGGGATCATTTATGCTTGTACAGGGCGGTCGAATCGGAGAAACCAAGTGCTGGTACAAGGTATGTCGTGTGCTTCATTGACACTCGGTAGAAATAGACACGACTGGTATTTAGGTAGTTAGTAGAGCTCTTGCGCGATTCATCCCGCTTCCCTGCTCCGGTTGCTATTCCAGCGTCTCTTCTCTTGCTTCTCTTGCTTCCTGTTGTCATCATTTGTCCCCTCTGGCTATCACAGCCTTGGCTGCGACAGGCACTAACCCCGAAAGCGCTCCCAGCCTGGTTGCGATGCGAAAAGCCGTCATCATGATTACGCCAAACGCGGTGCGCAGGCGTCGCCCAGATGGACGGCGGTGGTTCTCCAGCTCAATGGTTGGCGCTATCTCTATGAGCCGTCTGCGTCAAGCTTGATTCAATACATCCGGTCTGGATACGAGTGCGGTTGTCGAGGGAGGGGAAGGAACAAGTCTGATCTGAATTTAGATCCTGTCTCTCTTTCTGCCTGGTTCTCCTCGACTTCTTCTATCAAGCTATGATATGCCGGTCCTCCCTGTTGCCATTGCTCTCTCCCCCCCGGCTTTTCTCACAGATTTCTTCTTCCAGCTGTCTCTCTCTCTCTCACACACACACCAACTCACCCACTGTCTGTCTCTCCCTCTTCCTATACTCTAAGCTTGTTCCAAGCTGCGACTCGCCAACCATGCCGACAGCTCCAGTCGCGCGAGCTACTGCAGCACTGGCCGTGCCACTGTCCAGCATATTCTGCCCGAAGACAGATGGATGCGCATCATCACCGTCCCTAACGCTCAAGATTCGTGCTTCGTCGACACCAAGATCACGCACGTCGAGTAGTCAGAGAGACCGGCAGTTCAGGACAAATGAGTTGAGTTGCGCCATCGATTCGGGCTGGATCCGTCCGCCTGGGACAATGCGCAGTGGAGGGAGCTGTGCCATTTGCTGGAGAGGAACTTCCTGTGCTTGGTCCGCGTGGGGAAGGTGAGCAAGCTTGGTTGGACTGGATACGCGGACACGCGGACCGCGTTGGATGAGACATTGACCGAGTTGGAGGAGTTACACATTCCGCCGAGGGCAACGGAGCTGGCGGTCCGCAGTGCGCCAGACAACCGGGCGCCCACAATGCCAAGGGGTACAACGTGATCGAGGATAGAATGTCTTCGGACGAGCGGGGCCACAAACAGCCACTGTCGGAAGCCATGGTAGTGATCTTGCGGAGGCTAACGTTTCGGGTTTCTTGATTTTTGGAGGTGGTACGATTTGAACATTCGGGGCGTGATGGCCAAAGAAGAGGAGGGGCAGAATGTATGTAATCATGTCACGACGACATGACAATCATTACAATACCCTTTTCCTCTTGGACTTGCTTTGCTCATTTTACTCCGAGTTCTTGTTTTGCTGAGGGCGATGACTCTGTTTCGGAGCACAATGGTGGACATCGACCACCAGAATCAATCCAGTCCTAACAATCAACGTCTCCTAATTGCAGCCTGAGGAAGACGCCTCGTCAAACCATGATTGCACAGTTTGTACATGGGCCACAACATCGGGGCCATTCTATTGTTACATCAGGGTTCCGTCACCTCCCACAGGACATGAACTCCTCTCCATGGTCGGGTCAGACGCGACACATGCTACAGAGAGATCGAAATCCACACTGACGGGCTCCTATTGAGGTAGCGGCAAGGGTGCGAATGCCACCAGCGGAGAGTGCCTCTCCCCGAGCTCAGACCCAACTTCACCTGAAGACTCCGGTAGCGGTAGCGCAGGTATATGATCAGTGTTAATGTTGACGGAGCCAACAGGGATCTGTGGTGGAAAGCCAAAAATGGAATTGGCGGCGGTGGCGGCTGGAAGGATGCAAGAAATCGGCCTCTCAATGTCATCCAGGGACAGCATGATGTCGCCGTACAGATCCGGGAACAAGTTGATGAAGCTCAAGTTCATCTTCCACATGTGGATATTATGTACTTGGTTGAGAAACAGGCCGGTCAGAGCAAAGAGACCGGCATTCGCGTCGAAATCGACAACGTCGCTTGGACTGGACGGCCAGTGGAAACGAAAATGGTGGACCATGCCCGTCCAGAACTTGTTGTCTTGGGTCAGACCCTGGGAATACACCGCCCTCTCACGCACGCCTGGCCACGGGAGCACGTCGACTGCAAGGGCATGCCGAATGGTATGCTGTGAAGGGCGCGGCTTATACCACGCCGGCAGATCATTGAAAGAGGCGACTCCGACAAAGCACAGCAGCATGGTGTGGATCATACGCAGCGCGCACAGCCGTGTAAGGAAGCCCCTCATGCAGAAGACACGTCGGTCAAGGTAGCGGACGAGATTCCACAGCGGGCAGAAGACGCTGGTCCTGCCATACCGCATCGAGACGTCGGACCATCCGTTGGCGAGGGCGCGAACCAACACATCCTGGTTCAGGGCATCGTTTCTCGACACACTTGGAATTTGGATAAGCGGCGCGCTTGGGAAACGATGTGGTTAAAAATCTCTTGACAACTCGTTGCCAGACTTTGAGGCGGTTCTGATGACCCGGTCGCACCGTAACTGTCATGGGTATTCTGCGACCGGAGACCGCCGAAGATGTCGCCCGCAATATTTAGCGAAGGCCATGGGTCCAGAGTCCAGCAGACAACTGGGAGAAATGGAATCGAACGCCATGAGGTTAGCGTCGGTGCTGTTCTGATCCGTGGACGAGTCGTGATTCTGACAAGAACATGGGCATCCCGGGGCTGCTTCTCGCCGTCTCAGGGGCTCGATCTCGGCCTTGAGGAGCTCGATGTGCGACTCGAGGCTGGCGGTGCGGGCCTGGGCTTGAGATCTCTTGGTGCGGTGCGAGAGTCGATTCGCGGCCCTCTTTCGCTCACGCTGTGCGGGGGTGAGAATGCGCCCGCTGGCCCACGGACGAGTCGGAGGCCAGTCGGTCATTGTTGTTTTGGGGATGGTGGGAGAGACGAAGGGGTGTTGAATGCGGTGTCAAGGTGGTTGTTATGGGAACCGGGAGGAAGACAGAGGGTGGCCAAGGCTCACCGAAAGGGTGGTATGCTCTGTTCAGTGATGATGATGTGTAGGCGCCATAACACAGGGTCAATCGACGCCAAGCGCGCCCCAACACTCACGTACTCGAACCCAGTACAGGTTCCACCGCTCACCTCTTACTCAGGGGGAGGGCCGGTCACGTGCAAGTATAGCCGCAAGTAGAAATACCCAGTAGAGTGCCAAGCCTTCCAATTAAGATACGTCTGATACGTCCTCTCGAGCCCCAGTGCCCGGTGGAGGCAAGCGTAACGGAAGGCCCATTCCCTCTGTCACCACCATCATCGCACCGCAGATTTGGGCGCTCCTCTACCAGTGAATACCAAATTCAGCTCCCTTTGTCCTCTTTCGCTTCTGGTAAGCTCGAATTTGAGTTCGGCGAGGGCTCACTTCCCATTAACCTAACTAGAATTGTCTCCACGCTCGACGGAACCATCCTCAAACAGAATATACGGTGAAGCGTAGAGCAGTTGGTGCACATTTTATACGGCGGAGTAAGAAGCACAGGTACGGTGCGAGTTATGTACTTGTGCTACTCGTGACACTGCGGTGCCGGTGTATCATTGACCCGAGTCTGATTCCTGCAAAACACCAATACGCGCAGTCTGTGCCGCCTCTCCTGGATCTCGTACAAACCACGTCTCCCCACCTCTATCCATTCTCATTGTAAGGAGCACGACAACCAACAGATCTCACTTTTCCCGTTCCTGATCTAGACGAGGACTCGCGGCGCTTTCTTTATTTGATTTTCCCCACATCACCGGTCGACGATCACCGTTCCACGCGAATCAACCCGAGGTTTCCAAAGAGCAGCGGCGGTTTCTGAATCCATCCACTATGGGCGAGAAAGAAGACAAGGAGAAAGCCGAGAAACTGGCTGCCGCAAAAAAGAGGGTAAGAGTCCTCCACTTGTTGTTATCGGGATATGGATACCCAAGCTGGCAAAGCAGGCCAAGTGGTCCGCTACACTGTTCCTTGGGGCCCGGTGTCGATGCAGTTGAGCCCATTACTGACTTCCCACGGCGGACATAGGTAGCCCAGTTGCAGAAGAAGAAGAAAGCCGCCGCTGCCAAAGACAATGTGAAAAAGGAGGACGAGCGGGCTGCTGATGGAACGGAAGGAGAAACTGCTGGCCATAGCCAAGAGAAGAGCATAGCTCAGGTCGACGATGTCCCGGAGGCCGATGCAATCGAGGCTGCGGCAGAAGAACAACACGGCGATAAGGGTGCAGCCACCAGCATTGCAGATGCAGACGCAGATGAAGAAGCCTCCAATGCCGCAATTCAAGCAGCCAGTGCTAATGCTCCCGCACCGGAAACAGTCCTTTCTCCTGCAACGATCTCGCCCCCCTCTGCCGACCAAGACCAGTCCTCATCCACAAGAGAGTCTATTGCTCGCCATACTGCCCGCCAACCAAGCATCAGCCTGCAAAGCAAAATGCGCAGCACAAGTTTTCGGGATAGTGGCCCATTAAGCCCCGCCCTGCTCACAGGAAACTCCTTGTTGAAGATTGAAGAGCTGGAGAGAGAGAATAGACGGCTGGCAAAGGAAGCCGAGGCCCACGAGAGGAGGTGGCGCAAGGTAGAAGAAGAGTTAGAGGACCTGCGAGAGGAGAATGCAGAGAAGCTTCCAAATTCGGAGGCCGAGGAGGAGATTCGGCGCTTAAGAGCTGAGATCGAGGCACTCAGGAGACGGACAAGTTTGACGACCACTACGCTCAGCAGGAGAGAGAGTGCTGCGAGTGAGGACGTGGTCATGGTAAGGGCCGAACTCGAGAGGAAAGATTCCACCATTGCGGATATGCAGCTCGAGATTTCGAGACTGAGGGGCCAGTTATCGAGTCAGGCCCAAGGTTGCGAGGCGCACGGAGAGCAAATTGCTGGACTACAAGCTTCGTTGTCGTCGACAGAGAAAAAGTTGAAGTCATTTGAGAGTGATTTGGCAGATGCGAGGAAGGCATTGTCTAAGGCTAGTGAGAAAGCTGTGTTGGATTCGACAGAGCGCACGAGCAAGGAAATGAAGATTCAGACTCTGGAAAGAGAATTGCAAGAAACCGTGGCCCAGCGGGACGAGGCCGTGAAGAAAGCAGAACAGCTGGAAAAGAAGATTGAAGTGATGAACAAGCTCCACCGCGAGGCCGAAGCAAGGCATGCGACCAAGTTGGCCGCAGCTGAGGCCAGCGCCCGCGAAGTCCCTGCTCTGCGCATCAAGATCGAAAAGGCCGAGAACGAAAATGCACAGTTGCGAGAAAGGCATAAGCGTGTGATGAGCGGCGATGGAGGCGGAGAGGGCTTGGATGAACTGGAAGACGAAGAGAGGCAGAAGCTCGAAAGACGAATCCGGGAACTGGAAGGGCAAGTCTTTGATCTCCAGCGCGGGGTGTGGAGAGACAAGAGGGTACAGATGCAGCCTCGCGGAGACGATGTCGGATCGCGAACTTCTCTGGATCCAGGTGCCGAGGATTTCGACGAGGTGGACCTTTCAGGCCCCGGAGCCGGCAGCAGTCGACGAAGAAGTTTCGCGAACCAGCAGCAGCAGACTCGTCACTCCAACTTCGCGCAGGTGCTGAATTCGGGTCTTGCAGCATTCCGCGCGAGCACCACCTCTCCAGTCAGCCAGCAGAATCGGCCCCGGAACGATTCCCTGCTCCAGGAATTCGACGGCGATGACGATGCTTTTGACGAGCACGCCTTTGCGCGGGCGCAGAAGGAGGAAGAGGCCAGGAAGATGGTGGAGCATGTGAGGGAGGTCAAAAGAGGGCTGAAGCAGTGGGTGGGTTGGCGACTGGATCTGGTGGAGGCCAGACGGGCCGGTGTTGGTGTTGGATACGGTGAGATTTTTGACCTGTAACTCAAGAGCGAGGAGCCCTCGGACCGTGATAGATATACAAAACAAAAGCGGATCAAGACAGGGAGAATGGGTGGGGGCATTGTCAAACCCCGCCTCCCAGTACGTGGCGATACTCTCGCCCGTCGATGAGTTCAAGGGCATGGCAGACTCGGAGATGTCGAGTCTATCCGATTGGACCATGGGATCCTTTGTGATATTGTAGCAGCAAAGCAAAACTATTCACTATGATTGCAATAAGCATCTCAGTTACCTCCTTTGTGACAACTCGGATACTATTGTTTCTCGACTAGAGCAGCAGAGGAGCAGCAGCAGTTGCTAGGGAAGGGATATATAGCCCTCCACCATAAACTGAAAATGAAAGCATCCAAAAAAACAAAATCAAAATCACCTCCGCTTCTTCCCCCAACGCGGGAAGAGAGGTCTGGCTATTCAGGCTGCATTGCTTTTTCGCTAGGCACAGCCCGCTGTAATAGCATGGACGGCCAGTTGGCACGGGGTTCCGACGCCACAACCGGACCACAGTAACATAAATCAGCAGTATTTGACCTCGTTGACACCGATATAGACCGCCGGTGAGGGCGGCAAATGCGCCAAAGCAAGCGGCGGGAACTGTTTCTATACCTCCGCGTCGTCCTCGGCTTCTGCCCTGTCGGGGTCGAGTAGCCGAAGTTCAACTTCTGCCGTGTCTTTAGATTCGTCCGTCTTCCTCATCCTCCTCTTCTTCTCCTTCCACTCCAGGACCCAGGCCTTTAATCGCGGCCGCACTCTCCTGAACGTGAAGACGCACAGGCCGATCGTCGCGGCCAAAGCAACCAAGAGGCCGACGATGACCACCCACGGGTTGATGCCCTTCAAGCAGCACCCGTACATGGCCATGTACCAGTGGACCAGCGTCTTCATGAGATTGGCCTTCTCTTTCCCATCGGGCATCAGCCCTTGCCTCACGAGGTGCTTGAACTTGGGCCCGTTGGGCCCGTTGTTGTATTTCCTGAGCCCGAAGTAGGGGACCGTCTCTTGTCGAGGATCCGAGTCGGGATACTGTTTGTCGCCCCAGCTTCCGTTGAAGGCCAGCCAGTCGGTTGGGTCTGTGCCCCCTGGGTCTGCCGCGGTGAAGGTCTCGCTGTGCTGGTCGTAATGGTAGAAGTAGGCTCGTTTGACCGGGTCCCACAGCCGGCCCTTGTCTGCGATGTCGATGAGTGCTTCGTCGTGGACGTGGCTTCCTTCCGAGGGGTAGTTTGCGTGGGATCCGCGAGCGCTGAAGACAACCGGCCTTTCTCCTTGCTTCGACAGACAGGCCTCGTCCTCCCAAGCGCAGGCTTCGCCACCGGTGTGGTGGCTGAAGTATATCCCTGTCGGGTTCCCATTCTCGAACCGGATCATGTTGTGTTCCCAGTCACCCAAATGGTTGCCGTAATGATCGCCGGGCTTGCTGTCCGGGAACAGCTTGTTCAATGGTGGCACCACCTGCAAGATGTCGGCTCCTTCGTTCCAAGAGTAGAAATAGAAGTAGAAGGCGTCCAATACCAGCTGCTCCTGTCGGTTGACATCCTCACCCTTCTTATCCACAACGACGACGGCGCATGCAGTGGAATTTCGAAGAGATCCCGTCGCATCAGGTGTCTCGCCGAGGACCCAGTCCGGAAAGACGGACACGTCTTCGACCGCCGTCAAATAGACATCGGTCCCGTCCTTGCCGTATCGGTTCAACAGGGACAGATTCTCCAGATTTCTCAGTGGCATCGCGTTCGTTATGGGCTCAAAGCCGACCCTCGGCGCCGTGTGTAAGACATGGCTCAAAATGTCACTTGGCATATACCGGTCATCGGAATGTAGCCAGACGATTGGGGCTGACGGATGGTTAGCCCGTGTATGCCGCAGCTTTCAATTTGGCAAGCCCCCAGAAATTGTAGCAACGAGAGTCAACTCCACCCTGTCACTGGCCTTCTACTCACCATAGTCGATTACATATTGCGGGATCGTGTATGAAGAGACGAGCTGGAGAAGCTTGCAAAACGCCAAAAAGGTGAGATGCTCATGTCGCCGCGGGTTCAACGCCCCGCTCATAACGAAGCCGCCTCCCCCTCGTACGCTCGCTCTCCACGGGACTTGTTGCTTTGGAATCAAGAAAGTGGTCGAAGCACGCGCATATTAGTGAAGGCGCCTATCTCCCGGTCTGAGAAGAGGGAGAGGATGATGAAGCTGATGCATGCGGCAATTGTCAGCATCGAAGTTGTGATATCAATGCGAAACACGCTAGTAGCCGAGAAGTACCGGAGTGCCTCGATGTAATTGGTCAATTACTCTCAGCCTTGCTCAGCCTTGCGCGGTTTTTGGGCTTCCGCAGCGTCGAAGATTTTCATGCTTCGCCCATAGTGCCGAGGTGGCGATGACTGACGAAAGAGAGAGGAGAGAGAGTACATCCAGACATGTATGTATTTGCATTCCATATTGTTGTATCACTACCAGTCAATCCTCTTCTGTGCCACAACACCGATTTCTCTCCCAGCTCTCACATTTCCTGTTCTAGGCATCGGGCCCACAGTCTTTTGCGGCCGCAGACCTTTGTCGTACCCAAGCTTCTTGTCAAGACTTGCGAACGGATTTGGTGCTTCGTCCTTCTTGACGGTCCACTTGCTGGTCCCAAGCACATTGTCCATCTCTTGCACAGGCGGCAGCTTGAGGTATACCCAACCATCTTCCCGCTCTTCGGCCGGGAACGTGGCAATCGACATGGTATTGTCGTTCGAACAAGAGCCGGCACCGGTATCCTTCTTGTCAAATTCGACTTCACCATTCAACTGAAAGTTCCTCTTGTGATATGGACAACTGACGTAGAATTTGCTCTCCTTACAATCGGGCGACGTCACTTCACCCACAAGGCCGTCGGAAAGTCCAAATGTTCGTCGGTGAGGGCACATTTGCTGACTCGCATAGTACTTGCCCTTAAGTTTGAATATCGCCAGTTGAGTGTCACCTCGTATGACGGTTTGTGAGGAGCCTGTGTCCAGGTCTTGGAACTTGTTCGCCTCAACAATAGGTTGCCATGTCAAACTGCTCCATCTCGTCCCTTTAAAGTCTTCGTGGACGGGATCCCTGGCCCAGTATGCTGGTCTCGACTGTCCTCTCTCCTCGACCTTCTCCACGGCGGGCTCTCTGTGATCTTCGGTGTTCGCGAATTGCTGGAATGCTCTGCGCTTCTCGGGATCGTTCAGGACTTCCGTCCACTCGCAGAAGAACGTACCAACAAGCTCCTGCATTTGCTTCTCAAGCTCTGCACAGATACCGAGCTTGTCCTCCAGAATAACTTCCCGCAGATATCGGATACCGCCGGGCAGGTTCTCTACCCATCTGGCCGTTCTCTGGAGTCTATCAGCAGTGCGGATGTAGAACATCAGGTATCGGTCAAGGATGGGGATCACATCGTCAGGAGGGACATCTTTGGCCAGCATTTCCGAGTGTCTCGGCGTGGCTCCGCCATTTCCTCCGACGAAGATATTGAAACCTTTTTCCGTCGCAATGCAGCCGAAGTCTTTGTTTTGGGCTTCCGCACACTCCCGAACGCATCCAGACACACCTCCTTTTATCTTGTGCGGGGCTCGAATTGACTTGTATCTTTCTTCGAGCCTGATGGCGAGACCAACAGAGTCTCCGATGCCGAACCGACACCACGTGGTGCCCACGCACGACTTGACAGTGCGGAGGGATTTGGCATAGGCGTGACCTGATTCGAGTCCACCTGCGACCAGCTCCGACCAGATGTCGAGCAAGTCCTGCTTCTTCGCACCAAACATGTCAATGCGTTGGCCACCAGTGATCTTGGTGTAGAGACTATATTTCTTGGCAACTTGGGCGATGACAATAAGTTTGTCGGGACTGATCTCACCACCAGCGACTCGAGGAACGACAGAGAATGTCCCGTTGCGCTGAATATTTCCAAGGTACTTATCGTTCGTATCCTGGAGTCCGTGGAGTGGTCGTTCCATCACATGCTTGTTGAACATGCTGGAGAGGATCGACGCAATAGCGGGCTTGCAGACCTCACACCCAAGACTGTTTGGCTCGTTGCCACTGTCCCTCATGACCGCGCCAAAGTCTTTCAGTTTCTTGACGTAGATGATGTTGTAGAGATCAGCTCGGGAGAACTTGAAGTGAGGACACAAATGGTTCAAGACCTCCTGACCCATTTCTTTCATGGCCTTGTTGAATATGGACTGGACTAGAGGCATGCAACCACCGCAACCTGTGCCGGCCTTGGTGCAAGATTTGACGTCGCCAATCGATTTGCACGAGCCATCTTTGACCACGCTGGCAACGTCGCCCTTGGTCACGTTATGGCAAGAGCAGATTTGTGTATCGTCCGTCAGGTCGTCGGCGTTCTCGTCGCCATCCTTCGATGCACCAATGATTAACTGAGATGGAGGAACTTCTAGTTGCTTCTTGTTCTTAACCATGGGCACCAGCTTGACATAATCTTTTGTGTCGCCGATCATCATGCCACCTAGCAGGTACTTGCCATCCATGGTGAACAAATATTTCTTGTATACAGCTGCAAATGGATCTCTGTAGGTGAGTGCTTTGACGGCCGGAGGCGGCGGGCCATCAGTGAGATTCTTGACCTTGTCTTGACTTCTAATGCCTTTCTTGTCCTCCCGTTTGACGTGCCTCCATGGGAGGTCCTTCGGTCCATCTCGATCCGCAAAGAAATCCCCAAAACTGGCGACTTCGACGCCCAGCAATTTCAATTTCGTGCTCAGATCCGGTCGTTTGAATGTCCGAGGGCTGTGGACCTTAGCTTGTGTGAGATTGAATGACAGAACGTCAGCTTGTTCGACACCTGGTGCAATAAGACCAAAAGTTTGATTTTCCCAGCTGGCACATTCACCAATGGCGTAAATGTGAGGGTCGCTTGTTCTGAGGTCGTTGTCGATTACGACACCTCCTCCTCGATCGGCGCATTTTAGCCCCGCAGCCCTGGCCAACTCATCTCTCGCTTTGATCCCAATCGCGAACATGATGCAAGAACACTCCATTTCCTCACCGTCTTCGAAGACAAGACCTCTCACGGCGTTGTCCGCGTCGGTCAAGATTCTGCCAACCCTTTTGCCGAGCATAACGTCGAGTCCGAGGCTGCGGACGAGCTCGACGACCATGGCACCAGCATCCCCGTCCAGCTGCCGCGACAGAACCCATCTGTTTCTTTCAACGAGCTTGACCTGCTGGAATTCCTCCAGATCCATCATGGCCTTGGCCGCTTCAAGCCCTAGGAGTCCGCCGCCCACGACACATCCTGTTGTACCCTTGACGGTTGCAGAGAATGCGATAAGTTTCTGGAGATCTTCGATAGTTCGGTAAACAAATACACCTTTGGCGTCATGGCCTGGAGTATGCCGAGGGAGAACAGCATCGGACCCGGTGGCCAGCACCAAAATGTCATAAGGTATTGTGTCGCCTT
This sequence comes from Cladophialophora bantiana CBS 173.52, assembly GCF_000835475.1. NCBI lineage: Eukaryota > Fungi > Ascomycota > Eurotiomycetes > Chaetothyriales > Herpotrichiellaceae > Cladophialophora > Cladophialophora bantiana. Next base: position 335,964 of record NW_015971600.1, read on the forward strand.
GAGCTGTTACGATCACTTTGTCTCGCGGCTTGATTTCGGTGGCCAACGTATTCAGATGGTAGCTGAAAGAGCCCGATGGGTGGCCCTTGTACCATGACTCCGGGTTGAGGTAGAGCGACTCGACTTGCCTGTGCTGAAAGAAGCTTGTCAATCCGACACGATTGTACGCGAGATGGGGCTCCTCGCCAATGACTACGACATCGTATTCTCTCCTCTTGGCGTCGAGTTTCAATAGCTTCTCCCTGTGAAGCTCCTATTAGCTGAGTGTCTTCGTGTGGTTTCAAGTTCGGTCACACTGTCGAGTAAGAAATTGAGACAGACTTACACAAAAGCGATACCGACCATCCCCAAGCCAACTACCACCACCTTCTTCCTTTGCGTTTGTGCCGGCTTTTTGTCACCGTTGACTTCCACACCCTCCGGAACACGGCTGATGGCCACGCCCGGCGACGACGTTGACCAAGACATGGTGTTGGCCTTTGTGAGCCTCGCCTGTTGACGCCTTTTAGATTATTCTGCCGTATACTTCAATGCTGATGCATTGGTAGGGTACAACCGATCTGCTCCGAGTAAGGAGATCCCATCAAAAGCCGGAAGGATGTCAGAAAAAGAGGAAAAATTGCCCTCATGACGGCAGGCTGGATTTCTGGGTGCCATGTAAAAATCGCTGACGCCACGCACGCAAGGCCCGATTTCCGCGGGGATGTAGCACGGCGACAGTCGACCAACGAGACGAACAAATTCGCCTATCAGCGAGGCTCGCCGTCAGCCGATTCAGGCTCTGATTGCTCCAGTCCATCCTTGGTGATCTACAGAGCCAATGGCGAATATCGCACTGTCATCGTCTATCGTCCATCAATCTTCACACAGAAAGCCTAGACATAGGGAAAGTGATCGCGGAAGAGACTGAAGATCTCTTTCTCCACGGGCTCTGGAGATTCGACGGGACGTGGAGCACAGAGATAAGAGTCCAGGGCTGAGTGGATAAAAGGTCAGTCTTGACTGGCTACGAGACGCGTGCGATAACAAGTTCGCTAGCGCATCTCGATCGATCTAGCGAGTCCTAGCACCACTTAGCGCATTGGCGTATTGTAACTTGCTGTAACAGGCTTGTGCTAAATGCTAATAATCCCTAAAAGCTTGTCATGACATTGACAGGGGGAAACTGTTGCACGTGCCGAGGACTCCCTGTACTCCCTACATATTCCGTACACTTATACCGAGTACCCAATACCCTTCGATGGTTTGTGTGTTGTTGCCGCGCTGCTCCTTTTGCCTGGATATCAAAGAACTGTCCACAGGTTCCGCTTATCCATCCGGTCTCTACGTATCTCAGCTCTTTGCTGGCTCAAAGAGGCAAATCAATTCATTCACGAAAAGCTCCTCGACAAGGAATGCTAGCGGAACGAGTTGAGGTCGCAATGCAAGAATGTCGTAAGCTGAACGCTCTGGACTTGCGAACATTTCTTATTTGTTTGTGCTTTGCCTCTTCTTCCCTAACCCCATCTTTTCACGACGAACTCCCCGCGGCCTCAACTCTCACAGAACTCGAGGCTGAGCTGAAACCCCCCAAGGCTGCAAGGCGCCCGCCACTGTTCGTACCTACCGAGCTCTGCGGACAAATTTATGGACTTTGAGTGTTTAAGACCGTGAGTCCTCGTTGGTGTTTAACTAGATGGTCACTCGAGTCGAGTGGTCAGGTAAAAGTAGCTTTCACTTGCCCCATCCCTCCCCCTCTGAGGTCGACTCGTACGTTAGGTATACGGCGACTTGGGTGTCTTGTCTTTCGCTCGTCAAGGAACCCAGACTCGCTCGGATCGTGCCATCAAGTCTGTTTTCTCCTCGGGGCTGGCGGTTTCGCCGGTGCCTGGGAAGATAAGATCATACAATGAACAAGATTCTGGATGTATGGAGTATACGGCTGACCCTGACTTCCGTGTCCTCTGCCTTGCACCATGATGCCTTTCCTTCCATTTTTTACCCATCGCTGACAATGCAATGTCTCAGAAGAAGACGAGTTGGTTGTCACTCCACCCCTGCTCCAGCAGCGCTTCATGCATGGTCTTTTCCATCGACTCCGGGCCACAAATCAGAATTAGCGTATCGTCCGTCCTGGTGTAGTGGTCTTGGACCAGTTGGCCGGTGATGCGTCCTCGAAGCCCCGTCCAGTCTTCCGGTGCTTTCGTGAGGGTGTGCAGGACTCTGCACCTGTGCTCGTTGCCCACCAGCAGAGCGTCGAGCTCTTCCCGGCACAGGATATCCTCGAACAGTCGGTTCCCGTCAAAGATGATGCACTGCGTCTTGTCGTTGGGATCTCGCACGACTGCCCGGAACACCTGGTAGATTGGCGTGATCCCGCTTCCTCCGCAGATCATCACAAACGACTTGACCAGTCTCTCGTTCCCCGATACGAGACACTTGCCATTTCCAACGTATTCGAACTTGCCAATCGGGCCCTTCATCTCGATAAAATGCCCAATGGGAAGAGCATCCATCGCCTGAGACATCTTTCCCCCTTTGTTTGTGGCGTTGGCGAAGTATACTTTGACGAGCATCTCCATGAAGCCCTGATCGTTGATCTCCGAGATTGGAGTATAGCTGCGGATGATCGCCTCGCGGGTGGCGGGATCGCGCAGTCTCACCATTAGATGTTGTCCGACGGGCAGGCCGAGGCGTTGTTCCGGGTGCTCTAACTTGTACGTAAAGATGCGTGTGTCCCAGGACACGATCCGCTTGCCGTGAAGGATAGCTTTCTTCCATGCTTTGTGGTTGAGGAAGGTCTCGGGAGGATTTGCAGACTGGTCGGTCTGGGTCTCGCCCGCGGTCAAAGCAGTTTTGGCAGCATCGTCAAGCGAGCCGATGTGGTATTTGGGCATCATCGCCTTGGCTGTTTCGCTATGAATTGCGAGAAATTCCTCGGTGCTGTCGAGACCCGCCGCCGAAACGATGCTTTGCGCACCACCAGGATGCTCCTTCAGGAATGCTGTACCGTCATATACTTCGCCATTGACCACGAACCACGGCTGCTGCTCTGTGTCGTGTTTCCGAAGCTCATCGATCGTGATAACGTTCTTCAAACCTTCCTTCACCATAGATATTTCCTTGGTCGCTTGCTCTTCGCTCGGGACCACCGCCTCTTCACCCTCAAGTTTCTCTCCCCAAAACCCATTAGCGAGATTTCCGCCGGCCTTCTTGACCCTCTCCATCCAGCCCCCGGGCATGAGTGCAGGCTGGGTTGGGTGTTCAAAGCGAAGATAGTCGCCCTCGAGGGTGATGGTCACGCGGAACCAGGGATTGTTCATCATACCTAGCACAGACCAGTACATGTCGCGAGGCTGAACATTCATGCTTTCGTCCATAGATCGTACCAAGATATCTTTGGCTCTGGCGAGTTCTTCGGTGGGCAGGTTGATTGACCAGAAGCACCAGCAGAAGCAAGTTTCGCGCCACGACATGTCAAGCCGGCCACCAAACAGATCTTTCTTCACTTGTCGATATCGGTCTTCGACGTAGTCAATCTCTGCAAGCCGCCACGTCTTGCCCTTGTCCAGTGAGATCTCGACCCGGGTGATGCGTCGCCCACCTCCACTGTACGCATATCCTCTAGCTCGGTAGGTCCTAGGGGCGTCCGTGAGGCACAGCTGCTCGTCATGCTGGGGATAGCAAATAGCTGAGTTGGGGCTAAGGTCGTAGATGGCATATCTCTCATCCGTCCACCACTTTGGATTGCTTGCCGACTCTTCTGGAGAGACCATGGTTGGCAGGACCCGGTTGTCGTAGATGTGATACCAGTTGTCGCTGGGTGCGTCTGTGACGATTAGTTTCCGCAGCCATTTGACAGATCGGCCACCAATCTGGCCAGGAATGACAGCCCGCAGAGGTTTGCCGTGATCAGGTCGGAGCGCCTCGCCGTTCATTTTGTAGGCGAGCATGAAGCCGCGATTGGGGTCCATTGCCCAGCTCAACTTCACTGACGTACCATAGAATCCATTTGGGAGTTTGTCAGCGCCTTCCATGCACACGTACTTGGCCTTCCTCTTTGGTTTGACTCTTTTGATGACATCGGACATGACAACGCCGGTGAAGAGAGCCGTCGAGAGCCCAGCGGCGCCCCAGGAGAATCCTTTGCTTTTCCGGACCATGTTCTGCTCTTTCCTCCGGTTTCCGGCACACACCAAGGTGATTGGATAGGTCACTTGCTCATATTGGGTCATCAACTGTTTCAGCGATATTGTCATTGGTTCGTCTACCAGTCCTTCCACGGTAAATTGCCAGTCAATGATTTCTTCATCCTTCACCTGCGGCACAGCGCCATGGTTCCGGACATAAAACAACTCTGGACTTGTCAGGAAGCCTTCGTTGAAGAGTTCCGTCAGTGGCGCTTCAACATTGAATGGATGGACTCCAGTTAGCCTGATCAGCCTGGGGTCACGCGGGACATGACTGTCCGGTGTCTTCAAATCCACGTCTAGCACTTGGCTGGGGGCAACAGTGGGTGGGGGAAGCGGTATTTCCACTTTCTCATCATCCAAATCTGAGATGCTCCCGTCAGTGGGTGGCGGCGACGGGGGAAGAACATCTTTAGCCGGCTGAGTGTGCAACCCTTCGATCTTCTCGGGATTATCCTGGCTGTCTGTCTTTGGATCTTTCATCTTCTCGACGAGAGAATATGATGACGAAGCTATCCTAGGACGCAACCTTTCCGTAGCCGATGAGAATCGTAAAAACAACTCTCAGGAGAAGGTTGAAAAGGATGAAAAAGAAACAGGAAGCGGCCGTTCCCAGATGACCAAACGCATAATGGCATTTACCTTAGAATCAGGAGCGTCGTAGAGTCTCCAGTGCCTGATAAGGCCCACCCAGGGCAACCTGCGGCGGCGATGGGGTGTTCGAGGTTCATCATTTGTTCGTCTACTGTCTCCAATCCGTGTAGAAAGGGACAGAGCAAATCTGCAGGAATGGATCAAGATCCGCGGGACAGTGTTGAAATCGCTGGTTGTGGTATTGCGAGGAGATGTTGTACCTTCCGCTTATCTATGGGTCTTGCTCTGTCTGGTTAGACTGGTTTGAGGTTGTAATGCCCTTACACAAGTACTTAATCAGTCTAGCAACGAGGTTATTTTCTTGACGGCGTTCAATGAGAGAGTGGAAAGTCAAGCGAGAGGATCAAACGTGGCTCGAATATTCGGACTTTACCGCGAGTGTACGCTTACTGACCATCCTTGGCAGCAAGGTGATGAGTAAAAAACCAACTCGAAGCTCACGTGCGACTGACCAAGCCTGCCAAGGCCTTGCTGCTTTTATCCAATCATCCTCACGCTCAGCCCCACACTCCCCTCGGTCACCCTCACTCGCCCTCGATCCTTAAACAATGGCTTTTGCGCCTGGCACTAGACCGGGAATCCCGTATGAGTTCGCCGTGCCAGACAATCACAACGGTGCTGTTAGATTTAGTGTAGCGTACCAGGAAAGGAGGAAGATGTAGGGGAAGGCGATTTAGGGATAGACGAATCGATGGAAGCATTTAGCAGTAATATCCTTCGTATACTCAGCGTATCTACAGAGATTCAAAGCCTCTTGAAGGCTTTGAGGAGAAAAGGGGAGAGTGTGCGGCTCTTATACTGTAACAGAGCACTTTAGGGTTCGGCGTGCACGTGCAACAACGCACAGAGGCCTGTCCAGCAGATCGGGAATCGAGAACGCGTTTCTGGTTGATACTGACAAGACAACACCACCACCAACACCACCCAAAGGGGCAGGGCTAGGGCTACGAGCACCTAGCACAGCGGCAGCATCGAGGAATAGGGTAGGACTGATAAAACACTCAAGAATAGATTGACGGCACCAAAACCTAATTGAATTCATGATACTCCCCCCAACTATAAAGGATGGCACTCTGCCAGCACTGTAACAAGTAAACTGTCCCGCTCCCAGCGATCTAATTAGGTTTGACATGTGACCTGACAGACCTCTGCCCTGCCAGCTCACCACCAGCCCAGCACAGCCCATCATAGCACAGCTACTTTGCCTTGTTACAATACGTTCCTCCCCCGTTTAGCATCTTGGCCTCTTTGCTGTGTTTATTCTGTAGGGCTCCGTGGTAATTATAGGTATCCTAATAGAAGGCCGTAATGGCCGGTTAGTGGCGAAATGCCTCTTAAATTTTGTATCTTATGTCTATCTAAACGTATAAAAAAAGCGAGTCGGAAGGGCTCTACTAACTAGCTAAAAGGAAAGAAGAGAGGGGTGCCAAGGCGCATCTAGGCGCATCTACTTATTAGGCTATTTCTAAAATAACTGGCGTTATCTCTTCACTATGGTGTAGTATTAGACACAGCTTTAGGCGCACGCACGGAAGCACGTAGAGTGTTACGGATTCGGTTAAACATCGGAAGGACGGACGTCTGATACATCGGAGAGTAATCAGGCCACCAGCCAAGAAGCACGACTCAAGGAGTGCATCCATATTACTAGCATACTTCCCGCAGGAGAGGCGCACCCTTTCCTCCTCTCATGCTTTGAGTCGTGTACAGTATCGACCATATACTATAGGGATATCTTATATATACGTTTATCGTTGGATTCTGCCTACTTGCCAAGAAATCCCTAACATTGAGTACATAGGGAAGGAAATGGCGTAAGAGGCGGTGTGACTGCTCAGCAACATGCAGGAAGGCGTGGGAGCAGACTTCTGTTTACAATATAATTTAGCTGTGAAACGAAAACCTCGTCCTACAGTGGCTAGATCGGCCTGCTAGTCTAGACGCTAAAAACTAGCCTGGACAGAACCTTTGGTCGCGCTTAGTGCGCGTCCCGGTATTAGAGTGTTAAGGATCCCTACTAATCCTAACTAGGTTAGGGTTCTCAGCAACAATCCTAGGATAGCATGAGCTGGTTGGGGAAGACACAAGGTATGAGCAGGGTTCTCTGTTACTAAGAACTATATAGTTCAGTAGATAATATGAGTTAGCTACGGAGAGAGTATAACTATCTAGGGTAATGAGGGTGTATATATAATGCTTGTGCTCTGTGCGCTCTATGCGCTCTGTGCGCTCTGTTAATAGAGCCAACAGGGCCAACAGGGCCAATAGGGCCTATTACGTAATTTAGCCTTATTCCTCCGTAGATCCTTCTAGGTGTCCAATGAGCGTAATGAGTCGTGCTCGTGCGACTCGTAATCGGTCTCCCGTAAGACTGTGTCTAACACTATTCTCTCTCCGGTTAGACTCTTATCCCAAGAGTCCGTCTTAACGATGATATAAAAGCGGAACGCTACTCAGCTTAATTTTATCTAAGTCTAAAGATATCTTCCCTTCTTTCTTCCTTAGATATTCGTAAAGCTTTTCGTTAACGTTCCTCTAAGCGTCGCCTTCTTACTAAAAAGATAAAACGCCTAGGTTCTTTAACTATAGCCCCTTATTCGAATTACGCTAGGTCGTTCTCTATCTACTTTCTCCTAAAAGATAATTCTCGCTATAGTGAGTGTACTTAGAAAAATATAAAATATAATGATTAATATTCCGAGGAGGAGTTCCAGTCTCTAGAGAAGAAGAAGGAAGAGTTAGAAAGTCGTTGCCGTGAGGCGCGAGAGGGAATAATAGAATGAGTCTAGAGACTATACGACCGTATGGCCTAGGTACGTGCTAAGACTACTAAGTTCGTAGTCGAATTAGCTAAGTTAGAACGTCGGCTGGCTGGCTATTAGCGATAAATAGAGAGATATACTCGTACTATAATGGGAGAAGTTAGAAGTGGTGGACAGAGTTATGATTAGCTGGGGCGCCGACCCTAGACTATGGTTCTTCTTATATAGTTCTAGGGGACTATCTTTCATATACAATATATAAGCAACTAAGTTACCAATAGAGAGGACTTCCTCTAGTTGAGTGTGCGCGTTGAGAAGAGACCATACCCACCGCCGTACGAGTTAATGCCCATGGCTAGTAGCCTCGCCCTAGTTCAATGGTGCCACCAACAAGATCTTCGGCGAATACTTATAGATGAATGTCTCTCTACGAGCGGTGAGAGAAAATTACGAAAAATAACTGAACTAAACTGCTTACTAGATCAACAGAACTGAAGAATTGTCTACCTACCTATCTGACTAAATCTAGAGAAACTGGTCATACATGTAGAACCGCTGCGTAGGGTGTATCATTTAGATCACTAGCTGAGTAAGTCTATCTCGCTATATAGAGCGGTTTACGCTGACTATTCATGGAGACCGCTACTCGGGGTGCCTTTTAGGATTACTAGCTATGTATGTTTACTACCACTATATGAGGTGAAGACCAACGACTTAACGACTATTTAGACTACCTAGAAGAAATGAGAGAGAAGTATCTCCTAGGAATGTGGGAATGCGTTTAACCCTGAAAACTCCTAACTTAAGAAGCTCAGGAGGAGTCGAAGAACGCGAATCTACTTAAGAAATGATAAAAATGAGCGGTTGGACTAGACTCACTGAAATAAGCGAAGTTAGAGCGCTACTAACCGGGAAGTAGATCTAAGATTTTAATGGAAATTATTAGTGAAGATAAGAAAGAAGCTTAACGAGAAAGTCGATGAAGAGATAAAGAGAAGAAGAGAAGAAATAATAACAAAATAATAATAAAACAACAATAAAACAATAATAAAAGTGCTAAAAACAATAAAATATCTAGATCTTTTAGTTTCGTCATTAAGATTTTACACTATTTCGATTATAAGAGAAGAAGTGAGAACGATTTAATAAAGGAAAATATCGTCTACGGGAGGATCGAATAATAAAGAAAAGCTAGGGTCTTCTACGATGTCGAGTATTAGCTTATAAGATCTATCGACGCTAAATTCGACGATACAACCGTTATACGTCCCTTCTACCGTAATATTAATGAGGGAAATATCTTAGAGCTCGAACGGAAGTAATAACCTTCTATACTTTAATAGAAAGAACGCTATCTCTTTCTTCGAGGAGTTTAAAGAACTATATAAATATAACTAGATTATATTAAGCGGAGAACGTATTCGTAGATCTATTCACTTCATATCTAAAGCAGAGAAAGAACGCTATAAAGAGCTCACTAAGTATAACGTAATGAAGTGAGAAAAGTTTAAAGAGAAGATCTTAGATAAATATAAAGATCGGAACGAAGTGTAGCGAATGATGAGTGTTTAATATCTTTAGGCACTCGCGAAGCATCGACGAGAGAAGTCTTAAAGCCTAGAGCTATATCTCCGTTAATTTCGTAAGGCTACAACTTATCTAATTAAAATCGAAGCCGAGACTAACTATACTTACTATCGCCTTCTTTTATTAGAATTACTAAAGACTTATGTAGATAAGATTCGAAAGAAATAGAATTTAATGAATCGAAAGTCGAAGAATTCGAACTTTTAGAAATACTGAAATTAGATAAAAGAACTATAGAATATTAACAATGAAAATAAGAAATTTACGTAAGGAGTGCTCAACGAGGAGTTCTAAGAACTAGCGTACGAAAGAGAGACTTAACTCTCAGCCGTTCGAAAGAAAGAATCGTAAGAATAACGTCGTCGTGAGGATCATACGAATAGTAAAACGAAGTCCGATAGAAATGCTCCATCGCTAGTAAATCGACCTTCTACCCCTAAGAGAAATAATTAATCGATGAAGAAATTATTTCGTTTAATGGGAGCACTAACACTATCGATCTAGACGCGGGACGCTATTACTCTAGACTTTATAACTTAACTAATTAAGATATTAAAGAGCGTTCCTTAGAAAGCGATCTAGCCCTCGCGCGAACAGTAGTCCTAGGATCGTTCGGTTCGATTCGAAGAAACGCCGCAGTACTACGGTAGATAGCTAGGTCGACGAGATTCGAACTTAAGTAATTCTAGAGAGAATTACTTTCTTTATAATTAGCCGGAATATATACTACGAGATAACCCTTAGTGAGTATACTAGAAAGTAATAAGAGCGTTATATCTTAATTCGAAATATAGAATCGCTCTTAGAAAGTTCCGAGATTAAGATCGTTCTTCATCTACCCTACTAATTCCTACGAGAGAGATAAAGATAGAAAGATTAGAATAGATTGCGCGAGAGATCGATAAGAATTCGAGAGTTACGTCTGAATAACCTTATAGTATACGAGACTCTAATTCTACGTCACTAAAAGCGAGATTAAGTATCGTCTACGTAGCCGGATCGAGATCTAATTACGCTACTCTAAACGACTCTAAAGATAATTTCCGTATCTCGAATACTATAGGTCTAAAAGGAATTCGTATAAATTAGTTCTAGAGTGAAGCTTACGTAGATACCCTAGAAAAGCGCCTAGCTTTCTAATAAGACGGATATACGTAAGCGAAACACCCTCGGATTAGAGCTTACGAACCCTCGGTAGAAGAACCGAGACGATATACAACGCGACGAACGAGATCTAATAAAGAAATCGTATATAACGGGATCGTAGATAAATCGCTAGGTTCGATTAGCTTAATTAATTAGAGGCCGAGAATTTCCCTATACAATATATAGAATAAGCGGTCACGTAATCCGATCTCCTAGAATACTATGATGGGAGATTCACTAGAGTTCTCCTAGCCTCGTTAGATATTATTACGTCCCCGGACTATAAAAGAGGCTACGTACGGACTATCTAGGCCTAGGCCTCTTCGAAAGATATTATTATAGAATCTAAATAGTGTCGGAAAGATCGTAAACCATCTATTGAACTAAGAGATCTTAATTCGAATGGGGGACTTACTATCGATAAAGAAGGTTCGGGACGAGTGATTCTTCCGTAAACATTAGTATTACGACGAAGATAAGTAAGAGCTCGTCCATTAGAGCCATACTTCGAGAGGTAGCGGCGTAAGACTCACGTAAGCGAAAGAGAAACCTACTACTAAAGTCGGTACGGTGTAAATAAACTCATTAGTGAATCGCCCGATCCGTCTAAGGCTATACTATAGTGGGTGTCTCTACCTATCTATAAAGATAAGAGACCGATATAAAGACTCCTTACTAGATACTAGAGCCGAGATTAATCTAATGATCCTCGCTCTAGTTAAAGAGATAAGACTATCTCAATATATACGAAAAGCTAAGTTTATTCACGACGCCGTAGGCTTCAACGGCGACCGAGAAAAGTTTATGAGGATGATTAAAGATTTTGTGATTAGCATCGCTAGAATCGAGGTCTTAATAAATGTCTATATAATAAATGCTATAGACCCAACGTATCGTTTCATCTTAGGAAGACTATTTTAGAAGGTAGCTTAAGAATTAATCTAGGAAAAGAACGAGAATACTTATATTATAGATTTAACGGATAGCTACGTCGATAAGAGAGTATAAATAGTTATATAGACTACTCCTAACTTCGATAAAGATCGAGATATATTCACGATGTTCGAGCTTACACACTTAGCCTCTTTAAAAAGCTAGACGAGTATAAGACGATAAAGAAGCCCGTACTCGCGTTAATAAGAGCTTAGAAGAAACCTAGGACGCTAGCTCTCGACTTTAAGATAGACTAGGACGATAATCTAATCTCGGTAATAAATTCTTTCGTAATGAACGACGACGACCTCTAGGAGCTATAGTTCTTAGCTAGATCTTTCGACGTATGGAATGATGAGTAATTCGTGAGATCGTCGAGGCTAGTTAATCACGAAGCCTTAAGATAAGACCTAGAAAATAAATAGCGACATAAACGTCTTAGATCTAAGCGGCCGTTGGAAGCTCGGATCAATACCCTCTATAAGAGAAAAGCTAATAAGGTGAAGTCTATAAATACCGATCGATAGAACGGCTCAATACCCGGAGAATCACTAAACTAGAGAGTAAAGGCCATTACAAAGAAATAAGCTACGTTTAACGGACGACCGTATCGATTCTCTAAATGAATATACTCTAGACTTACAATATTTTCTCATAGGGAACGTCTAACACCGAAGCGCCTAGAAAAGCTAATTATCGGATCTAACTTAACACCCCTTAAGAAGGAAGTCTTAGTGGAAATTCTATATAACCGGGAAGGCGCTTTAGTCTAGAACATCGAAGAGATTAGAAGGATTCATTACGATATAGCGTCGTCTTAGATAATTCGAACTATACCGTATATCCCATAGTAGGCGAAGAGTTTCTTAGTCTCTAAGATACTTAAGCCGATCGTAATTAAGCTAGTTAAGAATAAGATTTAGTCGCGTCTCTTCGAGTTTAGTTATGGCTCGTATAGGAACCTCTTCTTTCTAATTAAAAAGAAAAAGTCTAGGGAATATCGACTAGTGATTACTACTTAGAACATTAATTCGGTGATAATAAGGAACGTTAACTTATCTTCTTCTTCGGACGACTTTACTAAAGAATTCTTAGAGATATAGATGACTTCCCTCCTAGACTAGCTTTTCGGATACAATTAAATAGAGCTCGTAAAGGAGAGCCGAGATCTCACGGGCATTTATACACTCATTAGGTTAGTTCGATGCGTGACATTATCTTAAGGAGCGACTAATTCTATAGCTCAGTTCGTACGTATTACGAATCGTATCTTACACGAATAAATTCCGAAACGTATACGACCATTCTTGAATAATATCGCGATAAAAGAACTAAAGATCGATTACGGATAGAAAGAAGTAGTTCTAAGAATGCGCCGCTTTATATTGAAGTATTTAACGAATCTCGACGAAGTACTAACTAATCTCGAAAGGGCCGGCGCTACGATTATAGATTAGAAGCTACAGCTCTATATAAATGAAATCGAAGTAGTTAGGTACGTCTACGATCGAGATAAACGACATCCTTAAGAATCGAAAACCGATAAGATTCGAAACTAGCCTATCTCGACGAACTAACTAGAGCTCCGTAGCTTTCTTAGAATCTACGTATATTATCGTATCTAGATCTTCTATTTCGTAATCATTGCTAAATCGTTATACGTCTTACTCCGAAAGAATATAGTTTAGATCTAGAAAAGAGTTTACGATGAAAGTATAAGCGCCTTAAAACTTATCTTATCGTCGCCTTCTACTCTAGTTAGCTTAGATTATAGTGAGGATGACGGATAGATCATCCTTATAGTTAACGCGAGCGACCGAGAATAAGGAGACGTAATTATATAAGTTAACCCGATCACCGGAATACGCCGAGCTATAAGGTATGAGAGCGAAGTATAGATAAAAGCCGAGCTAGAATACGATACCCTTAAGAAAGAAGCTCGGGAATTACTAAAAGCCCTTAAGAAGTTTAAAAGATAGTTATATACCGTACGCTTTATCGTAGAAACTAACGTAATAACTCTCGCTACTTAACTTAATCGATAATCGATAGATTTACTAGAAGTAGTGGTTAATTAATGATTAGTCTAAATTCGTAAATTCGACTTTAATATATAATATATACCTAGTAAGAAAAATATAGTTACGGATACTCTATCTCGCCGTTCTTCGACTAAGGAAGATCTTAAAGAGACGAAGAGAGAAGAAGAGATTAACGATTAAATCGAGGCTAGAATACTAATCGTTCGCGAAAATATTCGTTCGATTAAATAGAACGCTACTCACCGGGATTTCGTAATAATGCGACCGGTAGTAGTACGCGCGAGAGATCGATCCGCGAGCCCAGTAGCATCGCGCGTAGTCTAGCTCTTCGAAGATAAATACTCGAAAGGTTCGAAGTAGCTTACGAAGTATCTTTAAGATTAATAGCGTCCTCACGGAATAAGTAATAAGAATTTCTAATAGTTATAAAAGAATTTAATGAACTTCTTCGTCCGCGAGGACTATTTATTTAGAAAACTAACAATAAATAGACTAAGTAGACGGGTAATTAATAATAATGTCGAGAAAAAGAGAATCCTCGAAGTAATATATAATGATACTGAACACTTTAAACGTAAAGCCATACATTAGCGAGTAGCCGATCGTTATTTCTAGGAAGATTAGTATCGGGACGTTAAGAAATTCGTTAAGATCTACCCGGAATATTAGTTCCGCGAAAGTAGAAGATTATATAACGAGATGTTCCTAACATTAGTCGATATACGCTGAGAGTAGATTAGTGTCGATTACACCCTAATACCGATATCTTAAGAGAAAAGATACCTTATGGAAGCGCGAAGTAATATAAGCGGCTAGATTAAATTTAGAGACATTATATCTATTAATAGTGTAATAGTGGCGAAGTTTCTATACGAAGAGATTATCTATCGTTATAGCTTATTTAGAAGATTAGTATATAACGGCGAACCTAAGAATAAGGGATAGATGAAAGAACTCGCCGAAAAATATGAAATTAAACGCGTAATTACTTCGGCCTACCATCCTTAAATAAATAGATAAATAAAGATAGAATATAGAGATATCACGAATACTCTTTTAAAAATATACTAAACGAATGAGGGAGGCACATAAATATATTATCTTTATACTATTCTTTAGATAGACTAAATAACTATTAAAGCCGACACCGAAATAACACTATATAAGATCGAATTCTTAGATAAATCGATTCTATCGATCGAGCTTAAGATTACGATCTAAAATATCATAAATTAAGATGAGATTATCGACACTATAGACTTAATTACTATGAGGGCCCGGGCCCTCGAAAGACGAAGTAAAGACCTAGAAGAGATAGTAGCTTATCTAAATAGAATGCGAAGGCTCGGAAAGAAATATTTCGATAAGCGATATAGTTTACATTCCGAACTATTTAAAGTAGATATACTAATTCTTAGTTATAACATCGTAGAATTAATGAATATATCTATAGAAAAGAAATTAGTCTTTTAATAATTTAGGTCGTTTAAAATTATAGAAGCGAATTAAGAGAAGGGTACGTATACGTTGGCGGAGCTCAATAGAGCCCGGCTAAGTAGTACGTATACTACTAGTCGCCTAAAGAGATTCTATTCGAAACTAGCGAACTTTCTAGCCGATGTACCTTCATCACTAGAAGACTTCGCCGACGACGAAGAGTAATAATGAATAATAACTCCGGATTCGCCGTACTTAGCGGAGACGAAAGATTCTATAGACGCAGAGTTCTCTTTCTCGGAGCGAGGAGAAACCTACTTACGCCGTAGCCGTAGACTTCGAAATAGGGCGACGAGGCCGCCACCCTTAATAATAGTAGTTAAAATTTCCTCTATAACCGACTAAATACGGAGAGAGTATAATAATTTAAATATTCTAGAAGAATCTTTTAAGGAAGAAACTACGTAGGGTTCGTTACTATCTCTTTCGCTCTACTATTACGAAGCGATAGGGAAGATAACGCTCTAAATTTAAAGACTTACGGAAAGTTTATACGGAAGAGAACGACGGTGAGTATAGTCTTACGCTCGGACCGAACTACGATGCGTTTAAATCTACGACCCTATTAGCTCCGGAACCTCGCTAATAAAAAGAAGAAGAGAGAGAATAAAGTATCGTAAATCGTTAAGCCGTAAAGAAAATACTACGAACGTAAGGAAGTGAGCGCGTACTTTAATTAACTAAATTTATCTAAATACTATATAAGAAAAAATAAAGTACACTAATTAGCTAAAATTTTACGGTTATCGAGGTAGCCGTCCCCGCCTAAAACGTTAAAAGATAAAGCGAATATCATAGCCCGAAGTATACTCTCACCGGAAAGTAATGACGCTAGAGAATAAGAGCTTTAAGAATTCTCGCTTACTAAGTAAGAATATCGTAAGGCCTTCATAGATAACTAAAAAATTAGTTATAGATAAGATAAATTAAATAGCCGTATAGACTAAAGATAACGAGAAAGATATATACTAGTAATACTACTAGTGACGATACTACTACTAAGAGATCGAGTCTAATATAGAATTAGTTCGGAGAGATAATTTAAAACGTAAAATATCGAGATTTTACTATAGAGACGCCGGGATATATATACTTCTACTAGAGATAGATATAAGTATCTAGTTCTTATCTTTCTATTAATCTTTCTTTCGATTACGATTCTACGACTTAATTCTTCGTTAATTATACTATTTCGAATTATTCTAGACTCTCTTAACTCGTTCTTTACTTTTAAAATCATCTTTCTAAGTGAGATTCTAAAAGCGTAAGCCTAGAAATCTTTATATAACTTCATTATTAAATTTAATATTTCGACGACGATAGTTCGGACCGAATCATCTTTTTCTTTTCTTCCTTTCTCCTTAGGTTTCTAGCTTAATAATTCACTACGCTATTAAGATATTCGGAAATTCTAGGCCACTTTTACCGAGACTTTTAATGATTCATCTAAATTCTACTTCTATAGCCGCTATTAATAGAGATACTAGATATTAAGCACCTAATGCCGGAACCGTCGAAAATTAGTCTATTCTCACTATTAAATATCTAGATTATATTAGAGAAGTTACGCTCGAAGAAGCTATAGCTACTATAAATTAGGATAACGCGAATCGAATTAAAGACTTCTATGGCTCTCTTAAATTAAAATATCGATAAATAGACGAGATCCGCGACTTTATAGCCTAACGAGTCTACGATCTTACTAAAGACCTTCTAAATATTCGTGTAGAGTTTCAAAAATACTCTAATCTATACGCTAAAAAGAAAGAGTTTAATAATAGACGAAATCGTCGCGTAGAGGTACGTAATAAGCTACTCTCTAAATACGGCCGAATAAATGATATAAGTCTCTTTAATTATAAGTGTAGAGAGAGAGACGTTCTCATCTCGCGCGGAGAATTCGTAAAGCTTTCTACTTAGACGTTAGTAGAATTCTTTAATAAATTAATTATTCTATACGGAGAGAATATAACTATACTCTTAGACTAGTATTAATTCGCTTAGAAACACTCACTTTAGTATAACGTAACCTCTCTTCGGCTACTATAAGTCGCCTTACATAAAATAATAGCCCGTCTAGCCCGAATTCGATAAAATCGACACTATAATACTTCGCCGCATCTAGTTACGGGGGATATTTAGATCGTCCTCAATGGCAAAATATCTAACGATAATAAGCGAATCGCTAAGCGCAACCGTCCCGAGTAGTTAAAGATACTTAGTTAGTACGGATTCATAGAAGCGGCTAGACTATACTGGGTAGACGTTCTTCCTATAAACTATAATAATCTAATTACATCCGAAGGAAAATCTAGGTTAGTGGCACTACTTACTACGTAAGATTTAATTACTAGAAATATTTTAGGCTCGGAAGTTTATCGATTCGTCACTCGTTCTAGCACTAGTAATCTCCTTACACCTCGAACTACGAATTTCGCCGGCCTTATTAGTTCTTCTAATACTTCCGTAAGACGTCCGAATACGCGGACTACCCGAGGCGATCGAACTTCTATTTCTACGGCCTCTACTACGCCTACTTTCATTACCCTAATTTCTATACGACTATAGTAAAGCGCCCTTCCGATACGACCTAGTTTAACGGGTGTAGAACGGGGAAGCTTAATATAGCTTACGAAACCGGGAGAAGAACGCCCTATTCTTAGGAGTCGCGAATAAGTAAATTAAATAAGAAATAATTCGATTAATATCTTAGGCGTTACAAAGAGACCGCGACCATAGACGATAACCCCTAGTCTAGGCTTCGTAGCTCTAAGTCTCGACTATAATCTAAGTGTAAAGAAACCGAGAATTTTAGAACTCTTCTACGGAATCGAGATCGAATAGTAACTTATAAACTAGAGAATATATATTGCTAGTTCTTCCGAAGCCGTTCTATTACTATACTTCCTCGGAAGAGATACGCTCGATAACTTATCGAATTCGATTTCGAATTCTAGAAGCTCTATCGTGTTCGCGTAGTTAATAATTTAGAAGTATATAAGATAGACGAACTATAAAAGAAATATACCCTTAGTTAGCCGTGAAGATATATAACGATACTACGAATTCGGAGCTAAAAAGATGATTAACGCATTAAGCTTATTTACTAGATATATATCTAGACGATATATATCCGCCTACCTATATATAGCCGAGAAAGAAATCGCTTTATATCTAGAAGGATTAGAAAGAATCGCTGCGCCTTATGAAGATTCTATAAAGAACCTTAAATAATTAATAAAGCAGTGAAAAGAAAGGTTCGGAACGATAAATTACTAGGTTTTATCTAGCTATTCCGACTATAAGACTATCGATGTCTCGAGTAGTGCTCTTCGGAGCGCCCTACTAGATCCTAAATATAACGGATAAGTTAATTAGTCTTTCATCGATGCGGGAATTATAGTAAGTCGGAAAGAATCATATGTAAGATATACCATTATCTTAGGCGCCGCGTTCCTTTTCTAAATTAACTAATATAGGAACGTAAACGCACCGGTAGAATTTAAAGCCTAGGAAAACGTCGACGATAATATAAGACGACTCATTATCTTCAACGACGACTTAATAGATAAAGAGCACCATTAGCTAATCTTCATAGCCGATGGGACAACGTAGTCGTACTCGGTCATTAATTCGACATAAGGTAGATTAGATACGACTAAGATAACACTCGATTTCTTCGTTCGATGATTAAAGAATAGCGTTTTTAGTATTTCACCCCGGGAAATACGCCTTAAATCTAATCTTCAGTAGAACACTAGTAGTTATAGACTCTAGATAATTAAGAATTCTCTAGCGATTATTAATGCGGAAACTTACGAGACGGCTCGCTTATAAATGGCCTTATTTAATACTTAAGTCGATATCGAGGATCGTTTCACTATCGCCCTAGAGATCTATAAGATGATTATGCGTAAACCGAAGCGTAGTGGAGATCTAGGGGCGTTAAAGGGCTCGAGTCCGAAGGGGTTAGATGGGAGATAATTAGATAACTTCGTAGAGCGTTTAAAGAATATAAAGAAGAATTAATATTTCCGAGAAGGATAGACGAAGATTATAGTTAAGTCTTAAGCGAGGTCGTTAAGGAAGCGAGCGATAATGGGAGGAATGTAATGAGAGAAGTTGGAAGTGATGAATAGAGTTATGATTAGCTGGGGCGCCGACCCTAGACTATGGTTCTTCTTATATAGTTCTAGGGGACTATCTTTTATATATAATACATAAGCAACTAAGTTACTAATAGAGAGGACTTCCTCTAGTTAAGTGTGCGCGTTAAGAAGAGACCATACCCACCGCCGTACGAGTTGATGCTCATAGCTAGTAGCCTCGCCCCAGTTCAGTACTTAAAGCGATATAGTGGTTCGGTAATCCTAGGTATTAGATGCCCTTAATCGGAAAGAGAGGTATACGCCGAATGAACCTAAGCTACCGATAGCTCATAAGTTCGCCTTCGACGATGGACAGCTAGATGCTTTACTAGCGTTAGGAATCACTTAGGGTAATTCTTCCTTATTTTCCTTAGAAGTTTCTTCAAAAGGTTAGTTTCTGGTTCTTAGCTGTTCTCGCACTCGTCGTATCCTAACCATTTAATTAGATATTAGGACTGGCCGCGCTTAATGCGTTTTCTGAGGACTTCCTTAACATTATATTTCTCGGGTGCTATCTCCTCATCTAGCGGAAGTGTTTAGATGATTTTAGCGTTCCGCGGTGCTAGTTTAAGAAGTGCTTTATAAAATACGTTATAAATTTTTATGTTCTTTAGTAATTTCAGTCGATAAGTGACATCCCCAAGCTTATCTTTAATCCTAAATAGTTCGAGTTTCGTGTAGTTTAGCTTCGCGCTTAGTCTCTTCGTTTTAATGTTTTTTCGTAAAAGGTAAACGGGGTCCCCCTTCTCTAGGAGCGATCCCTCGATTCGTTTCTTATTTACGTAGTTTACTATTCTTTCTATAAGAAATCGTAGATCTAACTTAAGTTATTCGTGTAGTTTCTTTATAGTTAATACTATATTCTTAGCCCTTAGGTTTAGACTTTTATCTATAATTTCCTCGAGTCGTGGATGAAACCCGTAGTTTATAAAGAATAGGCTCATTTCTATCGCTAATTTATAGTTATTAAAATAAAATTAAGTAACTAATAATAGTCTTACCTAGTTTATTTAACTATAATCGACGTATATTCTTAGATATTATTTTAAGATTTAGTTAGTTCTTTTCGTCTATTCGTCTATCTACGAATAAAATAACGTCGATAATTTATGCTTCGTCATTAGTAATTCTATTAGTGCCTTCTAAAATTTAAATATAAAGAGCTTATCTCTATCTATGATGATCTCTTTAGGCATCCTATAATTAGTAAAGACTATTTATAGAAATTCGTATACGAATTCTTCTACTATTAATTTCTCGAGGTATAGTCTAAAGTATAAAAACTTCGTTAGTCTATTATATATTATTAATATACTATCGTAGATTACTTCCGTGAGAGATTCTCGTGACTTAGATAATTTTGTAATGAAGTCGAACGTAATAGACGTTCAGGCTTCGTCGGGAACTTATAACGATTTTAGTAGTCCGTAGGGTCTATATCTTACGTACTTAGTCTACGCGCATACTTCGCATTAGTTAATAAATTCTTAGATTTCTTATCTTATATACTTCTAGGGGTCGTAGTATCGGGTGATGAGCTTAATCATTTTATCGGCTCCTAAGTGTCTCATTAATAGATCGTTATGGTAGTGCTTCATAACTTTTAGACGTATAACCTCATTATGCACCCTATCTACGAAGTGATATTCTATTATATTGGTTTTCAGATTAAATCGGTAGTCATCTTCTTCTAAGACTACTTCTACTACTATAAGCACTAGTTATATATATATAAGGTATTCTCCTTCTTATCGTAGTAAGGTTAGTAAGGTTAGCTTTATATCCTTTATATAGTCTAGTCGTCGACTAAGGGCATCTACTTAGCCGTTTTCCTTTCTCTTAACGTAGTAGATTCTAAAATTATATATGGTAAGTATTTCTACTCATCGCATTTATCTTTTATTAAGCGTCTTAGTTATATTCTAATATAGAAGATTTTTATAATTCGAGTAAACTTTCACCGGGTATTTAGATCCTTCTAAATATACTCTCTAGTATCTAAATACTTCCACTATAGCGAGTAATTCTTTATCGTAAATATCGTAGTAAAGCTCTAGTTCTATTATTTTTCGTGAGAAGTAGACGACTAGTCTAATCTTCTCGTCTTATTTCATCTATGTAAGGATCGCAGCGATCGCGCCGTCTAATGCATTCGTCTTAAGGAGTGTCTATAGGTCCGGGTCGAAGATCGTGAGGATCGGGACCTCGGAGAACGCTTTCTTAAGATCCTTAATCGCTTATCTAGTAAGCTCTATTAAAGTAAAGGTCGCGACTCCTTTCTTTGTTAGGTTTATTAGGGGTGCAGTGATTCGCGAGTAGTTCCATATGAACTTTCGATAAAAGTTTATAAATTCTAGAAACGTTTATAGTTTCTTTAGTGTAGTTAGTTCTAGCTATTCCAATACACTTTTAATCTTATTAGAGTTCATCTTAAGTTCTTCTCGGGTGACTATATATTCTAAGAATTTAACACTATCTTTATGGAATTCACATTTTTCCAGCTTAACCGGTAACTAGTATTTCTAAAGGGCCTTTAGTACCTTCGTAACGTATTCTATATATTTCTTATAAGTCTTAGAGTAGATTAATATATTATTTAAGTATTGAACTAGGGCGAGGCTACTAGCTATAAGTATTAACTCGTACGGCGGTGGGTATAATCTCTTCTTAACGCGCACGCTTAACTAGGGAAGTCCTCTCTATTAGTAACTTTATTGCTTATATTGTATATAAAAGATAGTTTCCTAGAACTATATAAGAAGAACTATAGTCTAGGGTCGGCGCCCTAGCTAATCATAACTCTATTTATTACTTCTAACTTCTCTCATTATATTTCTCCTATTATTGCTCGCTTTCTTAACGACCTCGCTTAAGACTTAACTATAATCTTCGTCTATTCTTCTCGGAAACATTAATTCTTCTTTATATTCTTTAAACGCTCTACGAAGTTATCTAATTATCTCTCATCTAATCCCTTCGGACTCGAGCCCTTTAACGCCCCTAGATCTTTACTACGCTTCGGTTTACGCATAATTATCTTATAGATCTCTAGGGCGATAGTAAAACGATCCTCGATATCGACTTAAGTATTAGATAAGGCCATTTATAAGCGAGTCGTCTCGTAAGTTTCCGTATTAATGATCGCCAGAGAATTCTTAATCATCTAAAGCTCATAACTACTAGTGTTCTACTAAAGATTAGATTTAAGGCGTATTTCCCGGGGTGAAATACTGAAAACGCTATTCTTTAACTATCGAACGAAGAAATCGAGTATTATCTTAGTCGTATCTAATCTACCTTATATCGAATTAATAATCGAGTACGACTACGTTGTCTCATCGGCTATAAAGATTAGCTAATAGTGCTCTTTATCTATTAAGTCGTCGTTAAAGATAATGAGTCGTCTTATACCATCGTCGACGTTTCCCTAGGCTTTAAATTTCATCGGTGCATTTACGTTTCTACATTAGTTAATCTAGAAAAGAAACGCGGCGCCTAAGATAATGATATATCTTATATGTGATTCTTTCCAGCTTACTATAATTCCCGTATCGATGAAAGACTAATTAATTTATTTATTATATCTAGAATCTAGTAGGGCGCTTCGAAGAGCACTACTCGAGATATTAATAGTCTTATAGTCGGAATAGCTAGATAGAACCTAGTAATTTATCGTTCCGAACCTTTCTTCTCACTACTTTATTAATTATTCGAGATTCTTTATAGAATCTTTATGAGGCGCAGCGATTCTTTCTAATTCTTCTAGATATAAGGCGATTCCTTTCTCGGCTATATATAAATAGGCGAATGTATATCGTCTAGATATATATCTAGTAAGTAAGCTTAATGCGTTAATTATCTTTTTAGCTCTAAATTCGTAGTATCGTTGTATATCTTTACGACTAACTAAGGATACATCTCTTCCGTAATTCGTCTATCTTATATACTTCTAAATTATTAATTACGCGAATACGATAGGGCTTCTAGAATTCGGAATCGAATTCGGTAAGTTATCGGGCGTATCTCTTCCGAGAGAGTATAGTGATGGGACGGCTCCGGAAGGACTAGTAACACGTATTCCCTAGTTTATAAGTTACTATTTAATCTCGATTCCGTAGAAGAGTTCTAAAATTCTTAGCTTCTTTACACTTAGATTATAGCCGGAACTTAGAGCTACGAAGCCTAGACTAGGAGTTATCGTCTATAGTCGCGGTCTCTTTATAACGTCTAAGATATTAATCGAATTATTTCTTATTTAATTTATCTATTCGCGACTCCTAAGAATAGAGCGTTCTTCTTCCGGTTTCGTGAGCTATATTAAGCTTCCCCGTTCTACACTCATTAAACTAGATCGTATCGAAAGGGCGCTTTACTATAGTCGTATAGAAATTAGAGTAATGAGAGTAGACGTAGTAGAGACCGTAGAAATAGAAGTTCGATCGCCTCGGGTAGTCCGCGTATTCGAACGTCTTACGGGAGTATTAGAAGAATCGATAAGGCCGGCGAAATTCGTAGTTCGAGGTATAGGGAGATTACTAGTACTAGAATAAGTGATGAGTCGGTGAACTTCTAAGCCTAAAACGTTCCTAGTAATTAAATCTTACGTAGTAAGTAGTGCCATTAGCCTAGATTTTTCTTCGAATGTAATTAGATTATTATAGTTTATAGAAAGAACGCCTACTTAGTATAGCCCAGCCGCTTCTATAAATTCGTATCGACTAAGTACCTCTAACTACTCAGAACGATTACGCTTAGCGATTCGCCCATTATCGTTAGATATTTTACCGTCGAGAATAATCTAAATGTCCCCCGTAACTAGATACGGCGAAGCATTATAGTGTCGATTCTATCGAATTCGGGCTAGACGAACTATCATTTTATACGAGACGACTTATAATAGCCGAAGAGAGATTACGTTATACTAGAGTAGATGTTTCCGAGCGAATTAATATTAGTTTAAGAGTATAGTTATATTCCCTCTATATAGAATAATTAATTCATTAAAGAATTTTACTAACGTCTAAGTAGAAAGCTTCACGAATTCTTCGCGCGAGATAAGAACGCCTCTCTCTCTACACTTATAATTAAAGAGACTTATATTATTTATTCGGCCGTATTTAGAGAGTAGCTTATTACGTATCTCTACGCGACGATTTCGTCTATTATTAAACTCTTTCTTTCTAGCGCATAGACTAGAGTATTTTTAAAACTCTACACGGGCATTTAAAAGATCTTTAGTGAGGTCGTAGACTCATTAAGCTATAAAGTCGCGGATCTCGCCTATTTACCGATATTTTAATTTAAGAGAGCTATAGAAGTCTTTAACCCGATTCGCGTTATTCTAATCTATAGTAGCTATAGCTTCTTCGAGCGTAACTTCTCTAATATAGTCTAGATGTTTAATAGTGAGGATAGGCTAGTTTTCGACGATTCCGATATTAGATACTTAATATTTAGTATCCTTACTAACAGCGGCTATAGAAGTAGAATTTAGATAAATTATTAGAAATCTCGGTAAAAGTGACCTAGAATTTTCGGATATCTTAATAGCGTAGTGAATTATTAAGCTAGGAACCTAAGAAGAAAGAAAGAAAAGAAAAAGATAATTCGGTCCGAACTATCGTCGTCGAAATACTAAACTTAATGATGAAGTTATGTAAAGATTTCTAGGCTTACGCTTTTAGAATCTTACTTAGAAAGATGATTTTAAGAGTAAAGAATAAGTCGAGAGAGTCTAGAATAATTCGAAATGATATAATTAACGGAGAATTAAGTCGTAAAATCGTAATCGAAAGAAAGATTAATAGAAAGATAAGAACTAAATACTTATATCTACCTTTAGTAGAAGTATATATATCCCGGCGTCTCTATAATAAAACCTCGATATTTTACGTTTTAGATTATCTCTTCGAATTAATCCCGTGCTAGACTTAATCTTCTAGTGATAGTATCGTTACTAATAGTGTTACTAATATATATCTTCCTCGTTATCTTTAGTCTATACGGCTACCTAATTTATCTTATCTATGACTAATCTTTTAGTTATCTATAAAGGCCTTACGATATTCTTACTTAGTGAGCGAGGATTCTTAAAGCTCTCGTTCCCTAGCGTCATTACTTTTCGGTGGGAGTATACTTCGGGCTATAATATTCGCTTTATCTTTTAACGTTTTGAGCGGAGAACGACTACCCCGATAGTCGTAAAATTTTAGCTAATTAGCGTACTTTATTTTTCTTTATATAGTGTTTAGATAAATTTAGTTAATTAGAGTACGCGCTTACTTCCTTACGTTTATAGTGTTTTCTTTACGGCTCAACGATTTACGATACTTCATTTCCTTTCTTCTTCTTTTTATTAGCGAGGTTCCGAAGCTAATAGAGTCGTAGATTTAAACGCATCGTAGTTCGGTTCGAGCGTAAGACTATATTCACCGTCGTTCTCTTTCGTATAAACTTTCCGTAAGCCTTTAAATTTAGAGCGTTATCTTCTCTATCGCTTCGTAATAGTAGAGCGAAAGAAATAGTAACGAACTCTACGTAGTTCATTTCTTAAAAGATTCTTCTAGAATATTTAAATTATTATACTCTCTCTATATTTAGTCGATTATAGAGGGAATTTCGACTACCATTATTAAGGGTGGCGGCCTCGTCGCTCTATTTCGAAGTCTATAGCTACGGCGTAAGTAGATTTCTTCTCGCTTCGAGAAAGAGAACTCTACGTCTATAGAATCTTTCGTCTTCGCTAAGTACGGCGGATCCGGAGTTATTATTCGTTGTTACTCTTTATCGTCGGCGAAGTCTTCTAGTGATGAAGGTATATCGGCTAGGAAGTTCGCTAATCTCGAATAGAACCTCTTTAGACGACTAGTAGTATACGTACTACTTAGCTAGACCTTATTAAGCTCCGCCAACGTATACGTACCCTTCTCTTAATTCGCTTCCATAATTTTAAACGATCTAAACCATCGAAAGGCTAATTTCTTTTCTATAGATATATTCATTAATTCTACGGTGTTATAACTAAGAATTAATATACTCACTTTAAAGAGTCCGGGATATAAACTATATCGCTTATCGAAATATTCCTTCCCGAGCCTTCGTATTCTATTTAGATAAGCTGCTACCTCTTCTAGATCTTTACTTCGCTTTTTAAGGGCCCGGGCCCTTATAGTAATTAAGTCTATAGTGTCGATAATCTTATTCTAATTTATAATATTCTAGATCGTAATCTTAAGCTCGATCGATAGAATCGGTCTATCTAAGAATTTAATCTCGTATAGTGTTATTTCGGTGCCGACTTTAATAATTATTCGGTCTATCTAAAGAATAGTATAAAGATGGTGCATCTATATACCTCCCTCATTCGTTTAGTATATTTTTAAAAGAGTATTCGTGACATCTCTATATTCTATCTTTACTTATTCATTTATCTAAGAGTAGTAGGCCGAAGTAATTACGCGTTTAATTCTATATTTTTCGGCGAGTTCTTTCACTCATTTCTTATTCTTAGATTCGCCGTTATACATTAATCTTCTAAATAAGTTATAACGATAGATAATCTCTTCGTATAGAAACTTCGTCACTATTACACTATTAATAGATATAATGTCTCTAAATTTAACTTAGTCGCTTATATTACTTCGCGCTTTTATAAGGTATCTTTTTTCTTAAGACATCGGTATTAGAGTGTAATCGACACTAATCTACTCCTAGCGTATATCGACTAATATTAGAAACATCTCGTTATATAATCTTCTACTTTCGCGGAACTAACATTCCGAGTAGATCTTAATAAATTTCTTAACGTTCCGATACTAATCTTCCTAGAAATAACGATCGGCCACTCGCTAATATATGACTTTACGTCTAAAGTATTTAGTATCATTATATATTACTTCGAGAATTCTCTTCTTCTCGACATTATTATTAATCACCCGTCTACTTAGTCTATTCACTATTAGTTTTCTAAATAGATGGCCCCCGCGAACGAAGAAGTTCATTAAATTCTTTTATAACTATCGGAAATCCTTATTACTTATTCCGTAAGGACGCTATTAATCTTAAAGATACTTCATAAGCTACTTCGAACCTTCTAAGTATTTATCTTCGAAGAGTTAGACTACGCGCGGTACTACTAAGCTCACGAATCGATCCCTCGCGCGTACTACTATCGGTCGCACCATTGCGAAATCTCGGTAAGTAGCGTTCTATTTAATCGAACGAATATTCTCGCGAACGATTAGTATTCTAGCCTCGATTTAATCGTTAATCTCTTCTTCTCTCTCCGCCTCTTTAAGATCTTTCTCGGTCGGAGGACGGCGAGATAGGATATTCGTAACTATATTTTTCTTACTAGATATATATTATATATTAAAGTTAAATTTACGAATCTAGGCTAATCATTAATTAATCACTACTTCTAGTAAATCTATCGATTATCGATTAAGTTAAGTAGCGAGAGTCATTACGTTAGTTTCCACGATAAAGCGTACGATATATAATCATCTTTTAAACTTCTTAAGAGCTTTTAGTAATCCCCGAGCTTCTTTCTTAAGAGTATCGTATTCTAGCTCGGCTTTTATTTACACCCCGCTCTCGTACCTTATAGCTCGGCGCATTCCGATAATTAAGTTAACTTATATAATTACGTCTCTCTATCCTCGGTCGCTCGCGTTAACTATAAGAATAATCTATTCGTCATTCTCACTATAATCTAAGCTAACTAGAGTAGGAGGCGACGATAAGATAAGTTTTAAGGCGCTTATACTTTCATCGTAAACTCTTTTTTAAATCTAAACTATATTCTTCCGAAGTAAGGCGTATAACGGTTTAGCAATAATTACGAAATAGAAGATTTAGACACGATAATATACGTAGATTCTAAGAAAGCCACGGAGCTCTAGTTAGTTCGTTAGAATAGACTAGTTTCGAATCTTATCGATTTTCGATTCTTAAGAATATCGTTTATCTCGATCGTAGACGTACCTAACTACTTCGATTTTATTTATATAGAGCTATAGCTTCTAATATATAATCGTAGCGCCGGCTCTTTTAAGGTTAGTTAGTACTTCGTCGAGATTCGTTAAATACTCTAATATAAAGCGGCGTATTTCTAAAACTACTTCTTTCTATCCGTAATCGATCTTTAGTTCTTTTATCGCGATATTATCTAAGAATGGTCGTATACGTTCCGGAATTTATTCGTGTAAGATACGATTCGTAATACGTACGAACTAGGCTATAGAATTAATCGCTCCTTAAGATAATATTACGCATCGAACTAACCTAATGAGTATATAAATGTCCGTGAGATCTCGGCTCTTCATTACGAGCTCTATTTAATCGTATTCGGAAAGCTAGTTTAGAAGGGAAGTCATCTATATCTCTAAGAATTCTTTAGTAAAGTCGTCCGAAGAAGAAGATAAGTTAGCGTTCCTTATTATCACCGAATTAATATTCTAAGTAGTAATCACTAGTCGATATTCCCTAGACTTTTTCTTTTTAACTAGAAAGAAGGAGTTTCTATACGAGCTATAACTAAACTCGAAGAGACGCGACTAAATCTTATTCTTAATTAGCTTAATCACGATCGGCTCGAGTACCTTAAGAACTAGAAAACTCTTCGCCTACTATGGAACATACGGTATAATTCGGATTACCTAAGGCGACGTCACATCGTAATAAATCCTTCTAATCTCTTCGATATTCTAGGCTAAAGCGTCTTCTTAGTTATATAAGATTTCCACTAAGACTTTCTTCTTAAGAAGTGTTAAGTTAGGTTCGATAATTAGCTTTTCTAGGCGCTCCGGTGTTAGACGTTTCCCGTGAGAAAATATTGTAAGTCTAGAATGTATTCATTTAGAGAATCGGTACGGTCGTCCGTTAAACGTAGCTTATTTCTTCGTAATAGCCTTTACTCTCTAGTTTAGTAATTCTCCGGGTGTTAAGCCATTCTATCGATCGATATTTATAGGCTTCATCTTATTAGCTTTCCTCTTATAGAGGGTATTAATTCGAGCTTTTAACGACCGCTTAAATCTAAGACGTTTATATCGCTATTTATTTTCTAGGTCTTATCTTAAGGCTTCGTCGTTAACTAGCCTCGACGATCTTATAAATTACTTATTATTCTATACGTCGAAAGATCTAGCTAAGAACTATAGCTCCTAGAGGTCGTCGTCGTTCATTACGAAAGAATTCGTTACCGAGATTAGATTACCGTTCTAGTCTATCTTAAAGTCGAGAACTAGCGTTCTAGGTTTCTTCTGAGCTCTTATTAACGCGAGTACGGGCTTCTTCATCGTCTTATACTCGTCTAGCCTTTTAAAGAGGCTAAGTATATAAGCTCGAACATCGTAAATATATCTCGATCTTCATCGAAGTTAGGAGTAATCTGTGCGACTATTTATACTCTCTTGTCGACGTAGCTATTCGTTAAACTCACAATATAAGTATTCTCGTTCTTTTCCTAGACTAATTCTTAAGCTACCTTCTAAAATAGTCTTCCTAAGATAAAACGATACGTTAGGTCCATAGTATTCGTCATATAGACATTTATTAAGACCTCGATCTTAGCGATGCTAACTATAAAATCTTTAATCATTCTCATAAACTTTTCTCGGTCGCCGTTGAAGCCTACGGCGTCGTGAATGAACTTAGCTTTTCGTATATATTAAGACAATCTCATCTCTTTAACTAGGGCGAGAGTTATTAAATTAATCTCGACTTTAGTATTTAGTAAGGAGTCTTTATATCGGCCTCTTATCTTCATAGATAGGTAGGGGCACTCACTATAGTATAGTCTTAGGCGAATCGGACGATCCACTAATGAGTTTATTTACATCGTACCGACTTTGGTAGTAGGTTTCTCTTTCGCTTACGTAAGTCTTACGCCGCTACCTCTCGGGGTATGGCCCTAATGAACGGGCTCTTACTTATCTTCGTCGTAATACTAATGTTTACGGAAGAACTACTCGTCCCGAACCTTCTTTATCGATAGTAAGTTTTCTATTCGAATTGAGATCTCTTAGTTTAATAGATAGTTTACGATCTTTCCGGCATTATTTAGATTCTATAATAATACCTTTCGAAGAGATCTAGGCCTAGATAGTCCGTACGTAGTCTCTTTTATAATTCGGGGACGTAATAACATCTAACGAGGCTAGGAGGACCCTAGTGAATCTCTCATCGCAGTATTCTAGAAGGTTAAGTTACGTAACCGCTCATTTTATATATTATATAGAGAAATTCTCGGTCTTTAATTAGTCGAGCTAATCGAATCTAGCGAATTATCTATGATCTCGTTATATATAATTTCTTCATTGGATCTCGTTCGTCGCGTTATATATCGTCTCGATTCTTCTACCGAAGATTCGTAAGCTCTAATCCGAGAGTATTTCGCTTACGTATATCCGTCTTATTAGAGAGCTAAGCGCTTTCCTAGGGCATCTACGTAAGCTTCACTCTAGGGCTGGTTTACACGAATTCCTTTTAGATCTATAGTATTTAAGATACAAAAATTATCTTTAGAGTTATCTAGGGTAGCGTAATTAGATCTCGATTCGGCTACGTATACGATACTTAATCTCGCTTCTAGTGACGTAGAATTAAGGTCTCGTATATTATAAGATCATTCGGACGTAACTCCCGAATTCTTATCGATCTCTCGCGTAACTTATTCTAATCTTTTTATCTTTATCTCTCTCGTAGAAATTAGTAGAGTAGATGAAGAACGATCTTAATCTCGAAACTTTCTAAGAGCGATTCTATATTTCGAATTAAGATATAACGCTCTCATTACTTTCTAGTATATTCACTAAGGATTATCTCGTAGTACGTATTTCGACTAATTATAAAGAAAGTAATTCTCTTTAGAATTACTTAAGTTCGAATTTCATCGACTTAGCTATCTACCGTAGTACTGCGGCGTTTCTTCGAATCGAACCGAACGATTCTAGAACTACTGTTCGCGCGAGGGCTAGATCGCTTCCTAAGGAACACCTTTTAATGCCTTAATTAGTCGAGTTATAAAGTCTAGAGTAATAGCGTCTCGCGTCTAAATCGGTAGTGTTAGTGCTCCCATTAAACGGAATAATTTCTTCACCGATTAATTATTTCTCTTAAGGGTAGAAGGTCGATTTACTAGCGACGGAGCATTCTTATCGGACTTCGTTTTACTATTCGTACGGTCGTTACGACGACGTTATTCTTACGATTCTTTCTTTCGAACGGCTAAGGGTCGAGTCTCCCTTTCGTACGCTAGTTCTTAGAACTCCTCGTCGAGCACTCCTTACGTAAATTTCTTATTTTTATTATTAATATCTCATAGTTCTTTTATCTAATTCTAGTATTTCTAAAAGTTCGAATTCTCTAGCTTTCGATCCATTAAATCCTATTTCTTTCGAATCTTATCTATATAAGTCTTTAGTAATTCTAATAAAAGAAGACGATAGTAAGTATAGTTAGTCTCGGCTTCGATTTTAATTAGGTAAGTTATAGTCTTACGAAATTAACGGAGATATAGCTCTAGACTTTAAGACTTCTTTCGTCGATGCTTCGCGAGTGCCTAAAGATATTAAACACTCATCATTCGCTATACTTCGTTCCGATCTTTATATTTATCTAAGATCTTCTCTTTAAACTTTTCTCACTCTATTACGTTATACTTAGCGAGCTCTTTATAGCGTTCTTTCTCTACTTTAAATATAAAGCGAATAGATCTACGGATACGTTCTTCGCTTAATATAATCTAATTATATTTATATAGTTCTTTAAACTCCTCGAAGAAAGAGATAGCGTTCTTCCCATTAAAGTATAGAAGATTATTACTTTCGTTTAAGCTCTAAGATATTTCTCTCATTAATATTACGGTAGAAGAGACGTATAACGATAGTATCGTCGAATTTAACGTCGATAGATCTTATAAGCTAATACTCGACATCGTAGAAGGCCCTAGCTTTCCTTTATCATTCGATCCTTCCGTAGACGATATTTTTCTTTATTAAATCGTTCTTACTTCTTCTCTTATAATCGAAATAGTGTAAAATCTTAATAACGAAACTAAAAGATCTAGATATTTTATTATTTTTAGTACTTTTATTATTGTTTTATTATTATTTTATTATTATTTTATTATTGTTTCTCCTCTTCTTCTCTTTATCTCTTCACTAACTTTCTCGTCGAGCTTCTTTCTTATCTTCACTAGTAATTTTCATTAAAATCTTAGATTCACTTCTCGGTTAGTAGCGCTTTAACTTCGCTTATTTTAGCGAGTTTAGTCTAATCGCTTATTTTTATCATTTCTTAAGTAGATCCGCGTTCTTCGACTCCTCCTAAGCTTCTTAAGTTAGAAGTTTTTAGGGTTAAACGCATTCCTACATTCCTAGGAGATACTTCTCTTCTATTTCTTCTAGATAGTCTAAATAGTCGTTAAGTCGTTGGTCTCCACCCCATATAGTAGCAGTAAATATACACAGTCAGTAATCCTAAAAGGCACCCCGAGCAGCGGTCTCTATGAATAGCCAGCGTAAACCGCTCCGTACAGCGGGATAGACTTACTTAGCTAGTGATTTAAATGATACACCCTGCGCAGCGGTTCTATATGTATGGCTAGTTTCTCTAGATTCAGTTAGATAGATAGGTAGGTAATTCTTTAGTTCTGTTGGTCTAGTAAGTAGTTTAGTTTAGTTATTTTTCGTAATTTTCTCTCACCGCTCGTAGAGAGACACTTATCTATAAGTATTCGTCGAAGATCTTATTGGTGGTATCACTGAACTGGGGCGAGGCTACTAGCCATGGGTATTAACTCGTACGGCGGTGGGTATAACCTCTTCTTAACGCGCACGCTCAACTAGGGAAGTCCTCTCTATTAGTAACTTTGTTGCTTATATTGTATATGAAAGATAGTTCCTCAGAACTATATAAGAAGAACTATAGTCTAGGGTCGGCGCCCTAGTTAATTATAACTCTGTTCACCACTTCCAACTTCTCCCATTACAGTATACGACACAGAATATATCGAGATATTTTCTCAACACATTGTTAATTAGTGCCTGGAACGTCGCTGGGGCATTGGTGAGCCTAAATGGCATCACACAATACTTAAATAGTCCGTATCGGGTCCTAAAGACTATCTTCCATTCTTCGCCTTCTTTTATGCGTATGCGGTAATACGCGTTCCGAATATCGAGTACCGTAAAATATCTAGCGCCTCTTAGCCGATCTTATAGCTCATCGATTCGTGGTAGCGGGTAGACATTTTTAATGGTAATATCGTTAAGCTTTCGGTAGTCCACATATAATCGAAGTTTTCCATCTTTCTTTAGAGTAAATAGAATCGGATATTCTACTTCTAATTTCGATGATCGGATATAGTCTTTAGCTATATTTTCTTCGAGATATTCTCGTAAGACTATTTACTTCTTTTCCGATAGAGAGTAGAGAAATTCGAATATAGGCTATTTTCCCTTCTATAAGTGAATCTCGTAATTCTATAACTTATATTTCGGTAGTGTATTAGTTCCTACTCTTTTCTCGAACACTAATTTTAAGTGTGTATATTATGGTGGACATTCTATAGTCGCATTATTAAAAACCTATGCCGGTCGTACCTAGATCGTTTTCTTTACGTGGGTTTATGCCGCCCCCATCTCTATTTCTAGGGTTTTATTATCGTAGTCGTAGTTATCGAACCGTACCTAGGATTTGGCTCAGTCGATAATAGAGTTATGGTATTTTAGCCATGGCATTCTAAGAATTATATCGTATTTTATGTCTATGATGTTAAGATCTAGTCTTTCCTGGTGATCGTTAATCATTAGCTGCATCGCTTTTAGCTCGTGCGTAAGTTATGTTATGATTATTCCGTCGAATTCAGTAATTAAGTCGGATTCCGGTCTTGGAACTTTCTAGCCTTGTAGCTTCTCTACTACCCTCGTATATACGAGGTTCCCTATATATCCTGAATCTATTAGGATATTGACTTCTTAATCTTTAAGTGTCTCTCTAAGAAATATAGCTCTAGCGTTAGACCTTATGGCTGCGTTCACTTCGAGTTTTAACTTTCGCCTTTCTTCCCTAGTTCTAACTAGGTGTACGCCTCTACTGTCGATCTTCTAGCGCTGACGTCTTCTAGGGGTATACTTTCGGTGGTGTAGGTGCCTCTAGTTCTCTCATTAACTTAGTTTTTTAGCTAGTGAAGGTAGTTCATTTTCCTACCTTAGGGTTATGATACGTCGTAGTTGTAGTCGTCACAACGTTAAATTAACTTAGTATGGGCTTATTGCGCTTCGATAGCCGTTATATCTAGCTTCTCGAGTTATAGATAGTCGAGATATTGCTCGTGGAGGTGTGGGATTAGTCGGAGAGGATAACTATAAACGCGGTTATAAGGAAATAGTCCAGAGATGAGCACATTAAGTAAGGTCTTAATGTATCGCGGGACTAGGACTCCTCGTTCTCGGTAAGCGCGTATAGTTGCCTATACCCCGGCTTCCGCTCGATCCATGATTCTTATGTAATTAATTCGTTCGCGAACCTCTTCTTCTAGGAGTCTCGCTATTCTAGTAATATTTAGGATATTCCTTTCGGTGAGAGATCGTAAGAAGATCTCTTCTTAGTCCGTAGCCTCCCTTACTTCGCGGGTAATTTATTCTATTTACGCTGCCGTTACTATGACTCGTTCGGTAGCTTCTTAAATTAGCTATCTAATTTTCTTCTCTATGAAGAATTCTCTAGGTTCCTACGTTTAGCTTTCTCTAGTGTAATCGGGGTCTAAGTCGTATTTAGAGTTAGTTATATTATATTTAAGTGGCGTCGTATTATTAGAAGAAATCTAGGTTAGCGGTTATCTCTATGGATTTCCTCCTTGGTGCGCGTGTATAAAATTCGGATGAGTGTTGACCTATAAATATTCTTAACTTCGGTATATATAGATTCTAAAAGTTATTTCTATATCTACTGATAATCCGTCTAGTTCGTATACCGTGTAATTATATTCTGTAGTTCGCCGTGGGTAGTAGGGGTCGGAGTATAGCTTTCTAGTTCAATACTTAGTTCGAATATAGATCTTATTAGTAGTGATCCCCGTAATGATTATCTTTCCTTAGTTTATAGAGTTACCTAGGCGTATATATCCTCCTTTAGCTATATTAGCTTCTGAGGTTATTTTGGCGATTTTCTCCTACTTTAGTTATTTTTCTACGGCGGTAATCTACTTCTTCTTTTATTTATATTCTTTCGCGTAATGTTCTAGCTTCTCGTAGCTATAGTAGGTGATCTCTTTTCTCTTTCTAGAAGGATTCTTTTTATTCTTCTTAGGA
Organism: Cladophialophora bantiana CBS 173.52; assembly: GCF_000835475.1. NCBI lineage: Eukaryota > Fungi > Ascomycota > Eurotiomycetes > Chaetothyriales > Herpotrichiellaceae > Cladophialophora > Cladophialophora bantiana. Next base: position 371,221 of record NW_015971600.1, read on the forward strand.
TTGTTCCGTCGTTTTTACGCCTAACTTAAGTTTATAGGTTAGGGTCCGTAGTATAGCTTACGTCTTTTCTAGATGTTTATCTATTAAGTCTTTATAGCTTATATCTTTCTAGGATTGTGGGGTTCTTATTATCGATATTCTTTAATATCGTTATCTTCTTTAATAGCGGTAGCGATCTAGTCTTCTAGGGTAATCTTTTTAAGGTGCCGTAGTTCCTACTTAATCTTTAGTTTTAACTCTTCTCGGAAGATCGAAATAGTGATGTTATTCTACTATTCTAGAGTTATATTTAGTGTTCTAAATTTTATCGCGTACTTCTAAACTAACTCTATTTATCGAAGGCTCACTATCTTCTTTTAGACTTCCTTTTTCTTATTCTTTACTCTAAACACTAGCTTCACCGTTTCTTTAAACTCTATAAAGGTTTCGAATAGATTAATAGTTTCGTCTTCTCTATCGTCTTCTTCGTTTTTCATATAGTTCTTAATGAAGAGTCTAAGCTATATCTTAGCGTCTCCTTTAAAATAGCTTCCTATAAAGAGAATCTTCTATAGATTATTCTGGAAATTAGTGGGGTTCATTAGGATATATATATTTATATAGTGAATGAAGGGTATAAGCTTAGACTCTACGCCGTTGAAGGGCTTAGGTGGGTTACTAATTTTTCCCTTACTAACTGTCAATGGTACGTCTCTCGATGAACTTACTACACTCGTCTTATACGCCGGTGGTGGTGCACTGGCCGTAGTCCTTGGGGTGCTTAGTGTTGGTCTTAGTGTGCTCGAGGTTATCGACATCGTGTTATCGTTGAGTGATAGTCGTGCAGTACGTTGTGTGGGTTCGTCTATGGGTGAGGCGGGTCGGTTCGGTCTACTCATAGGAGTTGTCTTCCATAACGGGGGTAGTAGCTAAAGTGTTAAGGATTCCTACTGATCCTAACTAGGTTAGGGTTCTTAGCAACAATCCTAGGATAGCATGAGCTAATTGGGGAAGACATAAGATATGAGTAGGGTTCTCTATTACTAAGAACTATATAGTTTAGTAGATAACATGAGTTGGCTACGGAGAGAGTGTAACTATCTGGGGTAATGAGGGTGTATATATAATGCTTGTGCTCTATGCGCTCTGTGCGCTCTGTGCGCTCTGTTGACAGAGCCAACAGGGCCAACAGGGCCAACAGAGCCTGTCACGTGATCCAGCCTTGTTCCTCCGTGGATCCTTCCAGGTGTCCAATGAGCGTGATGAGTCGTGCTCGTGCGACTCGCAATCGGTCTCCCGCAAGGCTGTGTCTAACATAGAGCTTCGACCCTTCTCGCGAAGATATTTCGCTCCACAAAACTGCCAGTTAAGGTAACTGAGCCGACGGGTCTGGGAACTGAGACGAAGCCTTGCCCGCGAGGCTGCTTTCTTCGGTTGACCTGCCCAACACAGGTAGCCCTGAGGCCGCAAATGAATGCCGTTGTCCAACACCCAAGGTACGATAGCCCGCTATCAACGAATTCATTCAGGACAGCAATCTTTAAATGCGAACATACTAACCGCTAGAAGATCATCGGCAAGCAGGATACTCTGACGAAGCATCAAAATCACCACACAGAAATCACCGGACAGGCACAGTTGAGCAGAAAGCTGCCGAGGTGCATGCGAAACCTTCCTCCACGCAGCCTCAAAGTCAATGGAGAAACTCGGCGGCCTCGCCTGCTGACAAGCCATTATCTATTTCCCCCAATTCCGAGCTTCAGCCTGTCATGTCAATCTGCTATATCTTGAATCCCGATATACAGCAGACAAACACGCTGTGATTTCAAGAAACGGCGCGACTTCGAGCAAGCAAAGGTTTAGCTTTGAGCAAAACGGCCAGTTCAGTTGGCACCAGCAAGGTTCAGTTCGGCAAGCCTCGGAGTCTCGCCCCTCACGGGTCGTTATCGAAGCCCGTCGCCGGTATTTGAATCGGGAATGAGTACTTAGCCTTGTCCACCCACGTCTTGTGAACTCTCTTCACTGATCACCTCCCGCATCCTTCGGGCAATATCCTTCCAATGGGTCCCTTCAGCGTTATTGACAGCAATGACACCCGGAGTGAGGATTTGGAGCACGAGTTTCGATGTCAACTGCGACCCAGATTTTTAACCTACTAAGGTTTTGTGCCAAAAGTGACGAATCTCTCTCGTCCTTCCCGCGGGCTCGGGTGTGGCATATAGCCGAACTCACCGGCTTGCCTGGATTATATTGGGGCGGGAGAGAACTTTGGTAAACATTCAAGGTGTTCATCCCACCACTACCAATAGGAAAATTGCTAGTAGGACTGAAAGGTCTAGGATAGTACCATCACCTTCATTGTGCATCTTGCTCACTGCCAAGAGCGATCTTGACTTGAATCTGTGGCGAGACTTGAAAGCTCGTAATAATCGGCTACCTTCTAGGTGTGCAGTTGAAATGGTGAGATGGTAAACCAAAGGAACAGAAATCCCTTTGAGCTGGTACATCCATCGAGCCATCCTAACCAACTTTTCTGATTGCGAGGAACATATTGCAACACTAGTGGGCCGCAGACGCACAGGTAATAGTTCTACTGCAACTAGCATAAAAGCCCTATGGACTAAGTAGCTCATCTTCTCCGGACCCCCACCCCCACCCACCATTCCCCCCTCTACCCCCCTCCTCCTTTCCCTTCCTGCCCTTCCAGCTCTGGCTGCAACTCGGGTTTGAAAACCGGCTTTTGGGGGCAAGTCCCGAATTCTCTCTGATTTCAGGTCAAGCCCAAGTGCTTCCTCTCGCTTTTCTGCTATCCTCATTCGGCCAACGTTAAGCACACCCAACTGTTCTCCGTCGCGTGGGCCTTTGATCATGTCGGACTTGTTCACGAAACCTCCAAAGAGTCGATCGCGAGCTTCGCGGGCATGCCAGAGGTGCAGTCAGCGGAAAGTACGATGCGATGTCGCCGAGTCGGGCGTCCCTTGTAGTCGATGCCGTCTTGACGCCATACCAGATTGTTCCTTGTCTCTCTCGCGAAGAGGCACCTACCAGAGAACGCAGATGTTTCGGCGCAGGCCGAGAGACGAGACATCAATGCGAAGTGTTTCAGTAGGCAACCCCGAGCTTGGTTCTGGTGCGCTGACCCCATCAAAGTCCTGCAGCCAACCGACGTTGATTCAGGGAATGAAAACGAACCAGATCGCGATGTCTGATGGCCTATCTGGACCCCAGACAAACGTTGTCAGCGGTGATCCAATTACGATATCCCACGGTATGCCCGCGGTATCCCAGTCTCCAGTTGAGAGGCATTCAGTCCTGGATTCAGCTTGCTCTTCCTCAGTCACCTCGGATGAAAATAGAACTGCTGCACAAGCGAAAAACCGAAACTCGTTGGCTGGAATGTTCGAAGACTTCCTCGACAACCAAGGCCATACCCATGAAGGATCGGTCCCCAAACTAGGAGTGATCTTCTTTAGCGAGAGCTCCCCCTTGACCTTTGCTCTCGAAGAGCTTCAACGGTCGGAGCAACGAAGCCTTTACGACCCGGTCTCGCATATCAATGAGGGGGGAGTTGTGCAGCGTAACACACATCCGTCCCACATGTCTCCACAGGATATCGCCTATCTCCAATCCAAGGGCGCGTTTGAAAGTCCTAGTGCTCGGATCTCGGCCACTCTGGTCGCCGCGTTCCTCGACAGGTTTTATCCTCTTTATTCTATCATAAATAAGGATCAATTTATGGAACTACACGAGCAACAAGGCCTTCCGTGGATTCTCCTACACACAGTGTGTTTTATTGGGGCCACATTCTGCGACATCAGTGCCGTACATCAAGCGGGCTTTGAAGGCAGATGGCATGCGAGACGCTTCTTCTACGACAAGGCCAAGGTTTTGTTTGATGTGGGCTATGAGACGAACAAAGTGGTCTTGCTACAGACGGTCATCATGCTTTCCTTCTGGGGTCCTCAGATGAAGAGCTTCTGGAACCCTTGCTCTTGGATTGGGTTTGGTTCAACTATTGCCGAGTCTCTGGGCATCAACCGACGCAACCAGTCGACGCGGATCGATCCCAAGTCAAAGAGTCTTTTACGGAGGCTATGGTGGACTCTTGCTGTACGCGATGCATATTGCGCTGCACTTCTAGGCCGGCCTTTCCGCATCAATATCTCTCAATGCGACACAGAAATGCTCGATCTGGCCGATTTTGATCACGACACCGATTGTGCAATCACGAATAGAGACAGTAATTGTCACACTCACTATACGTATCAGATTCAGGTTGCGAAGCTTTCACTCGTCCTCCGAAAAATCGTCGAAGTGCGATTCGGCCCCCCTAACCATTCCATCACCCTTCAAGACCTTCATGAATTGTCAAACCGATGGCAAGCCGACTTGCCTCGGGAGGTTGACTGGTCGCTCCACAGTACCCCAAATAACCCCTATGCCACATATCTACGCGTCATCTTCAATCATCACCTCATATTTATTCACCTGAATAAGCCCCATTCTGCGGACAATCTCAGCACGGATCAGCAACACGACAACAGTGTATTCCACATCGCCGAGTCTGCCGCGCAGATGATATCATCCACTGCATTGTCTTTGATGACAAACTCTATAGTAGGGTTAATGCCACACGAGGTCTTTCCGGGCTTCTTTATTGCCGGAATTGTGTTTTATCGGCAGTTTCGACAGTCGCAACAGTCTGTCTACGCTCAGCTAGGCCGTGCAGCCCTGGACAACTGTCAGATGGTAATGAACGAAGCCCGCGAACGCTGGGATCCGGCGTTATGGGCCATGAAAATATTCGACTTTCTTCTGTCAGGCGCCAACGGCTTTACCAAAACGCCCTCGTCTTGGGCCTTGCAGAATCCTCCCGCCGGTGTGGGGCCTGTACAATCAGAGACTACGCAGGAAGACCCGAACGACGGCTCAACCATAGGCGTACCTGACAAGAATGTCTTGCACTCGATCGACTTAGAGTCACCACAATACGAAGATATGAACAGGACTCTCGATGACTTCTTCCTGATTCCCAGTTATTTTGACTCTACACCAGACGTTTGGTGAAGCGCGGTCAAGCAGGCTTGCAACGCAATACGGCAGAAGAGGGTGGAAATGCGGAATCCGAAAGTAAAGAAAAGACCAAGTCTGTCTATTCATTGGTACTGAAGTATGCAAAAACATTCTGTGCAAGCAATTTGACATAAGCACACCTGAGAGAGATCAAAGTAGCACCCGGTAAGATGGTAATACGTCTTTTCTAGTCGTACGTACCACACGGAAGAAGGGACGCTTCGTAGACGCGCTCCTTCATCCCGGCTCTTTCAAAGTGAGAAGCCCCGGTAATCGAGGAACGGCGGACAACCCGTGGCAGGGTCTCGATTTCCCCGAGCCGATGTGGGTCTACTGAGAGCCGACGCTATAGGGGACGCGACAGAACCGCATACCCCTACTCACTCGAACCAAAGCTTCTTACCTATTCGAATCTGCGAATTCTTCCTCCCTCAGAGTCCTCGTCTTGCCGATTTTGATTGTGCCAGTTCGAGACGTGACTATGGCCATCGCAAAAAGCCCCTTCCCTCGGCTCAACATACCAGAGAAGGACATTTTCTCGTTCCTCTTCCAAAGGGAGGATCGACCGTTCCCTGAGCAACACCGTAAGTATGAATCTAGCATGAGCTGCGCAGAAAATCTAATGGTTTCAACTATTCACAGCGATCTTCCAAGATGCAGACACTGATAAAATCTATACTTACGCTGACATCAAGCGTATGGCTCTGGATTTCGGAGCAGGATTAAAGGCCCGATTTGACTGGAAGAAAGGAGATGTTATCACCCTTTTTGCTGCCAACGACATCGACTCTCCAGGTGTAATACTTGGCACTCTGTGGGCGGGCGGTGTAGTTACTCCTGCAAATGCTGGGTATACTGCTCGAGAACTTGCGTACCAACTCAAGGATAGTGGAGCACGCGTCGTCGCTACCCAGTACCACTGTTTGCAGACGGCCCGGGAGGCCTGCAAGACCGTTGGCATCTCCGAGGATTGCATCGTGCTTCTGGGCCAGCAGCGTGATCCAACTGGACGAGTGCAACATTATACCTCTATCCGCAATACCAGCGGTGCAACTAGATACAGACGGAATAAAATATTGCCCAAGACCGACATTGCCTTTCTCGTCTATTCCTCTGGAACCACCGGCAAACCAAAGGGGGTTCGACTTTCACATTACAACTTGATCTCCAACGTCTGCCAGCTCCAACCTGGCGAACAATATAATCTCACATGGGATGGCTCGAGGACGACCGCCGATATACCCCTTCCGCGGGCAGGCGCAGGAGGTGACAAGATCCTGGCATGTCTTCCTTTCTTTCATATTTACGGGTTGACTACCACGATTCACAATCCGCTCTATACCGGGACGACTACGATAGTTCTATCGAAATTCGAAATCGAAAAGTGGTGCTCGCTGGTGCAGAAGCACTCCATCACGTTCTCATACATCGTTCCACCCATAGTGTTGCTCCTTTGTAAACACCCGGCCGTCTCCTCCTACGATCTCTCCAGCATCCGCATGACCAACTCCGGAGCGGCACCACTGTCGCGCGAAATGGTTGAATCCTGCTTCAAGAGAACTGGGATTCGAGTCAAGCAAGGTTACGGACTGTCTGAGACGAGTCCGACGGCGTTCAATCAGCCCTGGGATGACTGGAACGTCACAATTGGCAGTGTAGGTCAGGTGCTGTCTAACATGGAAGCTAAAATCTGTGTCCCTGTCGACCTCAGCAGCGACGAGTGCGCCAGCTCGTCCGCGTCAAGCGACCATCACCAAGATGCAGCTCCGTTGCCGTTTGGCACGATCGGTGAACTTCATGTCCGTGGGCCCAACATCTTCATGGGCTACCACAATATGCCCGACGCAACCGCTGGGTGCCTTTCACCTACTGGATGGTTCCGAACTGGTGATGTTGGTTTCCTGGATCCCAAAGGGAACTTGTTCATTACGGACCGTGTCAAGGAGTTGATCAAGTACAAGGGCTTCCAAGTTGCGCCCGCCGAGCTGTAAGTTCCTTGGAATTTAATGTCCCCAAAGAAGCTATCGACCTTGCCCGCAACAACACCTCTCAAGAGGCTATTTCTCAAGAGTCACCCTGAGTTGTTGTTCTTTCATACTTTTACGACAGGCTAATTTCGTGCGTGTACAGGGAAAGTTATCTCCAGGAGCATCCTTTCGTCGAGGACTGTGGCGTTGTGGGCGTCCCAAGTACAGCTCTAGGAACCGAAGTGCCCAGGGCATACATCGTGCCAAAAGGGAGACTCACCTCACTGGCTGCTGGTGGAGCAGACCGAGAACGAGCCCAAGCACAGGCAATTGTGACTTGGCTCAACGGGCGGGTGGCCAACCACAAAAAGTTGAGGGGTGGCGTCAAATTCGTAGCGGAGATTCCCAAGAATGCCAGCGGCAAGATATTACGTCGAATCATGAAAGAATGGGTCAGGGACGAGGTCATAAACGAGCCGTGCTCCAGCGTCGGAGCCCCTCGTTCTAAGATTTGATAGAGTGGGAGACGGAAACAACTTGGCTTTGTTGCAGATTCAACGAAGTTTCATGGCAGCGGGCAAAGTTGATTAGTAAAGGTGCATTTCAGAACGAGAGCTGAGGAATTTCGGGCACCCTTGAGTCCTGGCTATTCACCTCCCGATAGGTTATTATCACATAATTCGGACTGGAAGAGCACATGAAAATCGTGATCATATTCTCCTTCGAGAATTGTTTTGACCTCTTGTCTCCCTGACATTGGACTCCCAAGCGCTGCTCGAGTCAAACCCTCAGGCTGCAATTCCACCACGGTCTCGTCTTTGGTAGCATGCGACGTCAGACGTTCCTGTAATTGCTGAGTCCCATCTTGAGACCGACCATCCATCATCTTGCCTCTGCGCTTGACCACTTCATCCATGAGCACGTATGGATCTTGAAGGATCGTCGGGGCCAAGGATAAGAAGAGCTCGCGCTCATTCGAGGTCAGCGTAGCCATGTTGACGGCCATATTCAAGCCTGGCAACGCACACACAGGGACGACGACGGACTCCTGCTCGTGCGCGGCCTCTTCTAGCGTCGATCGGTGATTAGAGCCGGAACTCCAGTCTGAACTCCGACTGCCGACACTGTCTCGGAGCTCCCGGGTATTGTTGGCGCCGTCGTCGTCATTATCGGTCCTGTCCGATGTGGGTGGCATCGTCATTGTTCCATGCCGTGCCACGTCGTGGGCACAGAACTTCTCCCAGGAGCTATAGTGCTCCGCGGAGAGTCGCTTGAGCCAGTCTGGACAACGCTGATGGTCAGATGTGTCCATCCCCAATGGACCAACACGCAACTGTGGCCCAGAGGCGAGCCTCTCGAACATGTCTGCTCTTACATGTCCTGTCCGATGCCGTGGAAAGCCATTGTCTACTATATGGCTTCGACATCGTAGTAACTTTTTGTCGGGTCTGCACAGTGGTCTGTCATGAATGGACATGAATTCTCCTGTGAGTTTGGTGATTGGGGATCGTCTGACGCACTGTATGGCCCAGGTGGGCGAGGGCGATGCACTTATTTTGTTCTTGTTTGGGTGTTGCTGCTGCTGCTGCTCCTCCTGCTGCTCTTCCTGTACCAGGAACGTTTCTGATTGTTGTAACTCTTCTCGGAACTCTGTTTCCATCGCTTGAAGGACAATCTGGGCCAAAGGATCCCCCGTTGGGGAACCACCAGGATGTTTTTTTGGTCGTAATGGTCCTATTCAAGGAAGCGTCTCTGCGGCGGTCTCTATAATATATTGGAATCAGGAGTCCCTGTCTTCAGTGTACGGCCTTTTTTCACCCCTATGCCATGTGGGCAGGATACTGTTTACTCCTTTGATGGCGGAGTCGATCAAGGTTAATGGCGTGGTTTTTATCACTCTACGTCCGAGCAAGATTCCGAACTCTAGTCGAGGCTACCGAATCAGGCGAGTCTCGTGCCAAGAATCGTCGTGGTTTATTTGCGTTGCTCTCTATGCCGAAAAGAGGCGGCTCGGATATTCTTCACGCACACCTTCCCGCGGCTTTATGCTATTACCGCTTACATGCCGCCGCCGATGAGAACCTCTGCTCGAGAAAAGAGAGGATGTCTCATTTTCTAGATCGAGACATCAAAGTTTCGGGGAATAAGTACAATTTGATTCAATGATGTAGCAAAGTTGCGGTTCTGATTCGTGCCACCCATCAATGTCCGACCCTTTGCCAGGGCAGGATGATTACCCCAAGCAGACTCAATACAAACTCGAAGGAATGAAAAAAAAATTCAATGTTAAAACATGTAGATGTAACCTAGCTGAGAGTGACGGTCAGGAGAACCGTCCTCCTGACCGAACACGAAAACCGACCTAGGCAAGATTCTTGAAGCCTTTCAAACCATGATCCATGACATCTCGAAGCGTTTGCCTGTAATTCGCTAGACCACCAAAGTAGAACATGACGGCAGGCTTCTTACCCGGCACGTTTGCGCCAAAGATCCAAGAGTCTGTCTTGCGGAAGAGACTGGACGTACTCAATTTGTCACATAAATCGGTCCATTCATCCTCAGCTTCAGTTGTGGCCTCAATGGCGATAGGGACGAGACGACTCGAATTGTTGTTGCCATTAGTCTGTGTCGGTGCGGCATGATTATTGCCGTTGACGTGACGGTCCGACGTAGCTCCTCCAGGCTGTCTTGCAACCATTTTCTCGGCTGTCTGGATCAGATCAGAGATGAACTCGACCTGAGTCTCGATCGTGGGAGGCAGATTCGTGAAAGGCCCGTTGGGACCCAGGATCATAAACATATTGGGGAAATTCGGTACTGAGACGCCCAGGTATGAAGTTGGCCCGGCTTCGCTCCAATGGTCTTTGAGGTTGGTACCGTCGCGACCTCGGATTATTATGCGAGTGTAGTTGCCGTCCACGGCGTCAAACCCAGTGGCGAAGATGATGACATCAAGTTCGTGGATCTTACCATCGCTGGTCTTAATCCCCGTCTGAGTGATCCCGGTGATAGGCGTTTCCTTGAGGGAGACTAGCTCCACGTTATCTCGATTGAAGGTCTCGTAGTAGCCCGAATCGCAGAGGGGCCGGCGAGCGTAGTAGTCGTATGGCGTCAGCTTGCGCGCGGTCTCGGGATCCTTGACAATAGCATGGATCTTACGCCGAATGAAGTCGGCCGCAGCGTGGTTAGCGGCTTCATCGTACGAGATGTCGCAGAATGTCCAGAACATGAACTTAAAACCGCCGCCCATCTGCCAGGCCTGTTCGAAGATGCGCTCCCGCTCCTTTTCGGTGACACTAGACATAGGCCGCTTGCTCTCTTCAAAGCCAAACGCAAACATACTGTTCTTGGCCTTTTCCCAGATCTGCTCATATCTGTCGTTGACATCCTTGCGATAATCAGGATGCACCTCACGGTCTCCACTGGGAACACTGTACTGCGGCGTCCTCTGGAAGCTAATCAGCTGTTTAGCAACCTGCGCAACAGCAGTGATCACTTGCACGCCCGTAGATCCGTTCCCAATCACGCCCACTCGTTTGTCGGTTAAGTCGAGCCCCTCGGGCCACCGAGCGGTGTGATGGATTTCTCCCTTGAAGGCCTTAATGCCTGGGATATCCGGGAGATTTTGTCGCGATAACAGACCTAGCGCAGTCACCAAGTATTTGCACTTAAAGACCTGACCGGTCGACACCTCGACCACCCATCGCCGCTCAGACTCATCCCACTGCGCCTTGGTGAGTTCCGTTTGGAATTGGAAGTATTGTCGCAGATTGTGGCGTTCGACGACGTGCCGTAGATACATCAGTACCTCCAACCCTTGAACGTAGTGGCGCTGCCATGGGTAGGCCCTCAGGTCTTCGAGATCCCAAGAATAACGGTAGAGGAAGGATTCGGTGCTACCATTAGTAGTCAGATCTCTATAGTTCCGGGTCAAGTTTGTAGACGCACTCTGACATAGCCCCGGGGTATCGATTCCAATACCATGTTCCGCCGACATCATCAGCAATGTCAATCACTTTGACGGTAAGATTTTGATCCAACAGCTTCTTCAGCTGATAAATGCCCCCGAACCCGGCTCCCACGACGAGCGCATCAAGGTAATGGATGTTCATCATGCCTTTGACACCAACTGCGATTGGAGAATGGAACACTGCGATGAAGTGGGTCGGATCCGAACAGACGCAGCCTTGTCAAAAGAGCCGACAAGATAACTTCGAAGTCTTGAATCTGAATTTATAGCAGCCCAAAGGGTGTCCCTTTCTACATACCTATGTAGTTCGATCTTGCCCGTGATCACTCCACCCGAGTCCAAATACCAGGCCATCTGCTGATCCTTCGCTTTGTTTGCGGGTGAAAGTCTTTTTCCCCCCAACGGGTGTGTCACTAGATGTCGTGTCTCGGGGGTCCTCCAGACGACGCGCCGAACGGGATCCGAGATGAAGATGGCTTTCTGGTAATACTCCGTGGAGAGGTTATGGGGCGGCTCCGGCTATATGCATGTACCTCATGTCCACCACGGGTAAGGGAAAGATGACCCCGGGTGTTTTTGAGGCCTAGGGGTATATCTCGATCTTCCCAGCGGGTATTTCCTATCCAACCAGGACGCGGTGGCAACGTTCCTTCTAGAAAGTTTAGGAGTTAGCCTTTAGTGGCTAATTCGATGGTTTCTGACAAGATGTGAAGCGGTGGGTCCTGAACGCGTCGTAATGCTTCCTTGCCGTCAGGATGATTCAAAATTTGACCTCGAAAACAGTGGCTATAGGTCACCCATAGTTACACTCTTTACGACTTGATACTCGGCCAGTCCATACTTGCTACCCTCCTTGCCGTAGCCTGACTCCTTGACGCCTCCAAATGGGCACCCAGCCTCCGCAATCCTCGCCGTATTTACCCTCACTATGTCAACCTATAGGGCCTTGGCCACGCTCCATATGCGGCGATAGTCGTAGGAGACGAAATAGCCAGCCAGCCCGAATTCGGTGTTGTTGGATATTTCGACGACTTCTTCCTCCTTGTCGAAAGTGATAACGGGTGCAATGGTGCCAAAGATTTCTTCATGCGCGAGTGCCATGCCTGGCTTAATGCCGGTAATCAAGGCTGGCTCAATGAAATTCCCAGAGAGGTCATCACGGATCTTGCCCCCCACGACCAGTGTGGTACCTTTGGAGACCAATAAGTCGCAGCGTGGTCGCCACAGCCGCCTTATTCATCAATGGGCCGTTGGTCATCGTGGGGTCGAATGGCGATCCCGCCTTAAGGCTTTGCATGCGACCCTTTAATTTGAAGATGAAGGTGTCGGAGATGGGCCGTTGGACAAAGACACGGTTTGCACAGATACAGGTCTGACCGGAGCAACGGAACTTGCAACCCATGAGGGCCGCAATGGCCTTTTTGATATCGGCATCCTCGAACACGATGAACGGAGCGCTGCCACCAAGTTCCATGGAAATCTTCTTCATGGTCATGGTCACCTTCTCCGTGATGGCTTTTCCAACCTTGGTAGAACCGATGAAGCTCACCTTTTTCACGGCAGGATTGGTTAGATCTCAACTGCAGCTCGATTCCTAGCGGGGACTACCTGCATAACGTTGGGGGGAAGGCCAGCTTCTAACGCCAGCTTCGCCAAAGCGAGAGCGCATAATAGAGTCTCGCTGGGGGGTTTGACCACTACAGTGCAGCCGGCGGCGATAGCGGGAGCAATCTTTCTGGTGATCATGGCAATGGAGAAGTTCCAAGGTGCGACGATACCGCAAACTCCAATAGTTTGCTTGGTCACGATCGTTGTGGTGTCGGGGAACGGAGATGGAATCACATCGCTATGAGAGCGGATTGCTTCTTCTGCGAACTAAGCCACTATAGCTGTACCGGAGGCAAGATCTGCCTCCGCCTCCGGCAGAGTCTTCCCGTTCCCGAACGTAAGTAATTTGCTCAAGTCACCAGAGCGCTTCCGAATGAGCGTGGCCCAGTCTCGAAGTGTCTGGGCTCACACGTACTCCTTCGTCCGAGAGAAAGTGCTGAATTCCAACTCGGCATAACGCACGGCGTCTTTGAAGTCTTGAGCCTCCATGTTCGCGACGTTTGTTGCCGGCTTGGTCGTACACGGGGATTTGAAGTTCAGCCAGGCAGACCAGGTCAATTGCCCTCGGGATCGAAGGGACCCCAGACGTGATTCACTCCGCTTTTGCCTACGACGTGACTGCCTTGATATACCCTCTAAACGACCCAGTCTCTTCGAGGATTATAGGAATCTCATCCTCGCGTAAAGAGGTCAGAGTGTCCTTCTCGCGGGGCCGCCACCCCAAGTTTCTAAGGCGTCTGGCCCTGTTCCTCGAGTTGGACCCTGCTACAGTGTGCGAGAACTGCTGGCCAAAAAGATTATCATACAGGCTCTCAGGAATGGTCCTGGTGTCCGGCGATTGGAGTTTCCCCGCACGGTACAGATTCTCGCCAATCTCAGCCGCACATGCCTGTCATGACAGCTCCTCGCCGTTCTCACAAAAGAAGTAAGAGTTTTGACATATCTCGTCGCTGTCGTCGCCTTCGAGCCAGTGTAACAAAAGAACATAGGCCCGTGCAAGGTCAGCTACGTGGACCTGAGACCACACCGAAAGACCCTTGCCTATGTGCACGGCATATCCATGCTTAATTGAATAGCAAACCATCGTCGGTAATTGGATGGAAAGACGATTCTCCTGGACACTCACACCGTAGATAAGTGGCGGATCATGATGGCTATCTTTGCCATCTTGCCCAACTGCTGTTTTGCCTCCAAAATCGCCAGATCAACGAGACGGTGCGGAGCAATATCTGACAGCGCATCGATATCTTCGGGTTTGTCGTCACAGTAGATCGTATCGCTTTTAAAGTTGGCAGATGAATCGTCTCCAAGGAGACTTGCTCCGCTGGTGTGGGCGTAGATGGTAGATTTGCTCGCCTTGGATCGTGCTTCGATGCCTTCGAGTACCGCCCCGACTGATGGCAAATCGTCAGCAGTTGCGGTGTGGAAGACGATGCCGACTTGTTCGACCTGCTCGCGGATTTTGTCCTTGCCGCCCAATGAGGCCAGAATCACCTTGGAACCGGCCTTTTTGAGGGACAGAGCGGCAGACTCGCGACCCACCATTGTCGTGACACCGTAGTTTTCTGCAACGAGAAGATCCAATACTTCACCTCCGATGAAGCCGGGTCCAACGAGGAAGATCCTGCGGTTCGACGCCATGATGGAAGCGATTATGGACAATATTGTTAAAGGCGGACCTTGAGTTAGACTGCAAAATTTATTACCAGGTCTTCGATTTCCTTTGATCGCTGGTTGACTGAGTATGTCAGGATGCCGATCGAGATTTGTTCTCAAGTCGTCGTTGCCTGAGATCAACTAATCCAAGCTTGACGGACAAGAGGTTGCCGCTCTAGCTTACCGATCTTTCGGGAAGAGACACTTCCATTGCGGGCCGCGGGGCACAGGGAGAAGACAACATCCCGATTGTGCGTGTTGACTATTTGGTTGCCCTAATTTGAGCTTTGACAGAAGGAAGTTTTAGTATCTACCCGTCGGCGCGTTGCGGGAAACTTTCGAGGAACGAAAAGGGGTTCGGATTGAGTGACAATACAAGGTCCCGAACCGAGTGTCGGAGTCGAATTACGAAAAGCGAGAGCGCCTGGCAATGGGCGTTGAGTCCAGCACTCTAGGTGCTCCCTCTGCTGACTCTGAAGAAATAGATTGGCGCTCGATTGATTCGCGGGTAGCTTGTGTGTGAGTCAAAGCACCAATGTTACTGCTATCTCTATTCTCGATCTAAACACGGAGAAAGTGATGGTGTAACAAGCAAGATTTCCCTACCTTATCGTGTTGTGAAAAGTAGGTTCTGTGCAATTGCATTGATTCATATTCTGTGTCGTATTCCCTCTTCTGTCTTGCACTTCAGCAAGCCGCTTCCCATCTATAAACAAATTGGCCTGTGATCAGGAGTAATCCTGCAAATCCCTTGAAACACTGAAGAGGGCCTCCTGAGGGCCGTGAAACAGGCTCAAACAGTGTTCGCTGAGGCCCTGACTGGGGTGCCGAGGTGGCACCCTCAACAGATCGGACTGATAGTTGCTCTACCTAGACTACAATCTACAGTTTGCTCGAAATATCTGGCTTCTCGTTCCTAAATAACGTATTGCTCTTGGGATACGGGTCGATGGTGAGGTCGTTGAGGGGATTGACCTCGCTTTCACGATGAAATAAGTCTTCGTAGTGTAATGGGAGAAGTTTGAAGTGGTGGATAGCGTTATGATTGGCTGGGGCGTCGACCCTAGACTAGGGTTCTTCTTATATAGTCCTCGGGGACTATCATTTCATAGATTTAACAATTAACCAAGTTACCAACAGAGAGGACTTCCTTTGGTTGAGGGTGCGTGTTGGGAAGAGGCGATGCCTACCGCCGTACGAGTTGATGCCCATGGCTAGTAGCCTCGCCCCAGTTCACTAGCTGTATACTATGTCCTAGCCAGAGCCACAGGGTTTCACGTCTTTCGTTCAGAGCCCACTTTTTGTATACTCTTCGTGCTGGATGACAACCTTATTGTCACCACCGGCGACCTTAACTGAGATTTGGGTGCGCTGGGCAGCGATTTCCTCACGAGCAAGGCATGTCGCCTCTTTCCACGACATGTTCTTGCCTCCATGATATTTGTTTTCGAACATCTTGTCAATCTCCTCCAGGGTCAATCCCGCGGTCTCGACGTAGAAGTACCAAATAAATGGCACCCACGCGAGATTGAGTGCGCCAAAGATAATGTAGAATCTCCAGCCAATATTTGCAATCCCTAAGAATCATAGGTCAGAGAAAGGTTGTGCTAACAGCGAGAAGCGTAGGCGTCGTGGCTTACCCGTGGGAGTGATCAAGACCACGACATAAACGAACAACCATTGGACCATCATAGCGATAGAGGTGCCTGTATTACGCATTCGGTTGCTGTTCACTTCGGAGGGATACATGAACGGGATCGACAAGAATGACAGCCCCTATTCCACGTAAGTGATGAGAACTCTGTACGCGCATTTGGACTTTCAGAACTCACAAAAAAAAGGTGGTAGAGGAAGATGAAAGCCACGGCAACACCACTTGATGCCTTGGAGCCCACGCCCAAGCCTGCCGCAGTGATGGAGAAACAAACCCCTTGGCCGAAAGCGCCAAAGAGCATCATTTTCTTCCGTCCCGCGCGGTCGATGAAGAAACACATGAGGAGTCCCCAGATCACGAGAGAGATGAAATCGCAAGCTGACATGATCAACGCTGTGCGGTCCGAGAAACCAAAGGACTGGGTCAAGACAACCGGCATGTAGTACACCACGACATTGATTCCTCCCATCTGTTGCATTAAACTGCATCCGGCACCGAGGCTAATGCGGCGGAAGGTTTGCTGTTCTCCATTCGAGAAGACCTCCCTCCAGCTGACTTTGGATGCTGATTTCTCGTGGGCTACCGTGTCGACAATCAATTGGAAAGCCTTTGAGACTTCGGGGCTGCTGATGTCTCTGGCCTGAAGACGACTGATGACATAACGAGCCTCTTCGTGACGGTCCTTCATACATAGCCAGCGGGGGGATTCTGGCATAAAAAAGAGCATGGCGATCGCAACGACGGCAAAGAAGGCTTGGAATGCCAGTGGGCCCCGCCAGCTGACCGGGTTGTCCTGCACATAGGAGAAGCCTAGGTTCATCCAGTTGGTCAGGGAGATGCCAGAGATGACGATCGCGAGCTGGAGGGCGATCAATTTGCCTCGCTGCTTTGCTTCGCAGGTCTCACTTTGCCACATAGGAATGACGCCGGAGTTTGAGCCGATACCTAAGCCTGCGATAATGCGGCCGACGATCATCTGGCCGAGAGAATAGGACGATGCTTGAATGGTGCCTCCAATGATGACCGTGAGACAAGATAACCCGATCATCTTTCGTCGCCCCAGTTTGTCGCCAATGAAAATGGTCGCCATGGCTCCGAGGATACATCCTATGTCGTACGTCGACACGATCTGTCCCTGGATGGTCGCGTTAGGATACTTGAAGGTCTTCAAGAACAAGGGATTGCCCAGAAGACCGCCAAAGACACCTTGATCGTAGCCGAAAAGGAGAAAAGCAATTCCACTGTTCAGAGTGATACCGGCGGTGAGCCACTTGCCCTTGAGTGAGCCCAGCCACATGGTGCCTAAAGTACGCTGGTACGACAAAAGGAGGATGAATTAGTGGGTACGCAAGTAGGCTGATAATTAAAGGGAGAATATTTGAAACAGGTGCTGCTGGACTTCGGATTAAAACAATACAGAGTTGACTCACGGATCGCTTTATATAGACCCAAGGTGTCGATGAACAACCGCTGCTTTGATGTCTCGCTTCTCGAGCGGAGTCTCCACAAAGGGCTCGCTTGCAGGTACCAAACTGCGAATGAACTTTTTCGGCTCGGAAAAGACATATAGCCGGCCGGAAAAGTTACGTCCACGAGGGACCAGGAGTGAACTGAATTACCCCGAAACGTAGTGAGCAAGGCTATCGAACCACGAGTGGTTCTAGTGATGGATCGGCGAGATAGCCAGGTGCCTGATCGTGGCATTGATGCCAAATTGAGGCTGCGAACGCCTTACGAGCATCTCCTTGTGCTAAGAACTGTCTTATCTCAGGTGAAAGAAACAAGCAAGAATGGGACGCGGCAATGGCAAGGGATTGACTGTAATAGCTCAATCAATGACTGGCTAGTATAGCTATCTATTTGTTGGTGGGTTATCTCTGAGGAGCGAAAGGAGAACGAGGGGGGAGACTGGGTTTAGAGAAGATCAAATAGCCCTCAGTACACCTTCCCAATTCCCAGGCTAGCAGTCGAACCTTCCCTTCCAGCAGTGTCTACAAGTGAGAAGAACAGAACACGAAAAGCATAGCTTGAAGGCGTTACAAGGATCACAAGGGAACTTCAGAGGATCGAATGGAGTTCACTGGTTTTTCACGCCATCTAAGGATGGCTGGATCAGGATCTTGACATGATGTTCCTTGTTCTGAATCAATTCCATGAATCCGCCTTGCACAATGTCCTCCAATGGTACCACTGAGGTAACAAAGTCATCGGCTGGGACAGCCCCAGATCTGATGGCCTCCAGAGCTATCACAAAGTCTTCATTTGTGTAGCAGATACCACCCATGAACTTCTTCTCCTGAAAAGCGAAATCGTTAGGATTGAATGACAAGGGCTTCTCATGGATAGCAACATTGAAAACCACACCTCCCGGCTTAACCGCAACAACGGCTGAGTCGAGAGTGGCTTGAAGGCCCGTAGTATCGAACGAGATATCAGCTCCATCAGGTGAGAATTTTTGAATTGCTTCCAGCAGCGGGTCGATACGCGAGAGAGACGCCTGTCGCGGATCGACCACCTCGTCCGCGCCGAATTTCTGCGCTTGTAGGATTCTCGATTCAGCAATTTCACTGATGACAACGGCAGACGCGCCCAGGGCTTTCAATAGGAGTAGAAGGGCAAGTCCGATAGGACCAGCGCCTAGCACGGCAACACAGTCACCCTTCTTGAAGCCTGAGAGCCTGATCATATGGGAAGCCACGGCAAGTGGCTCGGCGAGTGCCCCCGCTTTCAGACTCACGCCCTCAGGCAAAGGGATGCAACAGTGGGAATTGACCACGACTTCATCAGAGAAGCCACCTCCAGGTCCGCTGAGTCCCAGACAGGCCCATCGCTTGCAGATGTTTGGCCGACCGGCCCGACAAGCAGTGCAGAGCTCCAAACCATACGTCACATCATCGAGTGAAGGGTTGACGGCGACATGCTGACCCAGTTGGAACCCAGTAACCTTAGAGCCAATCTCAATGATAGTACCAGAAAACTCATGTCCGAGAACGACTGGGAGAGAAACTCCTGTGTGGGGGTTTTTGCAACCGTGTTGAGGAGGAAATATTGGACCTCCCAGGTATTCGTGCACATCAGTGCCACAAATCCCGCAATATGCGACCTCGACCCGTAGCTCGTCTGGGCCACATTCTCTGGGCGGGATCAGTTACGATTCTCAAGCTCAAGAACCGCCTTGGAAGTCTGCAACTTACAGTGCAGGGATGGTGTCCAACCTGACATCTCCCTTGCCGTGGAAACGAACGGCTTTGATCATGGTCATTAGTGCGACGTGGCTAGAATCTTATTACGCTCGGCCCAACTTACCACTGGCCAACCAGTGGTGAGTTTCGAGATCGTCCTTGGTAAGAGATCAACAGTTCGCAAATCTGAGTGCCATGGAGCCTTCGAATATATGACAAATTTTCTCACCGGAAATGAGCCATTTCGTCGAGTGGGGACAAACGAGCTGATATTTGTTCAGTTCCTTAGGATCTGGAGTGAAGTCCGCGGCGTCTCTGTTCCGCGGTAATCACCAGGAGAAATCATTGTCGCTTAGCACAATCGAAGTCGAATTTTTCTGCGCTATAACCGATAGAATCACCTGATAGCTCGTTTTGGCTGGGACTGGCATTAAGACGCCACCCTTCTCAGCCAGTCTAACATGGTAACACACGCATACTCTGGTGACACTGGAAGAGGAACTACTTGCACTACCAATATATGCCGTGTCTCTCTTGACACGGCCGAGTGTATAGAATGGATATTGTCAGTCTAGGATCTGTGACTGTTCTCATGTGAAGACGATCCCGCCGTCAACAACCACAGTCTGTCCGGTCACAAACATAGAATTCGGACCACAGAGAAAACCTGCAACCACCTTTGCCACGTCTTCTGGAACACTGACTCGTCCCATAGCTGTCAACTCCTTAACGTATTTGTTCAGTGTCTCTCCTTTCGCTCTTCCGTCGATCGCGCCTAACTTTTCATCTATCTCTTCCCACATCGCCGTGCCCACGATTCCTGGGGCGTAACAATTGACACTGATACCATGTTTTGCTAGCTCCATCGCAAAGGTGTGCGTAAGGCCTCTTACAGCCCATTTCGATGCGCAGTACGTCGCCAACAGCGGGAAAGGCTTAAACGCAGCTATAGAAGAGCACCCGAGTATCTTGTACCCGGTACTCCCTTCCGGAACAGGACCCTGGGCAATCATTTGTTTCGCTGCAGAAGTATAGCAATTCCACACGCCTTTGAAGTTCACATTCATAATTCTGTCGACATCTGCGTCGGTTGTCTCGAGAACCGTTGCCACTTGGGCGATCCCAGCATTGGCCACCATGACAGTTAGAGGCCCCAGTTTGGACACAGACTCCTCAACCATTGAATGAAGCTCGGATGATGAACTGACATCGGCGACTACACCAATGGCCGAGCCGGCACCATATGACTTGTTGATGTCGCTGACTAGAGTGTCAATACCTTGCTTGTTGAGCGCGACATCGTTGACGGTCACCGCATAGCCGTCGGCCGCGAGACGTTGGGCGATTGCTTTACCTCTTTGCGCTCATAATGTCAGCCCATGGTCTAGTCATCAATAACAACGATGCATGGTGTTTCAACGGTCCAAAGAGAGATTGATGACCTTACATTCCCCGGCTAGATCCCGTCACTATTGCTGTTCTCCTGGGTGTTGCGCTTCCCATCATCCTTTTGAAGACTGCCGCCATCGGATTCCTGCAGATCGCCGTCAAGGTGCGTACCGTTGCCGCCATGACCGGCCACCTGTGGTCAGAATCGCGTATTGATTGGCTTGGAAAAGCTCATTTGACAACAGTGCTTTAAAGGTGGGAGGTCATCTAGAGCTGTGGATCCCCACGATAACATCAGTCCCCGCATCGATACTCCCGCATGAAGGAGACTTCTTGGCATGGAGTATCCCGGCCCGGAGGTGTCCAGAAAATGTGATTTTCCCGTATGACAAGTTCTTGGCGCTTCCATTCAGCGGCTCCGTTTGGCCAGCCCCTGACGGACCGTAAATTGCCGCGGGTATATGACCTCGGCGGGTTAGCTTGGCGAACTTCTGGGGTCTTATCCGGGGCGCTCATCTGGGGCGCCAACCTAGGGGGCCAGACCCCCTACAACGCCATATTCGTACAAATTGATAGGAGACGCCGTTTATGCCAGAGCCCAATCACCACAGACCTCTTGCCTAAAGAATACTTCATCATTCTCCGAATTTCGATTGGAAACATTCAAGAACGCCTCGACACAATGGCCCACGAGAATGGCATACCCCCAAAGACAGATGCTACTCACCTCGAAGTATCCGATAGAGGGCAACAGGGCATCCACAAGGATGTGTTTCAGCAGTCGCACGACCAAAAGGCTCACCGCAGACTTCGGCACAAGATCGATCTTCATATGATCCCTCTGTGCGCATAGCTCTACCTCTTGAATTATCTTGATCGCTCCAACATTGGCAGTGGCAAGATTCTCAACGTCGAGACCGGAGATTCTCTCCTTGAAAAGTTGAAAATGAGTGCATATCAGTACTCCAACTCCATTGTCATTACGCTATTCGTCATCATGTATAGCGCTTTGGACGTTCCCTCCAACTGGGTTTTGAAGCGCTCTGCTCGCCCGTCCTACTGGTTAGGGTTTCTCTGCTTCGACTGGGGCGCCCTGACTCTAGGATTTCTTTTTTTGAACTCCTTTGGCGGCGCCGCGGCGCTACGCATCTTCATCAGCGCATTTGAAGCAGGTTTCTACCCAGGTTCGTTGAAGATAGCCCCTTCCGAGTTTATCATCGTCTACTGACAATATCTGGGAACTAGGTATCGTCTACATCATCACTTTCTGGTATCGACAGCAACAAAGATCATTGCGAATTGCTCTAGTGTCCGCGTCATCTTCGCTAGCAGAGGCATTCGGAGGCTGTATAGCTCACGGCGTCGGCTCCCTCAACCAAAGAGGGGGCTCGAGGGTTGGCGTTGGCTCTTTGTCATTGAGGGCTTCCTAACCATCCTTTGCTCTGGACTCATGGTGTTTTTCCTCCCTAACTATCCCTCGGAAGTCAAATGGTTATCTCAAGATGAAACGACATTCTCTATTGATCGAATTGCTGAGCAAAGAAGCGGCTTCATGAGGGAGCCTGCTAGTCGGAGAGAGATCCTGGATACTTGTGTTGGCTTTCGCATGCTGACTCACTACCTGGCCTATGTAAGTTTTATAATTCTCTTCATAATAGGGATATAGGTTTGGAGAGCTTACCGATTCCTCAATTTACTTTACTAAAGTCGTGATCGTTAGCTCGATCGTTTACTTCTGTACTACTATCGTTGTAGGGCTCGGCTATAGCTCTATTCAAGCTCGACTTATGACAGTTGTTCCTTTGACCCTTGGATACGTCGTCTTCCTAATCTTTGCCTGGGGTGTCGACCATTTTAACGACCGCGGCTGGTTCATTACCGTTGCTTCGACCATTTCCGGCATCTCTTTTGTCGTCATCAATGTCTTGCCTGTCCATCAGTATTCCGGCCGCTTCGCTCGCCTAATTATCGCTTGCTGCGGTTGTTTCCCGAATACTGCCGCGTTGACCGCCTGGGTTATATGCAATGTCCCCAGCCCAAGAGCTATGGGACTGGCTGCAGCCATGAATAACATGACTGTAGGGGCTTCTTCTACTGTTGCGGTATGGATCTGGAAGGCTTCCGAGGCCGAGCGGGGATACCCTACTGGTAACATTATCTGTGCTGTTTTCATTTTGTTACCGCGGCATTGACATTGGGCTTGAGAATTCAGTATGGCAGAATGAACAAGAGACAAGTTTTAGACTCAACTGGTTCTGTCCGAGTCTAGGCGTACTGAAAAGACAGCGGAGAAAACTGATCCCGCCCAGGGTGAAAGACTTTCAGGGATAAGTGGCCAGGGATAGGGACAGCGGGAACCTAGGTCTTACAGTGGACAAGTTGAGCGTCCTCTATCTGAGATGTTACGCTATTGAAGGGATTTGCGATTACAGTAGTAACATCAACACAGAAATTGAGAGATTCAACGTTTGCGGCTGTGTACACAGCGCCGAAGGTCACATTACACGATTTCCTAGACTAATACGTGATCTGATCCATTTGCGCAAGAGTGTCCTCCTTCCAGGTCAATATACAGAAATATATGCAGACAAGGTGCGGCGCCTCAAACCACGGGAATTCGACTCGTAGACAGAGGTTTCGTCCGAAGGACACGGAGCCAACAAATCTCGACAGTTCTAACTAAAAAAAAATTGTCTTCGGCTTCCCTTAAAGCTCATACGGAAGAGATCTCTTCAATTGAGGCCTCTAGACTCCACCGTCCCAACTGGTGCCGTTTGGCGTTCTTGCCTTTCTATTCAACGTGACCGTATCCTCCATCAATCATAAAGGTACCAACGGTTACGTACGAGGCTTCTTCCGAGGCTAGCCACAGTATCGGATACACCAACTCAACCGGATCAGCCCAACGGCGTATGTTACACGAGGGCACATAGTCATCCACAGTATCCTGCCCGAGCCGCTTGAGTTGAAACTTGGTGCGGGTGAATCCTGGACAGAAGCTGTTGACACGAACGTTGTGCTCGTGTTCCTCATGAGCCAGAGTGCGACTGAATGTCAGGACCGCCGACTTCATGCTATCGTACGCTCCCATGCCCCTGCCGCCGTAGACCCCGTTCATTGACGAGATATTGACGATACTGCCACGACCACTCTTGCGCAGAGTAGGCCAGCAGGCCCTGGTCATGGAGACGAAGCGCATGTTGACATTGATAATATCGTGCCATTTGTCCCAAGGGGTGCCGTCAATAGGTATATAAGAGCGGATTCCGACATTGTTCACGAGGACATCTATCCCTTCAAAAGTCTTGCCAGTTTCCTTGACGACTCTTGCCGCCTCGCTCTCTTCCCCGGGATTCACAACGAACGAGGCTACTTGAGTCTGCGGGTTATGACCCTTGATTTCATCAATCGCCTCCTGAAGCAACTCCGGGTCCCGGTCGACGAGCGCAACCTTTGCTCTCTTTTCGCTGAAAGTCTGACCAACAGCAGATCCAATTCCACCTCCACCGCCCGTGACCACAGCCACTTTCCCTTCAAGTCGTCTGCCACTGATCACCATAGCTGCAGCTCTGACACGTTAGACAATGTTTGCAGTCTCCCTGAGGAATAGCTAGAGTGTATGGAATTTGATGCTAATTTTCGGCGGAAGCAATAATGAGCCTTATATTGTAACAGAGCACTTCAGAGTTCGGCGTGCACGTGCAACAACGCACGGAGGCCCTGTCCAGCAGGTCGAGAATCGAGAACGCGATTCTGGTTGGCGCTGACAGGGCAACACCACCACCACGAACACCATAGAGGCGGCGGCTAGGATAGGTACGCCTAGCACGGGGGCGGCATCGAGGAGCAGGACAGAGCTGACAAAAACACTCAGGAATTAGGTATTCGGTGCCAAAAACCATGGAATTCTTGCTGCTCTGCTCAAACTGTAAGGAATGGCACTCTGCCAGCACCGTAAACTGTTCCGCACCCCCTTTCTGCCAGCCCATTTTGGTTTGACATGTGACTACACAAAATTTCCTCCCTGCTACCGCCCTACCAGCCCAGCACAGCCCATTACAGCACAGCCACTTTGCCTTGTTACAATAGTAGTATAACTTCAATGATACCGAACTTTTCCACGCCGGAAATAGCTCTTCAAAGGGCCTTATTATTCGTATAGTTCTTTCCCTTAATCCTGAGATGCCGTCACATCAATCACCTCTAATTTCTGGAGCTTTGCCCTCTCACCAGAAGTCATAAAAGCACCCTCTGTTTCTGCCATCAGCTTCACAGCAGCTTTCAGTTGCTGATTCCGCTTTCCTTGGAACTTGGTAGCCAATCTCTTCGCTTCGATTGACGCGTAGTAAGGCTTCAGGGTCCTGTCTTCAATTGCCGCGGTGATGGCTTCCTTCCCGCTCTTGAGCTTGTTGCAATCGCCACCGAGAATGAGGAGGATATGCACATCTGGCGTGGTGAGAATCTTATGGGCCGCAGCAGCATGAGACGGATCTGCGGTGGGAGTTATAAAGACAGTCGCGCTTCCGATGACAATAGCCTTGCTCTGGCCTCCTTCCAATGGCCAGGTCAGCGTGACTGTGATTTCGAATACCCCGGACACAGGGAACAAAGGGCCCTCGGCGCCACGCAGAAGCGTGAGTGAAGACATTAGTGAGTTCGTCTGGTTAGACCGTGCCGGGTTTAATATTGTCATACGGCAAGAATCTGTGCAATAGAGCAGAGGCTTGAATGTGCGGGGTGGGACTCCGGCAGAGGTGACGGTTCCGGAGATGAAGGGAGACTTGAGACTAATATTCTCGGGGACTTCGATCGGCGTGTCACCATCATTCACCAACTCGAGTTCGACGCGAACAGGGGCTCCGAGTGGAACCTCGCTGGGTACAGGCTTGACTTTGAGCTTCAGGTTGGGTATTTCGAGGTTAAGATCCGTAGGGGTGATTGGTAGAATCGTGGTGTAGCCTGCAGTGAATTCCAAACCTCCGGGACGGACAAAAACGTCGGCCCAGTGGCGAAGACGCTTCAGGTCGTCGTCTGCGAATGCCCACTTTATCTGCCTCGGGAAAGGCCCTCCAGGTTGTGCCGCGATGTCGGGACTGGTGCGCATATAGCCGTTGTCAATTTCGTTGTGTTGAAGACCGAATGCATGCCCTAATTCGTGGACAGCAGTCCGGAAATACGCAGAAGCGGACGCACCCCATCTAGTATTGCGCACATCACCCCATAAGGGGATGTCGTGCACCAGCCAGTGGGAGGCTATACCAAGTCCTTCACGGGGAACGTTGTTTGAGTCGGTGGCCCGCCAATCATACATGATGCCTCTCTCCGTAGATTCGATGTGACGAACGGCAAGGATGTGGTAATGCCATTCAGCGTCCAGATCAACAGGGTCGCGTCTGGCCAATAGAGCTGCATGCATTTCAGCATCACTGTAGCTATCATCGGCGGGATCACCAGCCTTGGTGACGTCGGTATCGCTAAGCTTCACGTCCGCCAGAAAGCCGACCTTTGAGAAGACGGTAGCCCATGTTTCCCCCACATCATTGCCTAATGGGCGCTCGGATCCGGCAACGGTATCAATTTCGACCGTCACTTTTCGATAGAATTCGGAAATCCAGCCCAGCTTGAGACGCCCAGTTGTGGCGCCAGCAGCATTCTTAGCATCCCCTTCGAGATATTCACTGGGGTAGCCGACTGGGGCGGTGGTCCAGGACATTTTTGCGGTGAGGGTAGCCTCAGGCGTAGCCATCCAGCTGCGTGTGGTAACATCGAAGCGCCACAATTCAAATCCGAGGTTGAAGGAATTTCCGAACACAAATATCTCGGGAATACTGGTGATGCGTAGATAGTAGTGGTAACTTCCTCGAGGCTGGATAGGGATACCATTCGCAGGGTTTGGCGGCGGCAGCATGATTCTGCGTGGTGGATGCGGGGGAAAGCTCGGTAGGAGAATGACAGGACGTTGATACAGGTCACCACTGGCCGTTGTACCACCGGCATTATGTTCAACACGGAGCGTACCATCATAAGCGACAAGCCCAATTCCCGACGGTTCATAATTGACTAACCAACAGCCTCCACGGATAGTCCGGAAAGGAATGGGGAAAGGGGGTCCTCCGGGGAGCGTAGGGTGAGGGATAGGGAAAGGGGGATGGTGGAATGGTGGAATATGTGGTAGATCATTTTGGGGCTGCTCAGTATCCACATCTGGGGGCAGGCCGGAGGGCAGTATCATAGGCAATTGCGGAGGTAGTGGAGGGACGCTCATATTTGGGGAGGGATAATAGTTAGGCAAAGACGTAAAATGATACTCACTTGTGGGGACTAATAATATGAGGAGAATCCGGTCGAAATGGACAATCATGGAATGAAAAGATGGATCACCAGCTTTTATGCCCCATTTTCTTCAAGCTTCTGGCAGGAACGTGATCGTGAGCCGAGAGACCTTCTCCTGGCTTCAAGGCATGACGAATCTCGTAATCGGTTCAAGAGCCATCATGTTTGTCCTGCTGCCTATATTTGGGTGGTATCAGCACCACAACCATCGGACCGTGATACTCGCGTATCGAAATCCGCCGAGGGTTGCTCGTAAGTTGCGATGTTGCCCAGGCAGGGAACACGAGACGGTCAAAGTGCGGCTGAAGAATGCCCGGGGCAACCCTCCAAAAAGCAGTTCTAGCTCTTCCGTACCCTACATCGTGTTTGTCGAGCTGTGATGTAGAGGAGGTACTACAGTTGGCTTGAAGGTGGTGGCCTCCATGCTAGGGCCCGGCCACCGAAAATGGATTGGTGATGGCTGATGCACCATTGCGAGCAGTCTCTGGAGTAGTTCAATCCTCAACAGAGCATTTGAGCATGGTTGCCAAGTTCAGCTGAGTTTACTTGTGCGACTTACCCATAGTCCGGTGAATGCGAGGAGATGTACTCGGGCTTTGAGCAGACTTCTAACCTTAATTGAGATGCTCCCCTGGGCCTTGAAATGTCGCCACAAGATTTAGCCACGTAAGAATGAATGGTTGGAGCTTTCGTGGGATTTGCTGTACGTCCACCGCTTATCGTGTGCATTGTCTCGGATTCCTCGTGTGTGGAGAAGCGATTCAAAATATACTCAAGGGAGAAGTCGAGTTCGAAAGTAGGCATTAGGTTATCCCAAGTCTATTGAAGTAAAATTTGACCGATCCAAAACGTTCCGCCCTGGAAGCGCAGAGCCTTGGCCCGCCCCGACCAGCCTTGTCAGTTGCAGATCCTCCCGGAGAAAAATCACATGGGTGAAGGTGAGTGCCGTGGCAGCTGAAGGCTGCACAACTTGGCAGCTGAAAGATGTCGACTCATTCGCGGTCGAAAATCGGGTGTCGCTCGTAACCGCATCATGTGGCCGTCTGAGACTCACGCGACCTTCTCGCGTTTTAATCAATGGCAGCACGTAATAACTCTCAGCCCTACTGTGAAGCTGAGCAGACACAAACACATAATGGTGGTTGCCGCTGTCCCAGGCCTTTCACCCAGCCTGACCTAACCTCTCATCTTTTTTTGCCCCTACAGCCTAACAAATCCAGATCCCAACATTGGAGATTGGTGTGGTACACTATTGCACACCGGCCCAAGATGTCTGAACCAAAAGTACTCACGCCCGGAACCAGACAGGGCAGAAAGGACAGGATCCGTGGCTTCACAGAAGGTCCTGCAGGGGAAGCCTTAGCGATACTCAATCCTAAAAAGGCAAAATCAATGAAGTCAGGGCATAAAGAAGGAAGTGCTTTGAAGCCGGGAACAACATTTGGATGCTCGACGCAGAAACCTGTCCCCGTTCAGCTTGATACGGATTCTTCTCTCCTTCGAATCTTCGTCGGATTGTTCGTCTCCGTCACTCGCTGGAAGAAGAACAGCACCGTTAACTTTGCAACATATGTGAATGGATATCCTGGAGGTGAAGATGATGCAATCTACGCTGCAAATGCGCTGAATGAGGCGGCCGAGGAGTGGAATAGGAAATCGGTAGGCGTCACGTTCAAATGGGTCGACAAATTGGAAGATGCAAATTTTGTCCTTGCATACGGGGGAAATTTGGGTGATGTTGTCGCGGAGGCCTATTTCCCCAATCAAAAGGATCTCAACATAGTCTATGTGTACAAACGAGGCTTTGACGCCGACACGAAGCCCGAGCTGCACAAATTCTTTCTGCATGAACTGGGACATGTGCTGGGACTGAGACATGAGTTTGCCCCTGAATTGGAGAGAGACACCGGCGCTGTGCTATGGGGTCGTAGAAACCCCATCTCGGTTATGACCTACAGGGATGGGATTGCGCCTGAGATTCAGGATTCGGATGTTACTGACACGAAAACCTTCATCGAATTCGACGGTGACAAGATTGGCAATCAACCACTCTACACATATGAACCTGACAATTGATGGCACTCTGTTTGGCGGAGAAGATCGATTTGGTTGATCTGGGAGAGAATGGTCTCGTTCACGAAGGAAGTCTCACCTATATCACCTCTGAAAGAGAGAGAAACATCACCAGCCAAAGCTTGACTGTCGTTACCGCTTAATCATATCATTGGTTTCAGTGCTACGCTGTATTTATTCATTGTCACATACTTACTGATCCAAAGCCACCAACTATTTTTGCTATGATCTCGAGAATCGATCTCACAAAGTTCAAGATATGGGAGATAGTTAGGCTCGACCGCACGAGTAAAAGCGCAAGAAAATAATTCACCAGGAAAGTACATGTATCTGCTGGATGTATCGGATATATTCCCTGATGCTACGACGACGCCGTCACTCCAGTCAGCTGCAACGAACTGCGATGGTATGCAGTATACACCAATCGAAACCATCTGGCAATGCAAAGGCATAAAGCTGGAAATTAGACATACCACCTGTTTGTCCAAGCAAACACGTGGACTCTTTCCTGCATGGTCAGATTATAGTGCTCGGCTACCACAATCAACCCTGAGCTCACACGGTCTCTAAACCGTGGTGGCCGACTACCTACAGAAGGGTGAGGGTTGATGAAATTTTTGTTGGCGCGGGAATATGGAAGCGTAACAGCTAACGTGTGTCTAAGGTCTCCGTGTTCCTGGTGGGCTTGTGATGTTCTCGAAAGAACGCCCGGTTGGTGAAAAAGCTTTCAAAACCTTGAAACATTTAGCACTTTCGAAAGTAAATATTTTTTCTTTCTCTCTGTGTGGACCATGGCAGAAATACTGGTTACGTAGTGTATAAGAAGGTTGGTCGATATTCAAGACTACGAATGCAAGAAGACTAAAAGGAGGGTGGAGGCTAACATAAGATGTGACCAGGGGAGTGATCTTAAAAATCGGAGGAAGAAGCCCTCTCAAAGCGGCGAGACCAACCTCTAAATTCGGCGGAAAATTTAGCTAACAGCTTAGGTGTATAGAATAAGATGTACTTGTAAACGTGTTTTAGAACTAGCTAAATCTATAAGCCACGTTTATAGCCATAATTCCTGGCGCCTTGGCATATTTTTTACTGGCACCGAAACCGGCTACCTGCGCACCCGGATGTCTGAATACTACTGGGTGGATGTTGATGTACTGGCGACATCCAGGACATCAATGTCCTCGCTTTCTGCCTTCCTTCCTTGGATCCCGGTAGAACTCATGAACTTTCTGGTCTCGTCTCGTCCCGCGGAAGAGAAAAGAAAGGAGGCGAGAGAATAGGACATCTTGGATCTTGGATCATGGGTCTTGGATTTGATCCTTTGCCAACATGATAAACCTTCATTCCATTCATAAACATCGTTATCGCCTGTCCTGCTTGCCCGCTTGCTTTGCTGTAGCACACCATCCCAAGTTGCATCCTGAAAATGGACGCGGCTTTGAATCTACCATACAAGCATATAACTCTTATCACTTGGCTGATCATCCTCACTGCCGCTTCATGTCGTGTAACGTCACGTCACACCAGCCCACCCCTGCTGGTCGTGTCGCGCGGTGTCGATAATGGCCAGCAATAGATCTCTGTTCGCACGACGGACGCAGTTTTCTCCATCTTTGCCCACATCCGAGCTAGCCATCGCCGCGGCATGGACGGCGCGGGACTTGAATTTCAAGCCCGCAGCTGACATGACATATGCTTCAGTTGATATCCGTAATATCTTCATCGTCAGAGACCCATCCTGGTCTCTCGAGGCAGCAAGGGCGTTTGGCGAATCGTTGTCCTCGTTGTCATCGTCACTCTTGGAATGGTCATGTTGTTGGGTGCTCAAGCCGTCGTTCTCGAAGAACACAGGTAGGCCAAGGCCCGACTTAGCTTTGACCAAATCAGCCACCCATCCCAAGAATGTATTCGTTGGCCTACGGCTTTCTCCTCCCGAGGGCTCGACGGGTTGGTACCATGCAAGGAATGCGCTAGCGGGAATGGTGACCTGCACCTTTTTCAGAGCTTTGGCTATAGGATGGGAGATGCCGATGGTGAGTTCGATTTTGCCGATGATGTTCCTGAAGTGGTCTTGAAGGGCTTGCAGGCCGCTGCCGCCGGCAATGGGGAGACCAGTGCAGACTATTGTCAGGTAATTTTCAAGTGCGGACTGCATCAAACTCGGCCAGGGGTTAAAGGGATAGATACCGGTGAGCGCAAAGGTCTCGAGGATGTATTTGGTAAAGGATTTCAGGGCGGCAGGTGACGACTTTGACAGGACAATCGCAGGCTCTTCTCTTGACTCTGTGGAGCGTTGATCTGTGGCAGCAGCAATCCGACTGCGCCTTGAGAGGCCAGATCTTGGAGAGGCCGTGTATATCACGAAATGGAACGCGTCTTTCTCGTAGAGAAGGGATACGGAAAGCCCTCTAATTTGTGTGTGTCCGTGATCATCATCATCATCATCATCATCATCATCATCATCATCATCATCACCATTATGATCATCCTGCGTGTTCCTCTTGCTCCTCGTTCCAACTTGAACTGCGGAGTGCCGCTCGTTATCACCATCGCCGACATTGTCCAGCCTCTTCCAGGTACATTGTCTCAAGCCTCCGAGCTTGTCCCTCTCTTCTTCGTCCTCGTGCTGCGGGTGATCTCGGCCTAGAGCACTGCAGAACGCTTCGGCATGTGACAAGAGTTGTTCTTGTTGATTTTCGGGTTCTTCCTGCCTCCCTGCGGCTGCGGTTGGTTTCGAAAGTAGGACAGACAACTCGGCAGTGAGGACGGGGATGCAGAGGACAGGCGTGAGAGCGTCGTAGAGAGCCTCCTCCATATTTTTGAGGTTGACCTAGCACCGACACAATTGGAACCGGCACTGGTGACATCAACATAGTTCAATTATGGGTGGGGCACATCAATGGGGAAACGCGAAAACACGTGATCGTGACGCAGAGACAAGGCACACACGCGACCGAGCCCGTGAGATACTGTAAAGGGTAATTACTCGGGAGCTAAAAGGGTGTCAAGAGACGCCTGATGATACTCGATTTTGACACAGTTCGTCATAATAACCAAGGGGCGTAGAAACTACTGCTTGCAAACACAAGTAACAAACCGTTGTAAAGGAAACCAACTTTTAGTCCAAGATCTCAATACTCGGCGTCGCATCCGTCGAATCCCCGCCGCCGCCGCCAGGTCCAGGGCGGACTTCTGCAGCTTCGGCGGGATCAGGCAGCTCTTCAATCACCTCCTGAAGCTGCTGGAGAAAGCTCGACGAATAATTTTGACAAACATTCAACACAAACCGCCAACAAGTCCATTTCTCGGCCTCGTCGGAGAGGTCAACTTTCTTGATGACGGTCCCGGTAGAAGGACGTCCGTTGGCCGTCAATTTCGGCATAATGACCAAAGATAACGGCACTCTTCTCATCGTAGATGATGGAAAATCCGCGGATCGTCCTGTGTAACTCCCAGGCACGATTCGCTCTCCGATAGAGTTTAACAATACCTTGCATGGCGACAGTCATGGAATGGAGGGCAGCTCGCTCGCCTATTTCGCGCGCTCTCCTGCCGCATTTGCAGTGGCTAGTCAGGAAGGGGAACCAGAGGTCGTGCTTTGCGACGTGGTAGCATTCGTCGGATAGATTCATGTTGAGTTTCCTCCGCTGGAATTTTGTGAATTTGGAGGGGTGAAATCCATAGGTGTGATCTGGCTGTGGAGGTGGTCCGTCGAACGCCATTGTCTTGATCCAAGGGTGGTCATAATATTCTGCGAGGCCCTTGAATTCGGGCTCCTTGTCAAGCATATATTGGTACTCGGCCGATGGCGCGACAAAGATGTGTAGACTCATCATGATCGTGTATTCAGATTGGTCCGCGAGGCTGTCGCACACGTCTGCGTGGAACAAAAGAAGATCGGGATTGGTGCGAGGTCTCAAAAGCACTGCGCAGCAATATGTTTCGTCGTAGTATGTAAGTCCAGCCGGCGACGAGGTCGTAAAGCTGTGCGAGGCTGCTAACGCATCCAAGTAGGACGAGGTGCAATACCAGGAATATTTCTCTCTGTTGATATCACAGTTGTCGACAGATAGAGGTCGGTGCGGAGACTCTTCGTCGTCGAACGCGTACCCGTCCAGAGGATCTGGGAGCCCTCTGAGCCAGTGCTCCATGTGATCCGGGTGACCTCGGAGCCAGCGCCCAGTGGCGGAAGTGGAAGAGTCTTCAGAAATGGATGAGCCTGGTGAAGGTGGGATTTCAGGTCGATGGACGTCAGTGGCGGGCGAAGTCGCTTTTCGCCTTCGTGTCGAGGGGTTAGTCCCGTCAGCCATGGCGAATAAGAGGTATCTGTGATGGCAGAGGATGAGAGAAGGTGTAGCAGTACAGAACAAGCAGAGTATTCGCTACTGGGTAGGGGTGTGGAGTTATTGAGCTAGATTTTGTCGCCACTGCCGTGGTGACAGCATTTCATGATGATCAAGATCGGGTTTCTGGGGTTTAATCGTGGGGAGGAGAAGGAATCCGAAGTGCGGGAGGGTGAAAGGGGAAGACGGAGAAGAGGGGGCATCTTGCAGCCCCCAAGACCCCTTCTTGCCCCTTGCCAGCCTTGTGTAACATAGCCTTGTGCCAGCCTCGTGCCATTGGTGCCGGTGGTGCTACAACAAACATCAACAGCTTGGCGGCGGCGGCTTGACCTATCGCTTGCAAGAACTAAAGGAACTCTCAACAGTGATAACGCCGATGACCCTGCCTTTACCCAGTAGAGAGGGTGTGGACATTCCCCTTGTGACTTGTCACATTGATTCACACAGGGTTTTGTGGGCATCAGCCTCAGTATCAACTTCTACGTCAGCCTCTGTCCCAATCCAGAGAGAAGAGTACGGGACTTTCATAAGTCGCCCCATCCCTTTATACATCTTACGTAGCGTCGATCAAGTCCTGTCACAATCCCACAACCCAATCTCCATGATCTCGGATTTACGCACAATTCTCGGAGATAAATCTGCTCTCTCGACCGTCGCCGACGACCATCCGGCGCAACATTGCGCCTTCATCGCCCCTGGCTTCGGCGAGTTTTGTATAGGTAAGCAGACTGCCAGGACCGAATTCAGTCTGCTTCATTGGCTGTCTGTGGTCTCTGTTGCCCTGCGGGATCCTCGATTCGTGTTATTTTTCAAGCAAGTTCGATACAAAGTACATCGAGATTCTGGAACCGGGAGGCCGACTGGAACTTCTTCTGGCCTTCTTATTGGTAGCACAGCATCTAGCAAGCACACACCCGTGGCGTGATCGGGCCAGAACCGAGCATTTCCGGGACTGAAAACGAGAGATAGCTAGCTCGAGGTGAGGTAAGGTAAATCAGCGACTCATCATTTGGGGGGAGGGGGGGGTGGCATAGAATATAAAATGGGTTCAAATGTCCTATCTCCTACTAGAAGACTGAATTACAGCACACAGATATACTGCATCTACACACGCATAGAGTAATCATATCTCTTTCAGCCACCATGTCCGCCAGCCACCAAGCCGCCGTCCTCCTCCACAAGGGCGAGCGGCTCACTCTGCAAACGCTCGAAACGCCCCAGCCCGGTCCCAAGGAACTGCTCGTTTCGGTCAACGCCATCGCGTTGAACCCGGTCGACTACTACATGCGAGACATGGGAGCCTTCGTCAAGGGCTACCCGGCAATCATTGGTTCTGACATCGCCGGCACCGTTGAGGCTCTAGGGTCTTCGATCCCGCCTTCTGCGGCGACACAGTTCAAGCCCGGCACCCGTGTGTTGGCCTTTGCCCCAGCATTCTTTTACCAAGGGGAACCACCCTACGGCGGGTTCCAGAAGAAAGTCGTCGTCCCCGTCGAGAACGCCTGCGTGATCCCGGACACGCTGAGCTTCGTCGGCGCCGCCACACTGCCCATGGGCGTTGTCACCGCCTGGAGCGGATGGACCAGCATCGGGCTGCGCTACGACACCCACTTTAGCGCCTCGGACAAGCAGGGCGTTTTGGTCTGGGGCGCGGCCAGCTCCGTGGGCGTGTGCGCCGTGCAGACGGCCAAAGCGCTCGGCTTCACCGTCTACGCGACATGCAGCCCCAAACACCACGGGTATCTGCGCTCCCTCGGCGCTGAGCGAGTCTTCGACTACCATTCGGCCACCGTGGTGCCGGACATCCTGGCCGCGGCCAAGGAGGACGGCGTGGCGTTGAAGACGGCGTACCGCGCCATCGGCGACATCCAGCCGTGTCTGGACGTCCTCGCCGCGTCCAGTACCGCGGACGAAAAGGGTAAGCTCGCCAGCGCCATCCCCGTCAACGAGGCCACGCCCACACACCCCAACGTCGAAACCAAGTTCGTCATGGCCCCCGAAGGCTCCGGCGCTGGCGGTCGGCACTTTGAGTTCGTGATCCAGGAGTGGTTGGCCCCGCGACTGGCGAACGGCGCCTTCACTCCGGCGCCTGAAGCGAGGGTCATGCCTGGCGGGCTTGCCGGACTGAACGATGCGTTGGACGTGTTGAAGAGAGGGGTCAGTTGTCAGAAACTTGTTCTGGAGGTTTAATTGAATAAAATATGTATCGATGGCATCAGCCTGGAATGAGGTGACCAAAAAGCACAGACTTAGCTCCCATATACATGTCAAGTCCCGTAGCCAGTAGATATGGACTTTGTACCTGGGCACTTGACTTCTGAGGGTGATGGGACAGGTACATGCAGAACGTTACAGTAAAACGTACCCCACGCGATGCTCTGACAACCCCCGAAGTGCTTCGCAAGAGCGCCCGAGAGTACAAAACCACTACACCGGCGAAAAGGGAGAGTGGAATTTCTCATTTGCTGGCATTCAACTAAGTAGTTTGTCCAAAACTTTTAGCACCGTCAGCAGCGTGGCGTACCCAAGGAAGGTATCGCTACTGCTGATGGGTGCTGACCACTTGAAGTTGCACCTGTACACATAGTACGGACTTAGCAACTGCCTAATAATCGAAGTAGTCTGAGAAGAAGAGGAGATAACCGAAATTCAAGGGCGTACGTACGTACATGGGTGCGTATGTGCCTCCGATCCCAAAAAATGGCTCCTCATTTCCCTTTTCCCCCTCTTCATCAGAGCTCATTGCCACCGGATGGGCTGAATACGAAATTTTGTCATAACATTCAAAGCAAAACAAGAATCCTGAAAAGACAGTGGTAATGCCGAAAGGCTGATCCCATTACCTCTCCTCCATTTTGTTGCTTTTGACCCACAACTTTCAACCGCGGCTTAGTCAAGAGAAAAATGAAATTGAAGAGAAGAGAGAAGGTGGAATATCAAGGAAGATCCTGTCAGCAGTTTTACAAGATACAGTCAATAACATTATCAACACCAATCACAAGAGGTCAAGTGAGAGCAGAGACAGAGAATGACATAACTGGTGAATTACCTAAGCTCACATATGTCTCGGATCTGGCTCGATAATTCCGTCGTGAGGAGGAGTCAATGGCTCGGGGGCTCTGAAGTGAAGATATGGGACTGGTGAGCCATCCTTGGCAGTGTCGGCGGCCAAGTCTGTGGACTCGGTTCGAGGGCCATAGATCACCCCGGAGGATGCGGCAGCATTGGCACCGTCGTTGGTGTGCTCAATAAGAACCCGCCCATCGGGAAGAGTGATTTGGCGTATGTTGGGACGCATGATAGTCAGATACTGCATCAAAGGCGAGGCCAAGACGGACGTCGACTCTCGAAAAGACAAGATTTGGAATGCAGTAGTCTTGTCATGGTCTTGGCCTCTTCTTCCAGGTATATTGAAAAGCGGATCGAGCCATTTCATGTCGTCCAACGATTGAAGGGACAACATGGCACAGTTCTCCAGAGCCAGGACCTTTAAGTCGGCCGGCCTTGCAGCATCCGGGTCACGGTAGTCACTGATGTCGGAATGGTAATATGTGCTTAGCCACTGGACAAACTCGGCATCAACTCCGGCTACATGTCGGAGCCTCAACTCGGTCAAGTCTGGGTTGCACTGAATCCATTTCAGCAACTGGGTGCGGTTGATGCCAGATCGTTCCAAGGTCAACTTCTTCAACCTCACCAAGCGCAAATTGGCCGCGTGCTCCACGCCAATGCCGCCAAAGGCATCCCATAAGGTGGTCGGCTCGAGGAAGTTTGGATGGGTCCAATATTTTGGGGGCAGACAACTGTCGTGAATATAGGGATGACAGAAGCCGAGATGGAGTTCTTGGAGATTGGGGAAAAAGGTGGCCAGGATGCTGGTCAAATTGGGTGACATGAGGTCGTACATGTAGAGGGTCAGAGTCTGCAGGTTGGCTAAGGTGGGTGTCGATAGAACTGAACAGGCCATACTGTTTTGAAGGCGGATGAGCCTTCCCACATGTCGCAGCGCGAGGGCATGGATTCGGTCCTCGATGGCTTTTGAACAGGGTCTTCTTCTCATGGGGAATATTGGCCGTGGCAGTGATGCCTCGACTATCTGCTGATTGAAGCGTGGGTCTTTATCGTCATCGTCATAATCATAGTAATCCTCTAGTTTTGTGTCGCCAAGATGGCTTTCTCCTGATCGTCGCGAGGAGATAAACGCCATGACGCCATAGAGGCGGCTAGAGAAGACAGCGAGCTGTAGGTGGTGCGCCGCCATGATTGCTGCTATATAGTGGCGCCTGGAAGTCAGACCAAATTGGACAATGGTTGCTAGGGAAAAGTAACTAAGGATTTTCTGAAGGGCTTCTGGTGGAAGCCTGTATATGGGAGTAGCCATGCCCGGCCATGCGATAGAGAATGTACAAGAGCTTGAAGAGCGAGGGCGAGCAATCACTATGTACAAATCGCGAGGAGCGAGGGGAGTCGTGCCAATTGCACATGCTAATCGACACTTGAGTACGCCGAATGATGCCAATAAGGACTGAACAGCCAAACCGCAAACGATCACAAATTCCGGGAAGCGAATGGTAAAAGAAGCTTCGACATGCCCGTACGCCGACAGAGGCATGATCACCCTACAACAAAATGGCAATTGGCATTGAGAGGTGTCTAGCCCAATGGTTGGAAACTCCAATGAGTTGGACGAAGTGGAGGAAACGAGAAAGAGGGGGATAGGCCTGATGTTCATACCGTGTATGTTCCCCAAAGTTTGATGACGGCTTGATTTCTGTATCGCGACAAAGATGGACGCCAGTACCTCGCGAAGGATCTGACCTACTCGTAGACCAGCCCAGCCCATGATGACTAGCGGCATAGGACCGCTTTTCCTTCACATTTTCAACTTCTGGTTCTTTTGGCAATCTTCCCGCGAGTGCCAGGAGTCAACCTAACGAACAGGAGATGAAGAAATTGGTTTGCGAATCAGACGACAAACCATGATGCGGGAGCTCGCAAGCATTAGTTCAATTTGATATTTTCGGTCCCGTTGACAGCTGTAGCAGGTCTCCTTTGGTGACGGAGGCCGACCGAGTCTCGGCAAATATGCATTCATGAGCCAGTTACACTATCTTCGGAACTGGCAGCAAGATATAGCAAGGAGCTCGAGGACAGGTGGCTCGGCGGGCGTGATAGGAGAACCAAAGTATTAGGGGCTCGTGCTGGAAGCAGCAAACGAGGGTAGCTGCAGGGTCGAGGGTGATGACGGTCGTGATCTCAAAGTCAATTGAGAGAATGGCTAGAGAAGAGCAAGAGATGGGTGTGTGGTCGGCTGTGGATGATCGGCCTAGTGGGCTTGAGGGCGCTGGCGGCCTGGGGATCTAACTAGGGTGTGAGCAGTAAGGGAGAGCAGACGCAGGGAGCAATACGAGAAAGTAAAGTTTGATGTACCGAGTATTACCTCGTAGTGGTTTAGCGCCGAGGCCGGAACAACATTAACCCTGCCACGTCCGGCCACTGAGCGCAAGCACAGGTGGCGCGACAGCCACTGTCCCAGATATTCATATCATCCCTTTTGCATAATTTGACTTCCTGGAATTTCCCGCTCAACTCCTACAGTAGACTCACTCATTAGACTCAGAGCCTGGTGTAACAATGATTCAGCCGCCGGCTGCCTCTTCTGGGCGCCCTTCAAACAGCAAACTTTGGGCTTCGATTTGGTTCGTACGACTCGACATCAAACTAACCAGTCCCGTGCGAGCAAACACCGTTGCGTCGGCTTCTTCCATTACAAACTCAACCAGATGTCTTCCTCTTCCTGTGCCTTCTCACCTTCTCTCGCCCCTGTCGCCTTTTCGAGTGCCACTCTCGCACAGCTCTCCGCAACCTCTCGCAATTGCGACTTGCGAGAGTCGACCGCTCGTGCCCAATACGACCGCCATCTTCTCTGTATGGTCACAGCCGCTCTCATTCCTTTGGTCGGATTGAGAAGTCGAGAACAAAGGAATGCCAATGCGGCCACCACAAAGTCCCGGTCGAAGATGTGCGCATGGTGCCGGGGCCCATCTGACTTGGCAAAAAGCATAGCAAACTGCTCACTGCATCCGAGACGCTTGAGTCGTTCAGAAAGCGGCCAACTCGTTCGCAGCCCGACATCATAGCTGAGATACTTTTCGTATTCCTCGACAATGGCGGCAAAGACCCGTCCATCCGTGAAGTCTGTGGTCAAGTTTTTCACCCGAATTCCGCCCCTGCTGGCGATGGCTTGAGCCCATGATTTCAACAGAATGGTGTGCCGCGCATGACCCTCCTCGTCTGGTAGCATGTCGAAATAGTCGTTTTCGTGACTGCTGGCGCCTGTGCGACACAGTCTCTTGATTTCGCGTTCAACGTCGTTCCAATCAACAAGACCACCAAGTCCCCATTTGCTGGTCAGTCCCCAGAGAAGCCGGACGGTCTTTTCTCTGAAGCCATCCACAATGTCTTCTGCTTTGACAGTTTGGGCCAATGTCCCCACCCCCTTGACCCCCTGTATGGCGCTCAGTGCAATCTGCACATTGTACAGTTTCGTCGCTCGGCCCGGACAGGGATATTTGAGATGCTGAGACAACGGCCAACCGCTGTGCCCCCCGGCCAATGACAGCTCTTCTCCTGTCGGCAAAAGGATACTCGTGGTTGAACTTGAATCGTGCACATGCTCGAGGGACTGTGACGTAGAAGGATACAGGAGGAGTTCAACAAGCCTCGTCAGACGCACTCCATCACGTAGGTCGACTGCCAGATTTTCCAGCTTGTACGAGTATTCCGCAAGAGGATGTTGAATGTGTATAACAACATACCCGATATGGTTCAAGGCTCGAATAGGGTCCCCTGCGCTTGGATTGAGCAGTTGGAAAAGAGCTTTGACGACACTCACAGACGTCTTGTACGATGAGGATGGCCGGAACAAGCACCTGCTCATTTGACTTGGGGCAGCTGTCATCGTGTCGAGAAGCTTGATCAGCATCAAACTTCGAAGGAGTGTGCGCTGATAAGACCAGGAAGGACGATCGGTGGATGCCTCGTCTGGTTGTCCATCTTCATTTCGGATAAGGAATGTCTCAATAAACTGTTGCAACGTGCGTCGATTGGCAGCGTGGCCGCTGTCGAAGCTTGGCCGTACCGACAAAAATTCACGTGTATAGCTCGAACACTGTCGACCAACAACAACCTCCAGGGCCATCCGCAGATATGGAAGCTCATAAGTGTCGAGCCACAAATCCGTAAAAGTCTTTCGCTTTCCGAGATCAGTACTGAGTCTCACAGCGCTCTTAAGAACGTCCGTGGGCACACTGAATGCACCATATGGCAAAGCTGCCTGAAGTCTTTTGTAGAGCATCACATTTCCCGGATCCCCATATGTCTCAAGCAAATGAAGCCTCAGCGTTTCATCTTCGACTGGCGATGATATCCGGGTAGACGCCCCAAAGAGGTTGTTGACCAGTTGTGCAATGACGATTTCTTGGTGGCTAAGCCAGCTATCTTCATACATCGCCGGATCGACGATATCATCGGTGATAATGGGATATAACTCCCTGACCAGCGGACGATCAACTTTGGGAATAACAAATCGACTGGGAACTGATGGCTTCCCGACAATGGATTGGCCCTCTCCTGCCCCGAGGCGTGACGTTGGCTGTTTTTCCATCATGGGTGCTTGACCCGGTTGATTGCTCTTCAACCGTAGTCCTGCATTCCAGCTCGGCTTCGTACTGGTACTTTGAGCGTTGTTTTTGATGTTGTCGTTGACCTTTCCCGGAAGAGCCGGCACGAGTTCGTGCAACAGCGAAACTCGTGCTCGAGGATTGACTTGCTGATGAGCCAGTGGCCGTACAGGCTCGAGATCCCTACTTCGCCCACTAAGTCCAAGCAGCTCCTTCCTAGACCTTGTTTTCTTATTGAGCACTTCATTCTCACCCGGGGGAACGTTTTCCTTCCCACCGCCTTGACCCCAACGATCCACCATTACCGCACTTTCTTGAAGGGGTTTGGTCGTGACCTGCAATGGCCTTCGTTTTGGAGACATTGCGATCTTTGCCTTTCCTACACCTCTCTTCTTGGCAACCATTTGCGCAATAATCCCGGTAAGTTCGACATCTGGTTTGCTGGATCGTTCTGCAGCCGTCAAGGGTGATTCCACCCCCGGGACAGACTTCACCACTGGATCAAGACCCTTGATAGGGCTGAAGATGCCCATGTATATGCTTGGCAGGGTGGTGTCCTCGGTCGGGATATAGATCGTAGCGCGTCGTGCAGGCTTGAGGGTAGTTGTCGAATCGATCATCGGAAGAGCAATTGTGTTTTCGGGCAGTGGTGACAGCGGCTCCGCGGTAGATGATAATGATGCTCCGGGTTTGGTTATTATTGGTCGTCGCGGAGCTTGACTAAGGCTCGTGGAAGCACTGCCCCGCCTCAATACCGGCGGCTGTACATTACTGGCAGCCTCGTCCGCTGAAGCGGTAGCAAGAATAGCAGCAGTTGAGGGAACCTGCGCAATAGATTCAGAACCAGCGGCAGCTCGCCCTTTAGGTCGTTGCGGTGGTTGAGACATCACGGCCTTCTTCCTTACGGCCTCCTTCATCAGGTTATTCTTATTATCATTGCCATGCTTCCTGGCATTGCTGGGCCCTGGTCCATCACCATTTTGTGCAGCAAGAATTTGGGGTTTATCCTCATGGATCATGAAACCCAGCCCGTCCGGCCGTCTTCTGCGTCGCGGTTTAGCGTTCCTCAAAACGCTGGGTGCTGGTGCTGCAAAAGCAGACGTAAATTCAATGTTTGCCGTTGTGTCATCGCTTGGAGAAGACAAGATTGAATCTCGCCCGCGTGGGCGCTGGCGTTGATGGTGGCAGCATTGTTGTCGTCGCTGTGGTTGCAACTGCACCTTGGTGTGGAGCGGAATTGGGCACGGCGTGCTGGCAGTCGTGGAGGACGGAGGCAGCATCGGTCAGATATGAGCTCTTAGTAGACTCTCACAAGGTACAAGTACATCTCTCCAGCACACGGCTTTCTGTGCATTTGTCCGTTGGCGATGGACTGCGCCTCCGATAAAGGTTGGTTGAACGCGTTGGGAGGAGGCGCGACGCGTAAATGAAAACCCTCCGAGAACTGTTTATTCCTTGTTCTACGGCGCTTGTGGTGCGGGGCAACCACTTTCATACTGCCGCCAACTGCTACAATTCGTAAAAGAAAAAAAATGACTCGTAGGTAGAAGGAAGTCTTTCCTCGTGATTTGTAGTGCGCACTCTTCGCCGCCTGTTATTTACATCTATATTCAAACCGTGCCTGTGCTTATTCCCGTACCCATGCCCATGCCCAAGCCCAAGCCGTCGCTATGCACATAATCAAATAACCAGCTGCACGCTAGATGTCAGGTACCGCCAGGTCCTTCGCCAATTCATGCAGAAGTGAGTCCTCAATGTCCTCGTCAACAAAATCCCACTCACAAGCGTGAAGTGGGGAGAGCTGTTCTACAGCTCATCCCGACCGGGAAAGTGAAAATCCCACGACCGATCCGGCACCGGCAGCCCCAACCAGAAATTCCACAAGCGATTCATTTCCATCAGGAAAATGGCCCCAAACTTGAACGGGAGCTCGAACCAAGACCGCAGAACCATCTTGTACGTGCGCCAAACGAGATCGAGCTCAGTCCAAAATGCTTC
Source organism: Cladophialophora bantiana CBS 173.52 (assembly GCF_000835475.1). Taxonomy (NCBI): domain Eukaryota; kingdom Fungi; phylum Ascomycota; class Eurotiomycetes; order Chaetothyriales; family Herpotrichiellaceae; genus Cladophialophora; species Cladophialophora bantiana. The sequence goes on from NW_015971600.1 coordinate 414,128, forward strand.
AGCAAGCACACTCCCCTGAGGCGGAGGATGTGAGGTATGGATATCTACATCATCGTACAGGTCGTCGAACTCTGTGATTTGCTCTGCACTCTCGGTATCGGCCGGATCGATCTTGGTGTCGCTCTTTGTAGAGACTGGCAGCGGGCCTTCAATGTCCAGCACACTCAAATCCCCGGTATTGAGAGCGGTGCGGAACTTTTGGATCGCATCCAGGCTGTGACTGAGACGACCCAGTGTGTTGACCAACGCCACCAACTCCGTTCTCCTCAAATGAGGGTTTTCGCCATTTTTGTTCTCATCGTACTCGAAAAGGACTTTCAATGCAGCACCGTACCCAGCTGTTTGCAGCTTTCCCCAGAGTCTGCATTTATCGCATCCCACGCAATCCATCAACCTAGACACGTTACGAAACCTATTGCGGAAGTCGTCCTTGAGATCCATGACCGAAGGGTCTTGAAACATCACGGATTCATCGAACGTGTGGGGTCCAGATGCTGCTTGGTCCGCGAGTGCCAGGACTTTCTGTTTGGTTTGGAAATCCTGGTCGGGGTCGCCAGAACAGAATGTGTAGGACTCGAGATGTTTCCTCAACTTGGCGACTGCGCGCGTCAGGATGGCATAGTTGAAGTAGAGGTTGGAAACGCGCTCTGGATACTTGTGCAGCCGTTCCTTGTAGCACTCGAGGTTGTGGACCCATTCGCCGGTAGTTTGATTGAAGAACTCCCAGCAAATGTGTGTGGAGATGGAAGCATGCATGCCGCTGACGATGCGATAGAATGCCCGTTGCTCCAGACATTCATCGTCGAGAGGATACAGGTCGTCCGAGTTGTCTACGTGTTGCCGTCCATACTCTTGGAAGATGTTCTTCAGACTCTGTGCGGCTTGGAGGGGCTTCGGTTTCAGAGAGGCATGCCGGGAGGATTTGGGAGTGAAGCAGTTCTCCTTGTATATAGCATCCCAGACTTGTCGGGCACCTAGTCCCGAGTAGCCGGTATATCGTTCCGTGTTGTTAACCAGACTGACATAGTCTCCTTTCGCCGCCGCGCCCTCATCTTCGGGAACGCAATAGTCCCTTTGGTCACATTCGTCGTCTTCCTCCAGCACACAACTCTCATCCACGTTCTCGCCCAGCTGATACTGGAGCGGTCGGTTCTTGGGTCTTTCTCGCTGCAGGGCAATTCCAGGGTGTTTCGCCCTCGCACCCTCCAGCTTGCTCAACTCTGCGGCTCGCCAGATTGGCGGTATGTCACTTTCATCTTCTATTGTCTCCACGGCACACGCGCGGTTGCCGCACATGGAATTCTCATCGGTCCAGAAGGGACAGGCTTTGTTGTACAGGTTCAATCTGTAGTATGCGAAGAAATCGGTATGTTGTGTCAAGTCGTCTAACGAAGGGTAGAGGTTGGCATTGAGCCTCTCGAGATCCGAGTATGAGGTGCAGGCATCGGTCACGATTGAATTGGGGTCTATAGCACACTGAGATTCTGCGTGGACGCAGGGTGAGTGGAAGACGAGGTAGAAGGCAAGGAAAAAGTGCGAGGCTCGTTGAAGGCGCATTTTGCGGTGTTTTGGCGGTACCGCGTGCAAATAAAGAGAAACGACCAAACGACGAACGGTGGGAAATATGTAGAGTACAAGTATGGGAAAAGGAAATGCCTGGAGCACAATTTATTTGGTATTAGTTGACATTAGTGAGCAGACGAGCTGAGAACAAGTTGGCCAGATTCCATCTCAGGCCAAATCCGTACGCTCCTTCCCCGCAGCCAATTGGTAGGCACTGAATTTAGGTGGAAAAGGGTCCTCGCAAGGTACTTAGTTGGTACAGAGTCAAACCACCAGGCGTCACCATCGACCACCCCACTGCCACCACTGCCACCATCGCCCTCTAAGCCCCTTTATCCATCACGTGTTGCATCATCCGATCCTAGGACACTCTCATCGCTACCGAGTTCGCATTCTGAAACAGGGAGTTAGACACCAAGGTAATATGTGCTCCATACTCTCGGTTTGACGAAAGCTCTGTGTCTTGCAGAACGATGTTATCTGGGGATTCAACGAGGCTTCAGGGACAATCAATTCCATGACGATGCCAAATAGCCTCCTCTTGCAGACCGAGCGCAGCCAGGTCTCCCTTCGTCTTGTTCGTCCGCCACAAAAATCCCAGGATGATGCTCGCAATTCCTGGAGTCTATCTCCACCATTGTTATTGTGGCATCCTGAAGAATCCCGTCTTTCTGACTGCTTTACAATCCTTGAACTGCGCGAATAGCAGAAGCTCCGCTCGAAGACTGGGGTTTTTTTTTCTCTGCATAGACTGCCGAGTATATGGTACGTTTCCTCGGCCTCAGAAGTCTCCGCCTTCGGATCACCTAAACACTAACCAGGGATATTTTCTATGGAAGAACACAAGTCTTAACAACCGCATGAAGTGATTGAGAGCTTAGTTGAAAGCCAAACTTATGCTTTGAACAACATCGTCGCCTGGAAAGAACAATATCATTCCTCTCAGAGAGCGTGTCCCCCCATCTTCGCAATGTCGTCGTCTCGCGTGCCACCGATACCTGTGGATGCCATGTGCATGATCTGAGACTCAAGAGGTCCTTCCCTCATGCTTCACGCGCCGGTCTCGCATTGTCTTGCCCCAGAAGTGGCGTCATTTGAAACTTCCTCTGATGGCCGGCGACCTGTGAAACAACACAGGATGAGCCTGCTGCAAACTTTCTGCGAACGTATTTGCAAGGAATGCGGCCGCTCATGGTTATGCTTTGGTCCCGAAGCAATTTCCACTCTTTGATCAAAAATGATACAAATCGGTGACCGAGGAGCGGCAATATGTCGCAAACGCATCCATCAAGACTTTCCCCGTGTATCCCATTGTTAGCTTGTTCTCGTCGAATGTGCTCTTCTTAGGGGACGAATGCAGTAGCAGACGTTCTATGGGGAAGGTCTGAGTGTCTTGGGACATGATGACTATCACCCATCCGGATCAAGTTTTGTTATCCCACATATAGGGCGAGTGCCCAGGTTAGATTGGGTAGATCGATCGTCTCCAAACAAATCATGCTTGTAAACCACCCGCATCACTACAGATAGGAACCAAGTGAACTTTCATGAATTTGTCACTTAGGATAGCGGGAATTTGCTCCCTCACTTGCAGAAGGGCAGCACGTCCACGGTGCCACATAAAGGTTTTCACGACAATCTTCGAAAATCTCAAGATATTTTGGTGGTATCGTAGTACTCCACATACCACCCAATATCGTCAGCCCAAGAATTTTGATATATAAATTTTAGATGCAAAATTCTTCGCCAAGAAAGTCACACATCCTCGATGGTCTAGTGGTCATGAGTAAGACCTCCCCCGTTCTCCTCCACCACCATTGTTCACTACCGATCTGTGTTCTAACACGTAAACAGTTTCCGCTTGTCATCTCTTCATTGGGGAAACAAGCCGCGGGAGACCAGGGTTCGATTCCCTGTCGGGGAGTTTTTTTGGTCTTTCTTGTTGGCCTCTTTTTGTTATTATGGCTGTTGAGGGAGATAAGAGAAATAGATGGACAGAGCGGAGTTGCCAAGATAGACTGGCGGGGGTGGAATGGCCACGCCTCGGCATAGTATTGGAGCCGAGTGCTGGCTGAGGAATGTGGAATGAGGTGGGTATGTGAACACGCACAGAAGTAGGAGTAGGTGCGTGACGGGGCCACAGACTCTTACACGGCACATTGATTGGTACGCGTCACTCTAAAAGCTAACATGTCCCCCCGTCGAAATCAAAGTACATCCCTCCACAACAGGAGGCTATGATAAAGGTGCCGTAGCAAGTACGTCCCTGTCGAGTCTTGGATATTGACTACGATGTCTGGCCCCAAACGACTACAGGCGGCCATATTCAAAAGACAAATGTCCTTCGTCCCAAAACTCGTTCCTTTCCCACGATTCCAAGGACTCCCTGAAAACAATATTCGTCAAACCCATACCGACGTCGAGATCCAGGCAGGTCATCGTCAACGGCCGCTCCCACCGGCCTTGCCGAAAACGCCCATGCTTCCTTCTGGTATCATTATTAGTACAACGAAACCAAACCCAAGCTTGAAGAAAATCAAAACACTCCTTCCCAAAGGTCGGTTTCAAAACACGGCGACAACCTCGGACTCTGTTAAAAGAGCCGAAACAGCTGGTCACTGAGCGTAGCGAAGAGGAAGTGTGAGGCAAAACAGGACGATGTACCTCCCCTTATACTTCGATAGGGCCCATCACCTCTTCGCTCACCCCCCGGGCTGTGCTCTTGCTATGACTTCTCGCACTCCGTACCTCTTCGTCACTAAGCAGGTAATTGTCATGCTCGTCGACAACGGGCCGGGTTGGCGGTGGGAACTCTTCCTCGTCAGATTGAGATCCACGGTTTTGCGAAGGTCGTTTAGTTTCGGAAACACGAGGACTGCTGGTATTGTCGTCTTTCTCAACCGACGTCACCGCCATATCGGCATCTTCCTCCGCTCCATCGTCGTGCTCGGCAATTTCGACATCATCTCGATCACCAAGCCAGTATCTTGCTCGCTTGTGAGCGCCGAGATCAGGAGTGATCCACCCATCCACCTCCTCATCAACAAAGCGCTTAGATCTCATAGGCGACTGGAGTGCATCGATGGTAGGGACGGCCAAAACACTGATGCCCCGTAAATACAGGTAGCAAACACGCTTCCTCGCTTTGTTAAAGAAGAAATAGTTCATAGACCAGATCGATCCCTCATCATCATCCTCAAACGGATCAAAATCTTCGGGCGCGTAACGATACACGGCGCAGTCGCGCAAGCTCATTTGTTGATCGATCAATCTCCACATCGCCGGGCCCCATTGCGGCTGAGTGGAAGCAAGGCCGACGGAATCTTTGGAGAACGTGTTGAGGGGCCGTGAGTGGAGATTGTACATGGTCGTGTCCACAGTGTTCATGACGTGTCGTAGGCTCTTCTCTCGTTTGAAGTCTGTGGGCCTCAGGACATGAGAGAAGTCGTAGTGGGGATGACTGGCGTTGAGCGTCGCTATCAGATACGCATATGTTCTCCTCGAGCTAATCATTCCTAGATTCCCGAATGGGCTGTTTCGACTTAGATTCAGGCTTGGGGCCACCACATGCGCCTGAGGTGGGGAAAGCGACTTGGAGAACTGGAGGTTCGACTTGTACTGTGCTTCAAGGCCATTTTCAATGTTCTTATATAGTTTCTTATCTCCTCCGGCTGCCTTGGTGGTGTATAGGTCGCATCCCCCCACAACATGGAGGTCTGGGGTGGAGAAGTTGAGCGCGGAGGTGACAGTGTCGAGATCGCGATTGGGCATAAACTAGACGCATGTGTTAACACCAGCTAAAATCCACTGACAGTGAGAATAAGTCAGCCTACCTTCATGTTGCTGGTGTCTGGTCAAGCCACGTCAGACTTAGCGCATCGTATTCGGCGGGACTTAGAACAGAGGTCAGGTCGTAGTATAGATGCAGGATAGATGGACTGCAACTCTCGACAAGCGCTTTGCGGAAAAACGTTGGCACGGCAGCAGCGGCGCAAGTAATGGAGTCTGAAGAGGGATGGTTGACCTGAGTCGGCTATGCGATCGCGAACAAAGAGATAACCAGGGCTGGCTGCAGAGGCAGCTCTTGGCGATTCGGATAGCTAGACGATGGACGCCTAGCAGGTCGCAAGAGAGTGATGAGATTCCATGATAGATTGTCGATGGTTGACGGATGATGGAGGTAGAACAGGGTGCGGTTGTAAGATGGACGACGTGAAGCCGGGGCGGAGAAACAAGATGGGGAGCGAGCGAGGTTCGAGGCCCTAGACTCGTCTGGGGCTATGCTGTCACGTGCACCCCCCAAACAACCAATAAGCGGATCCTGCCTCGCACATGCACAGCAGCGGACGATGACAATGGATTCCGGACTCCGTACTCACGGCAATTCAATTTAAACCAAGCATAGGGCGAGGGTGATGAGGTCAATGGCAGCTTGGGTTGGATGAATGTGAGGAAGGGGTCAATCGTAGCAATATGCGATCAAAGGCTCCCAGGCCACTGTTTGAGTTAGCTCGCCAAAGGGGGATGGTGTATCTTAACTCTGGGTGCTCTGGGTATGCTCTGATTGTCTTATGACCTGGTTCGCGGTGTACTGTACATGACATGTTTCCGTCGCACGAAGCGACTGAAGCAGAGACCCTGTTTGCAAGGTCCATGTGTCCTTCCCGGGGTATCTTCCTTTCTGAACGCCATATCATAAACTCCTGGCTCGACCAAGGACATCGCGACGGCGCCGTTCAAATCAATCCGCCTCTCTTCAGCGCCTCCTCGGTGGTCTGCAAAATAAAGACTTGTCAATCATGGCGTATTCTCATGATTCGGAAGCACTCGCGACACATGCTTTGACGCGGGACCAGATCTGATATCGCCCCATCACAGAAGATCGGCACCCGAGGACATGCCACCGAACAACACAGTGGCCGTCGGCATCATGTTCTACATGATTTTGGTGACTTCTTCCTCGACCTGGTTCGACAGGAGACACACTGAATTAGTCTCAACAAACACAACGGGAACCTAAGATAAGAGCATACCGCCGCCACAGGAAGGGCGCAGATGGAATATCGCTTGACGCAAGAAATTATCGCCCCGTGGGATAGCTCATATAACCCAGGGTTCGGCGATCCTCAAAGGGATACACTTGTGGACATATCAACGTTTTGGCTTACCTCCATATCTTCGAGGCTATCCTCTTGACTGATGCACCTCAGCACATTTTTCTTGCTGCTTTCCTGCATCTCCCCGGCCAGGAGGAGTTCGTCCAGAATAAAGTAGGCCTTTTGGAAATTAAAAATGATGTCCAGTTCGCACACGTTCCCATAGTATTTATCCATCTGTTCAACATAACGGTGAACGATCTCGAGGGTGATCAGCTCGTTGTCCGTCGAGTCACAACCGGCGATGAAGAAGAGAGATGCATAGCGACGATAGACAATCTTGGTATCTGAACCGAAGGAGCACGAGAGTCAGCCTCACAGTTGAGAAGAGAAGAGAAGGAGCAAATCAAGAGGGGGAGAAACAGAGAGGAAGCAGGTGGGTTGAGAAATGCGCATCCACACCCTTGTATTCGAGAAAGTTGCACATTCGAGTCCGCCGAGCGAGAACTAGTTGAGAAACATCCTTGATGATTTTGGCCTTCTCCTTGGGCGACAGAGTGGTGAACCATTTTGCCAGTCTCTGGATAAATCATCAGATTAAAGTCAGCGAAACGAACCATGGAGGGCAACTACTTGGAGGGTATTGAGCCTACCACTTTGCCCTGGCGGGAAAGCAAGATGAGATATCTGTTTTCCGTCAGTATGCCGGATCGCACGCACATTCCATCGGCTTCTCACTTGATAGCCATCTTGCCTGTCCTGTCCATGGGCCACAAGCTGAACACGGAAGATGGAAGCGCAGGATGGAAAAAGTTCAATGACTGGCGACGGAAGTGGTGCCCGGCTCGCTGCCGAGATTGATAAAAGCGGCTTGTGGCTCATTCCGCTTCAGGCTAGTCATTCAACGTGACTGTTCAGGGTAAACTCTCTGAGACTAGCAGGATCCGCCAAGGGATGTACAGGGGGAGATCATGTACGGGCTGACCCCCCCCCCCGGTTCACTAGCGCGTCGCATTCCTGCCTACCTACCTACCTACTTACCTACTGTTAGGGATTTCTTGGCAAGTAGGCAGAATCTAACGATAAGCGTATACATAAGATATCCCTATAGTATATGATCGATACTGTACACGACTCAAAGTATAAGGGGGGGAGAGGGTGCGCCTCTTCTACGGGAAGCATACTAGTAATATAGATGCACTCCTTGAGTCGTGCTTCTTAGCTGGTGATCTAATTACTCTCCGATGTATTAGAGGTCCGTTCTTCCGATGTTTAACCGAATCCGTAATACTGGCCCCCCCCTTTAAGCTTCTCGTTGTTAGACACAGTCTTAGAGGAGACCGGTTACGAGCTACGCGGACGCGGCTCACTACGCTCATTAGATATATGGAAGAATCCATGGAAGAATAAGGCTAAATTACGTAATATGCCCTATTAATTCTATTAGCTCTATCGGCTCTATTAACAGAGCGCATAGAGCGCATAGAGCGTATAGAGCATTAACATTATATATATACCCTCACTACTCTAGTTAGTTACACTCTCTTCGTAGTTAATTCATATTATCTACTAAACTATATAGTTCTTAGTAATAGAGAACTCTACTTATATCTTATAACTTTCTTAACTAGCTTACGCTACTCTAGAATTATTACTAAGAACCCTAACCTAGTTAGGATTAGTAGGGATTCCTAATACTTTAGCTACTCACCCCGTTACGGAAGATAATCTCTATAAGTAGACCGAATCGACCCACCTCACCTATAGACGAACTTACTTAACGTATCGCACGACTATTTATAAACGATAATATAATGTTGACGACATTAGATACACCGAGATCGATATTAGGTACTCCGAGGACTACGACTAGTACACTATTATCGACGTACGGAATAAGTGCGATAAGCTTATTAAGAGAGGTATCTTTAATAATTAGTAAGAGAAAGATTAGTAACTTATCTAAGTTCTTTAACGACGTAGAATCTAAGCTTATACTCTTTATTCACTACGTAAATATATATATTCTAATGAATCTAACTAACTTCTAAAATAACTTATAGAAGATTCTCTTTATAGAAAGCTATTTCGAAGAAAATACTAAAGTATAGCTTAGATTCTTTATTAAAGACTATATAGAAAATAAAGATAATAATAGAGAAGACGAGATCATTAATCCATTTAAAATATTTATAGAGTTTAAAGAAACGATGAAACTAATATTTAAAGTAAAAGATAAGAAAAAAAAAGCTTAGAAGAAGATAGTAAGTCTTCGATAGACCGGGTTAATTTAAGAATATATAATAAAATTTAGAACGTTAAACGTAGCCCTAGAATAATAAGATAATATCACTATTTCGATCTTTAGAGAAGAATTAAAATCGAAGATTAAGTAAAAACTACGATATCTTAAGAAGATTACTCTAAAGAATTAAATAGTGAACTAAGGCGAGGCTACTAGCCATAAGTATTAACTCATACGGCGGTGAGTATAGTCTCTTCTTAACGCGTATACTTAACTAGGGAAGTCCTCTCTATTAGTAACTTAGTTACTTATCTTATTATATAAAAGATAGTTCCTTAGAACTATATAAGAAGAACTATAGTCTAGGGTCGGCGCCTCAGCTAATTATAACGCTATTCACTACTTCTAACTTCTTCCATTATATTCCTCTATTAGGGATTCCTTAGTAAGTAGGTAGAATCTAAAGATAAGCGTATATATAAGATATCTCTATAGTAAATAATCGATACTATACACGACTTAAAGCGTAAGAGAGAGAAGAGTACGCCTTCTATACGGGGAGTGTACTAGTAATAAGGATACACTCTCTAGATTATATCTCTTAGCTGGTGACCTAATTATTCTCCGATGTATTAGGCGTCCGTTCTTCCGATGTTTAGCCGGATTCGTAACACTGTTCCCCCCTTTAAGCTTCTCGTCCCCGAGAAGCTGTGAGTAGTATACTCGTCGTACCCATCTCGTATATACTTTCATGACTACCTACGGTAGTGTACTTCATCGAGTCGGTGCGCACTTCACCTTAACGACGTACTTAGTCGAGATAATCTTACTTCCTAGCCTCGCCGTGTAGCCTTATATATTTAGTCTCGCGTACGTTAGCCTTATTTCATTTTATATATACTATGAATAGTATTAGTAGTGAATATCATAAATAGATTCATTTATACTATGATAATAGCGTAAAGATAATAGTATAAGAATAATAATATATCTTCACTACTTATAAGTTATATACGTTTAAATAACGAGTAAAGAATATTAGTAAATAGTGTATCTACTTCTCCTATAGTATAAATATTTCGTTACGATCATTAATCCTTAATCTTTTCTTTTCTTAAACCACTTAATTCGTTTCTCTATAAGCGCTTTTCGCCTATTATTTATATACGTTTTATTTATATTAATACGTTATACTATAGTTATCTCGCGCCGATAGTTTCTAGTTCTTTAATTATTATATTTAAACTCTTTATTAGTAAGTCTTATACATCGTATATACTTATCGTATACTAATCGCCTTTAGTATCTTCTACTATCGTTATCTCTACTACTTCTTCTACTCTCGGCTCTAGCGCTATTATTAGTGACTTCAATAATAAACGTCGTCCCCTTAGTGAAGATAAACGTTATATATACTTACGCTATTATAGTGCGTATAGTATACTAATCGTCTATTAGCTCGTCGTTCCCCGTCGCCGCCTCACTCGGCTAAAAAAACTAAGAAGAATTCGCGTAAGAAGGCGCTAAGTCTACTCTATCGCCGCTGCCTTCGCCGTCTATATAGCGGCCCGGGCTTCGGTAAGCTAGCGCCCGGCTAGCTACTCGTCTACGATATCCCTACGGGTGGTACGCGCTACTCTCGCTGCGCTACTAATAATCGTAGTAATACTATGAGTTATATTTCTATAAGCTCACTATCTCGCTATTATTACTATACTAATACTATACGAGGTCCCTACTTCTTATATACGCCGTACCTAGGAGCTACTCGCTACTAATAAGGTCTACGGTCGCGGCGACCCCGGCGCCCCGGCCCTTATAGAGATCCGGGGCCTCGCCGATATTCTATCGCGCGAGATATAGACGGCCGTCGCTCGCGTCACTTATCTCGTCCTCGATCTTTCTACTATTAGCGGCGTACGCGTAGTTAACGCTACTCTAGATAGCTCTAGAGTAGTAAGCGTATCGTCTACTATTAGAGATTTCTTAGTAAGTAGGCAGAATCTAACGATAAGCGTATATATAAGATATTCTATTAGTATATGATCGATACTATACACGACTCTAAGCGTGAGAGAGGGAAGAGTGCGCCTTCTATACGGGGAGTGTGCTAGTAATAAGGATGCACTCCCTGGGTCGCATCTCTTAGCTGGTGGCCTAATTATTCTTCGATGTATTAGGCGTCCGTTCTTCCGATGTTTAGCCGGATCCGTAACACTGCCCCCCCCTTTAAGCTTCTCGTCCCCGAGAAGCTGTGAGTAGTATACTCGTCGCACCCGTCTTGCGTATGCTTCCATAACTACCCACGGCAGTGTGCTTCATCGAGTCGGTGCGCGCTTCACCTTAGCGACGTATTTAGTCGAGATGATTCTACTTCCTAGCCTCGCCGTGTAACCTTATACATTTAGTCTCGTATACGTCAGCCTTATTCTATTTATATGTGCTGTGAATAATATTAGTAGTGAATATCATAAATAGGCCCATTTATACTGTGATAATAGCGTGAAGACAATAGTATATCTTCACTACTTATAAGTCGCATACGTTTAAATAACGAGTGAAGGATATCAGTGAATAGTATGCCCACTTCTCCCATAGTATAAATATTTCGTTACGACCATCGATCCTCGATCTTTCCTTTCCTCGAACTACTTAATTCGTTTCTCTATAAGCGCTTTTCGCCTACTATTTATATACACTCTATTTATACTAATATATTGTATTGTAGTTAATTCGCGCCACTAAATTTCCATTTTTTTAACTTACTCTATTTTAGTTCTTCACTAGTGAGTCTTATACGTTGTATATACTTGTCGCGTACTAATCGCTTTAAGTGTCTTCCGCTACTATTGCCCCCGCTACTTCTTCTACTTCCGGCCCTAGCGTCATTACTAGTGGCTCCGGTAGTGAACGTCGCCCCCCTAGTGAAGATAAACGTTGTATGTACTTACGCTATCACAGTACGTATAGTATACTAACCGTCTACTAGCTCGCCGCTCCTCGTCGCCGCCTCGTCCGGTTAAAAAAACTAAGAAGAACCCGCGTAAGGAGGCGCTGAGCCTACTCTACCGCCGCTATCTTCGCCGCCTTAGTAACGGCACCGGCGTCGGTAAGCTAGCTCCGGGCTAGCCCCTCGTCTACGACACGCCTACGGGTGGCACGCGCTACTCCCGCTGCGCTGTTAATAATCGTAGTGGTGCTACGGATTATATTTCTATAGATTCGCTATCTCGCTGCTATTACTATACTAATACTATACGAGGTCCCTACTTCTTATATACGCCGTGCCTAGGAGCTACTCGCTGCTAACGAGGCCTACGATCGCGGCGACCCCGGCGCCCCGGCCCCTATAGAGGTCCGGGGCCTCGTCGATATTCTATCGCGCGAGATGTAGACGGCCGTCGCCCGCGTCGCCCGTCTCGTCCTCGGTCTCTCTACTATTGGCGGCGTACGCGTAGCTAACGCTACTCTAGATAGCTCTAGAGTAGTAAGCGTATCGCCTACGGTCTAGATGAACCTACTTCTCGAGACGATTTATGTCGACGTTAATACACTTCGTTAACGTATAAGTATACTTCTCTTCTATATATCGTATACTAATAGTAGTAGTGAAACTTCGAGCTCTATAAGTGAGGCGATAAGATCTTTAGTGTCTCGTTCTCTAAGAAGAACGACGACGATGAGGATGAAGAGGGCGCTAACTAGCTAACGCGCATCATTAGATAGTGAACTAAGGCGAGGCTACTAGCCATGGGCATCAACTCGTACGGCGGTGGGTATAGTCTCTTCTTAACGCGCACACTTAACTAGGGGAAGTCCTCTCTATTGGTAACTTGGTTGCTTATGTATTGTATATAAAAGATAGTCCCCCAGAACTATATAAGAAGAACCATAGTCTAGGGTCGGCGCCCCAGCCAATCATAACTCTGTCCACTACTTCCAACTTCTCTCATTATATCCCTCCTATTGTCGCTCGCTTCCTTAACGACCTCGCTTAAGACTTAACTATAATCTTCGCCTATTCTTCTCGGAAACATCAATTCTTCTTTATGTTCTTTAAACGCTCTGCGAAGTTATTTAATTATCTCTCATCTAATCCCTTCGAACTCGAGCCCTTCAACGCCCCTAGATCTTCACTACGCTTCGGTTCACGCATAATTATCTTATAGATCTTTAGAGCGATAGTGAAACGATCCTCGATATCGACTTAAGTATTAGATAAGGCCATTTATAAGCGAGCCGTCTCGTAAGTTTCCGTATTAATGATCGTTAGAGAATTCTTAATCACCTAGAGCCCATAACTGCTAATGTTCTGCTGAAGATTAGATTTAAGGCGTATTTCCCGGGGTAGAATACTAAAAACGCTATTCTTTAATCATCGAACGAAGAAATCGAGTACTATCTTAGTCGTATCTAATCTACCTTATGTTAAATTAATGACCGAGTACGACTGCGTTATCTCATCGGCTATGAAGATTAGCCAATAGTACCCTTTATCTATTAAGTCGTCGTTAAAGATAATAAGTCGTCTTATACTATCGTCGACGTTTCCCTAGACTTTAAATTTCACCGGTGCGTTTACGTTCCTTCATTAGTTGATCTAGAAAAGAAACGCGGCGCCTAAGATAATGGTATATCTTATATATAATTCTTTTCGGCTTACTATAATTCTCGCATCGATGAAAGACTAATTAACTCATCCGTTATATTTAGAACCTAGTAGAGCGCTCCGAAGAGCACTACTCGAGACATCGATAGTCTTATAGTTAGGATGGCTAGATAGAACTTAATAATTTACCGTTCCGAATCTTTCTTCTCACTACTTTATTAATTATTTAAGATTCTTTATAGAATCTTTATAAGGCGCAGCGATTCTTTCTAATCCTTCTAAGTGTAAGGCGATTTCTTTCTCGGCTATATATAGATAGACGAATATATATCGTCTAGATATATATCTAGTAAGTAAGCTTAATACGTTAATTATCTTTTTAGCTCCGAATTCGTAGTATCGTTATATATCTTTACGACTAACTAAGGATACATCTCTTTCGTAGTTCGTCTATCTTATATACTTCTAAATCATTAATTACGCGAATACGATAGGGCTCCTAGGATTTAGAATCGAATTCGGTAAGTTATTAGGCGTATCTCTTCCGAGGGAGTATAGTGGTGGAACGGCTCCGAAAGAACTAGTAATACGTATTCTCTAGTTTATAAGTTACTATCCGATCTCGATTCCGTAGAAGAGTTCTAAAATTCTCGGCTTCTTTACACTTAGATTATAGCCGGGACTTAGAGCTACGGAGCCTAGACTAGGGGTCACCGTCTATAGTCGTGGTCTCTTTATAACGTCTAAGATATTAATCGAATTATTTCTCATTTAATTTATCTATTCGTAACTCCTAAGAATAGAACGTTCTTCTCCTAGTTTCGTAAGCTATATTAAACTTCCTCGTCCTACACCCGTTGAACTAGGCCGTATCGAAAGAGCGCTTTACTATAATCGTATAGAAATTAGAGTAATGAGAGTAGACGTAGTAGAGGCCGTAGAAATAGAAGTTCGATCGCCTCGGGTAGTCCGCGTATTCGGACGTCTTACGGAAGTATTAGAAGAATCGATAAGATCGGCGAAATTCGTAGTTCGAGATATAGAGAGATTACTAGTACTAGAACGAGTAATAGGTCGATGAATTTCTAAGTCTAAAACGTTCCTAGTAATTAAATCTTACGTAGTAAATAATATTACTAATCTAGGTTTTTCTTCGAATATAATTAGATTATTATAGTTTATAGAAAGAACGTCTACCTAATATAGCCTAGTCGCTTCTATAAATCCGTATTAACTAAGTATCTCTAACTACTCGGGACGGTTACGCTTAGCGATTCGCTCATTATCGTTAGATATTTTACCGTCGAGAACGATCTAAATGTCCCTCGTAACTAGATGCGGCGAAGCATTATAGTGTCGATTCTATCGAATTCGGACTAGACGAACTATCATTTTATATAAGGCGACTTATAGTAGTCGAAGAGAGGTTACATTATACTAGAGTGAGTGTTTCTAAGCGAATTAATACTAATCTAAGAGTGTAGTTATATTCCCTCCGTATAGAATAATTAATTCATTAAAGAATTCTATTAATATCTAAGTAGAAAGCTTCACGAATTCTCCGCGCGAAATGAGAACGCCTCTCTCTCTATACTTATAATTAAAGAGACTTATATTATTTATTCGGCCGTATTTAGAGAGTAGCTTATTACGTATCTCTACGCGACGATTTCGTCTATTATTAAATTCTTTCTTTTTAGCGCATAGACTAGAGTATTTTTAAAACTCTACACGGATATTTAGAAGATCTTTAATAAGGTCGTAGACTCGTTAGGCTATAAAGTCGCGAATCTCGCCTATTTACCGATATTTTAATTTAAGAGAGCTATAGAAGTCTTTAACCCGATTCGCGTTATTCTAATTTATAGTAGCTATAGCTTCTTCGAGCGTAACTTCTCTAATATAGTCTAGGTGTTTAATAGTAAGGATAGACTAGTTTTCGACGGTTCCGGCATTAGATACTTAATATCTAGTATCTCTATTAACAACGGCTATAGAAGTAGAATTTAGATGAATTATTAGAAGTCTCGATAAAAGTAACCTAGGATTTCTAGATATCTTAATAACGTAGTGAATTATTAAGCTAGGAACCCGAGAAGAAAAGAAGAAAAGAAAAAGGTAATTCGGTCCGAACTATCGTCGTCGAAATATTAAACTTAATGATGAAGTTATATAAAGATTTCTAAGCTTACGCTTTTAGAATCTTACTTAGAAAGGTGATTTTAAGAGTAAAGAACGCGTTGAGAGAGTCTAGAATGATTCGAAATAGTATAATTAACGGAGAATTAAGTCGTAGAATCGTAATCGAAAGAAAGATTAATGGAAAAATAAGGACTAGATACTTATATCTACCTTTAGTAGAAGTATATATATCTCGGCGTCTCTATAGTAAAACCCTAGTATTTTACGTTTTAGATTATCTCTTCGAACTAATTCCGTACTAGACTCGATCTTCTAGTGATAGTATCGTTACTAGTAGTATTACTAATATATATCTTCCCCGCCATCTTTAGTCTACACGGCTATCTAATTCATCTTATCTATAACTAATCTTTTAGTTATCTATGAAGGTCTTACGATATCCTTACTTAGTAAGCGAGAATTCTTAAAGCTCTCATTCCCTAGCGTCATTACTTTCCGATGGGAGTATACTTCGGGCCATAATATTCGCTTTATCTTTTAACGTTTTAAGCGGGGACGGCTACCTCGACAGTCGTAAAATTTTAGCTAATTAGCGTACTTTATTTTTCCCTATATAGTGTTTAGATAAATTTAGTTAATTAGAGTACGCGCTTACTTTCTTACGTTCGTAGTATTTTCTTTACGGCTTAACGATTTACGATACTTCATTCCCTCTCTTCTTCTTTTTATTAGCGAGATTTCGGAGCTAATAGAGTCGTAGATTTAGACGCATCGTAGTTCGATCCGAGCGTAAGGCTATACTTACCGTCGTTCTCTTTCGTATGAACTTCCCGTAAGTCTTTAAATTTAGAGCGTTGCTTCCTCTATCGCTTTATAATAATAGAGCGAAAGGGATGGTAACGAACCCTACGTAGTTCATTTCTTAAAAGATTCTCCTAGAATATTTAAATTATTATACTCTCTCCGTATTTAGTCGGTTATAGGGGGAATTTCGACTATCACTATTGAGGGTAGCGACCTCGTCGCTTTATTTCGAAGTCTACGGCTACGGCGTAAGTAGGTTTCTCTTCGCTTCGAGAAAGAGAACTCTACGTCTATGAAATCTTTCGCCTCCGCTAAGTACGGCGGATCCGAAGTCATTATTCGTTGTTACTCTTCGTCGTCGGCGAAGTCTTCTAATGATGAAGGTACATCGGCTAGGAAGTTCGCTAATCTCGAATAGAATCTCTTTAGACGACTAATAATATACGTACTACTTAGCCGGGCCTCATTAAGCTTCGCCAACGTATACGTACTCTTCTCTTAATTCGCTTCTATAATTTTAAACGATCTAAATTATCGAAAGACTAATTTCTTTTCTATAGATATATTCATTAATCCTACGATATTATAACTAAGAATTAGTATATTTACTTTAAATAGTTCGGAATGTAAACTATACCGCTTATCGAAATATTTCTTCCCGAGCCTTCGCATTCTATTTAGATAAGCTACTATCTCTTCTAGATCTTTACTTCGTCTTTCGAGGGCCCGGGCCCTTATAGTAATTAAGTCTATAGTGTCGATAATCTCATTCTAATTTATAATATTCTAGATCGTAATCTTAAGCTCGATCGATAGAATCGATCTATCTAAGAATTCGATCTCGTATAGTATTATTTCGATGTCGACTTTAATAGTTATTTAGTCTATCTAAAGAATAGTATAAAGATAATATATCTATATATCTCTCTTATTCGTTTAGTATATTTTTAAAAGAGTATTCGTAATATCTTTATATTCTATCTTTATTTATCTATTTATCTAAGAGTAATAGGCCGAAGTAATTACGCGTTTAATTCTATATTTTTCGGTGAGTTCTTTCATTTATCTCTTATTCTTAGATCCGCCGTTATATACTAATCTTCTAAATAAGTTATAACGGTAGATAATCTCTTCGTATAGAAACTTCGCCATTATTACATTATTAGTAGATATAATATCTCTAAATTTAATCTAGCCGCTTATATTACTTCGCGCTTTCATAAGATATCTTTTCTCTTAAGACATCGATATTAGAGTATAATCGACACTAATCTACTCCTAGCGTATATCGACTAATATTAGGAATATCTCGTTATATAATCTCCTACTTTCGCGAAACTAATATTCCGGGTAGGTCTTAACGAATTTCTTAACGTCTCGATACTAATCTTCCTAGAAATAACGATCGATCACTCGCTAATGTATAGCTTTACGTCTAAAGTATTTAGTATTATTATATATTACTTCGAGAATTCTCTTCTTCTCGATATTATTATTAATCATCCGTCTACTTAGTCTATTCGCTATTAGTTTTCTAAATAAATAGCCCCCGTAAACGAAGAAGTTCATTAAATTCTTTTATAACTATCGGAAATTCTTATTGCTCATTCCGTGAGGACGCTATTAATCTTAAAGATACTTCGTAAGCTACTTCGAACTTTCCGAGTATTCGTCTTTAAAGAGCTAGACTACGCGCGGTGCTACTAAGCTCGCGAATCGATTCCTCGCGCGTACTACTACCGGTCGCATTATTACGAAATCCCGGTGAGTAGCGTTCCATTTAATCGGACGAATATTTCCGCGAACGATTAGCATTCTAACCTCGATTTAATCGTTAATCTCTTCTTCTCTCTTCGCCTCTTTAAGATCTTTCTCGATCGGAGGACGGCGAGATAGAGTATTCGTAACTATATTTTTCTTACTAGATATATATTATATATTAAAGTCGAATTTACGAATTTAGACTAATTATTAATTAACCACTACTTCTAGTAAATCTATCGATTATCGATTAAGTTAAGTAGCGAGAGTCATTATATTAGTTTCTACGATAAAGCGTACGGTATATAACTATCTTTTAAACTTCTTAAGGGCTTTTAGTAATCCCCGAGCTTTTTTCTTAAGGGTATCGTATTCTAGCTCGATTTTTATCTATACTTCGCTCTCGTATCTTATAGCTCAATGTATTCCGGTGATCGGGTTAACTTATATAATTACGTCTCCCTATTCTCGGCCGCTCGCGTTAACTATAAGAATAATCTATTCACCATCCTTACTATAATCTAAGCTAACTAGAGTAGGAGGCGACGATAAGATAAGTTTTAAGGCGCTTATACTTTCATTATAAACTCTTTTCTAGATTTAAATTACATTCTTTCGGAGTAAGGCGTATAACGGTTTAATAATAATTACGAAATAGAAGATCTAGATATAATAATATACGTAGATTTTAAGAAAGCTACGGAGCTTTAGTTAGTTCGTCGGGATAGGTTAGTTTTAAATCTTATCGATTTTCGATTCTTAAGGATATCGTTTATCTCGATCGTAGACGTACCCGACTACTTCGATTTTATTTATATAGAGCTATAGCTTCTAGTCTATAATCGTAGCGCCGGCCCTTTCGAGATTAGTTAGCACTTCGTCGAGATTCGTTAAATGCTCTAACATAAAGCGGCGTATTCTTAGAACTACTTCTTTCTATTCGTAATCGATCTTTAGTTCTTTTATCGCGATATTATCTAAGAATAATCGTATACGTTCCGGAATTTATTCGTATAAGATGCGATTCGTAATACGTACGAACTAGGCTATAGAATTAGTCGCTCCTTAAGATAATATTACGCATCGAACTAACCTAATGAGTGTATAAATACTCGTGAGATCTCGGCTCTTCTTTACGAGCTCTATTTAATCGTATCTAGAAAGCTAGTCTAGGAGGGAAGTCATCTATATCTCTAAGAATTCTTTAGTAAAGTCGTCCGAAGAAAGAGATAAGTTAGCGTCCCTTATTATCACCGAATTAATGTTCTAAGTAGTAATCATTAGTCGATATTCCCTAGACTTTTTCTTTTTAACTAGAAAGAAGGGATTCCTATACGAGCCATAACTAAACTCGAAGAGACGCGACTAAATCTTATTCTTAATTAGCTTAATTACGATCGGCTCGAGTACCTTAGAAACTAAGAAACTCTTCGCCTACCATAGAATATACGATATAGTTCGAATTATCTAAGGCGGCGCTACATCGTAATAAATCCTTCTAATCTCTTCGATATTCTAGACTAAAGCGCCTTTCCGATTATATAGAATTTCTACTAAGACTTTCTTCTTAAGAGATATTAAGTTAGATTTAATAATTAGCTTTTCTAGGCGCTCCGATATTAGACGTTCTTCGTAAGAAAATATTATAAGTTTAGGGTGTATTTATTTAGAGAATCGGTACGGTCGTTCGTTAAACGTAGCTTATTTCTTCGTAATGGCCTTTACTCTTTAGTCTAGTAATTCTCCGGGTGTTGAGCCGTCCTATCGATCGATATTTATAGACTTTACCTTATTAGCTTTTCTCTTATAGAGAGTATTAATTTAAGCTTTCAACGGCCGCTTAGATCTAAGACGTTTATATCGCTGTTTATTTTCTAGGTCTTATCTTAAGGCTTCGTCGTTAACTAGCCTCGACGATCTCACGAATTACTCATTATTCTATACGTCGAAAAATCTAACTAAGAACTATAGCTCCTAGAGATCATCGTCGCTCATTACGAAAGAATTCGTTATCGAGATTAGATTACCGTCCTAATCTATCTTAAAGTCGAGGGCTAGCGTCCTAGATTTCTTCTAAGCCCTTATTAACGCGAGTACGGGCTTCTTCATCGTCTTATACTCGCCTAGCCTTTTAAAGAGACTAAGTATATAAGCTCGAATATCGTAGATATATCTCGATCTTCATCGAAGTTAAAAGTAGTCTATACGACTATTTATACTCTCTTATCGACGTAGCTATTCGTTAAACTTATAATATAAGTATCCTCGTTCTTTTCCTAGACTAATTCTTAAGCTATCTTCTAAAATAGTCTTTCTAAGATGAAACGATACGTTAGATTCATAGTATTCGTTATATAAATATTTATTAAGACCTCGATCTTAGCGATGCTAACTATAAAATCTTTAATTATTCTTATAAACTTTTCTCGGTCGTCGTTAAAGCCTACGGCGTCGTAAATAAACTTAGCTTTTCATATATATTAAGATAGTCCTATCTCTTTAACTAGGGCGAGGGTCATTAAGTTAATCTCGGCTTTAGTATTTAGTAAGGAGTCTTTATATCGGCCTCTCATCTTCACGGGTAGATAGGGGCACTCACTATAGTATAGTCTTAGACGAATCGGGCGATTCACTAATAAGTTTATTTATATCGTACCGACTTTAGTAGTAGATTTCTCTTTCGCTTACGTAAGTCTCACGCCACTATCTCGCGGAGTATAGCTCTAATAAACGAGCTCTTACTTATCTTCGTCGTAATACTAATGTTTACGAAAGAACTACTCGTCCCGAACCTTCTTTATCGATAGTAAGTTCTTCATCCGAATTAAGACCTCTTAATTTAATAGATAATTTACGATCTTTCCGGTACTATTTAGATTCTATGATAATATCTTTCGAAGAGACCTAGGCCTAGATAGTTCGTACGTAGTCTTTTTTATAGTCCGGGGACGTAATAACATCTAACGAGGCTAGGAGGGCCCTAGTGAATCTCTCATCATAGTATTCTAGGAGATCGGGTTACGTAATCGCTTATTCTATATATTATATAGAGAAATTCTCGACCTCTAATTAGTCGAGCTAATTAGACTTAGCGAATTATCTACGATCCCGTTATATATAATTTCTTTATTAGATCTCGCTCGTCGCGTTATATATTATCTCGGTCCTTCTACCGAAGGTTCGTAAGCCCTAATTTAAGGATATTTCGCTTACGTATATTCGTCTTATTAGAGAGCTAGACGCTTTCCTAGAGTATCTACGTAAGCTTCACTCTAGAGCTAATTTACACGAATTTCTTTTAGATCTATAGTATTCGAGATACGGAAATTATCTTTAGAGTCGTTTAGAGTAGCGTAATTAGGTCTCGATTCGGCTACGTAGACGATACTTAATCTCGCTTCTAGTGACGTAGAATTAGGGTCTCGTATACTATAAGGTTATTTAAATATAACTTCCGAATTCTTATCGATCTCTCGCGTAACTTATTCTAATCTTTCTATCTTTATCTCTCTTATAGGAATTAATAGAGTAGGTAAAGAACGATCTTAATCTCGGAACTTTCTAAGAGCGATTCTATATTCCGGATTAAGATATAACGCTCTTATTACTTTCCAGTATACCCACTAAGAGTTATCTCGTAGTACGTATTTCGACTAATTATAAAGAAAGTAATTTTCTCTAGAATTACTCGAGTTCGAACCTCATCGACTTAGTTATCTACCGTAGTACTACGGCGTTTCTTCGAATCGAACCGAACGATTCTAGGACTACTATTCGCGCGAGGGCTAGATCGCTTTCTAAGGGACATCTTTTAATACCTTAATTAGTTAAATTATAAAGTCTAGAGTAATAGCGTCTCGCGTCTAAATCGATAGTGTTAGTACTCCCATTAAATAGGATAATTCCTCCATCGATTAGTTATTTCTCTTAGGGGTAGAAGGTCGATTTACTAGCGACGGAGTATTCTTATCGAACTTCGTTTTACTATCCGTGCGGTCGTTACGACGACGTTATTCTTACGATTCTTCCTTTCGAACGGCTAAGAGTCGAGTCTCCCTTTCGTACGTCAGTTCTTAAAACTCCTCGTCGAGCACTCCTTACGTAAATTTCTTATTTTCATTATTAATATCTTATAGTTCTTTTACTTAATTTTAGTATTTCTAAAAGTTCGAATTCTCTAGCTTTCGATTTATTAAATTCTATTTCTTTCGAATCTTATCTATATAAGTCTTTAATAATTTTAATAAAAGAAGACGATAGTAAGTATAGTTAGTCTCGACTTCGGTTCTAATTAAATAAGTTATAGCCTTACGGAATTAACGGAGATATAGCTCTAGGCTTTAAGACTTCTTTCGTCGATACTTCGCGAGTGTCTAAAGATATTAAATACTCATTATTCGCTACACTTCGTTCCGATCTTTATATTCATTTAAGATCTTCTCTTTAAACTTTTCTCACTTCATTACGTTATACTTAGTGAGCTCTTTACAGCGTTCTTTCTCTACTTTAAATATAAAGCGAATAGATCTACGGATACGTTCTCCGCTTAATATAATCTAGTTATATTTATATAGTTCTTTAAACTTCTCGAAGAAAGAGATAGCGTTCTTCCCATTAAAGTATAAAAGATTATTACTTCCGTTTAAGCTCTAAGATATTTACCTTATTAACATTACGGTAGGAGGAACGTATAACGATTATATCGTCGAATTCGGCGTCGATAGATCTTATAAGCTAACACTTAACATCGTAGAAGACCCTAGCTTTCCTTTACTATTCGATTCTTCCGTAGACGATATTTTCCTTTATTAAATTATTCTCACTTCTTCTCTTATAATCGAAATAGTATAAAATCTTAATGACGAAACTAAAAGATCTAGATATTTTATTATTTTTAGTACTTTTATTATTGTTTTATTATTATTTTATTATTATTTCTTCTTTTCTTCTCTTTATCTCTTCATCGACTTTCTCGTCGAGCTTCTTTCTTATCTTCACTAGTAATTTTCATTGAAATTTTAGATTTACTTCCCGGTTAGTAGCGCTCTAACTTCGCTCATTTTAGCGAGTCTAGTTTAACCGCTCATTTTTATCATTTCTTAAGTAGATTCGCGTTCTTCGACTCCTCCTAAGCTTCTTAAGTTAGGAGTTTTTAGGGTTAAACGCATTCCTACATTCCTAGGAGATACTTCTCTCCTATTTCTTCTAGATAGTCTAAATAGTCGTTAAGTCGTTGGTCTCCACCCCACATAGTGGTAGTAAACATATACAGCTAGTAATCCTAAAAGGCACCCCGAGCAGCGGTCTTCATGAATAGCCAGCGCAAATCGCTCCGTACAGCGGGATAGACTTACTTAGCCAGTGATCTAAATAGTACACCCTGCGCAGCGGTTCTATATATATAGCCAGTTTCTCCAGATTTAGTTAGATAGGTAGGCAGGTAATTCTTTAGTTCTATTAGTCTAGCAAGCAGTTTAGTTTAGTTATTTTTCGTAATTTTCTCTCATCGCTCGTAGAGAGACACTTATCTATAAGTATTCGCCGAAGATCTTATTAGTGGCACCATTGAACTGGGGCGAGGCTACTAGCTATGGACATTAACTCGTACGGCGGTGGGTATGGTCTCTTCTCAACGCGCACACTTAACTAGGGGAAGTCCTCTCTGTTGGTAACTTAGTTACTTATGTATTGTATATGAAAGATAGTCCCCCAGAACTATATAAGAAGAACCATAGTTGTTAGACACAGCCTTGAGGAAGACCGGTCACGAGTTGCATTGGCGCGACTCACCACACTCATTGGACAGGTGGAAGGATCCATAGGAGAGCAAGGCTGAGTCACGTGATATGCCCTGTTGGCTCTGTTGGCCCTGTTGGCTCTGTTGGCACAGAGCGCACAGAGCGCACAGAGCGCACAGAGCAC